>NC_135502.1:190182028-190511721 GCF_052857255.1 Amblyomma americanum
CATGCCCTGTGCCAAAGAACGAAACGTGACTCGATTTAAAGCAGTGTGACGTCAGAGTTGCAGAAGCTGCCGATGTTACGCTGGTTGCCATGAACAGTGGGGGATCGGTTCCACAGGTGCTGATGCCGTGTTGCACGATGTTCCTTGTAACGTCGTGACTCTCGCCATTACAGTAATTCAGCGTTTTCATATCGCTTTCGTAAATGCAGGTGTTCACTTGATCAATGCAGCCTATTAGAACGAAGCCAAGAACCTGAAACAAAAAGACGAACTGGTGCCTCATCATCACCTCGCTCAGGTTGTCACCATGCCCAGTGCCAATGAACGAAGCGTGTCTCGATTTAAAGCAGTGTGACGTCAATGTTGCAGCAGCTGCCGATGTTACGCTGGTGGCCGTGAACAGTGGTGGATCGGTTCCACAGGTGCTGATGCCGTGTTGCTCGATGTTCTTTGCAGCGTCGTAACTCTCGAATATACAGTAATTCAGCGTTTTCAGGTCGCTGTCGTAAATGCAGGTGTTCACTCGAGCAATGCTGTCTGGTAGAACGAAGCCAAGAACCTGAATCAAAAAGCCGAAATGGTGCCTCAACATCACCTCGCTCAGGTTGTCACCATGCCCAGTGCCAAAGAACGAAACGTGACTCGATTTAAAGCAGTGTGACGTCAATTTTGCAGCTGCCCATGTTACGCTGGTGGCCGTTAACAGTGGTGGATATTTTCCACAGGTGCTGATGCCGCGTTGCTCGATGTTCCTTGTAGCATCGTAACTATCGGTTTTACAGTAATTCAGCGTTTTCAGGTCACTGTCGTAAATGCAGGTGTTCACTCGAACAATCCAGCCTGGTAGAACGAAGCAAAGAACCTTAATCAAAAAGACAAAATGGTTCCTCAACATCGCCGCGTTCACGGTGCCTACATGCCCAGTGCCAAAGAACGAAACGTGACTCGGTTTAAAGTAGTGTGATGTCAATGTTACAGCAGATGCCCAAGTTACGCTGTTGGCCGTGAAAAGTGGTGGATCGGTTCCACAGGTGCTGATGCCGTGTTGCTCGATGTTCCTTGTAGCGTCGTAACTGTCGGCATTACAGTAATTCAATGTTCTCAGGCCGCTGTCGTAAAGGCAGGCATTCACTCGAGCAATGCAACTTGGTTGGACGAAGCCAACAAGTTTAAACAAAGAGACGAAATGGTGCCTCAACATCACCTCGGTCAGGATGTCACCATACCCAGTGCCAAAGAAGGAAACGTGATTCGATTTAAAGCAGCGTGACGTCAATGTTGCAGCAGCAACCCATGTTACGCTGGTGGTTGTGAACAGTGGTGGACCGGTTCCGCAGGTGCTCATGCCGTGTTGCTCGATGTTCCTTGTAGCATCGTAACTCTTGGTATCACAGTAATTCAGCGTTTTCAGGTCGCTGTCGTAAATCCAGGTGTTCACTGGAGCAATGCAGCCTGGTAAAACGATGCCAAGAACCTGAACCCAAAAGACGAAATGGTTCCTCAACATCACCTCGCTCAGCGTGAAAACCATGCCCAGTCACAAAGAACGAAACGTGACTCGTTTGAAGCATAGTAACGGAAATGTTGCAGCAGCTGCCTAAGTTACACTCAGGGCCGTGAACAGTGGTGGATCGGATCCACAGGTGCTGATGCCGCGTTGCTTGGTGTTCCTTGTAGCGTCGTAACTCTGGGTATTACACAAATTCAGCGTTTTCAGGTCGCTGTCGTAAATGCAGGTGTTCACTCGAGCAATGCAGCCTGGTAGAACGAAGCCAAGCACCTGAACCCAAAAGACGAAATGGTTCCTGAACATCACCTCGCTCAGGGTGAAACCATGCCCAGTTCCAAAAAACGAAGCGTGACTAGAATAATAGCAGTGTGACGTCAATGTTGCAGCAGCTGCGTATGATTCGCTTGGGGCAGTGAACAATGGTATATAGGTTCTACACGTGCTGATGGCGTGTTGCTCGATGTTCCTTGTAGCGTCGTAACTATTGGTATCACAGTAATTCAGCATTTTCAGGTCGCTGTCGTAAATCCAGGTGTTCACTGGAGCAATACAGCCTGGTAGAACGAAGCCAAAAACCTGAACCAAAAAGACGAATTGGTTCCTCAATATCAACTCGCTCAGGGTGCCCCCCTGCCCAGTGCCAAGGAGCGAAACGTGACTCGATTTAAAGCAGTGTGACATCAATGCTACAGCAGCTTTCGATGTTACGCTGGGGGCAGTGAACAGTGGTGGATCGGTTCCACAGCTGCTGATGCCGTGTTGCTCCATGTTCCTTGTAGCGTCGTAACTCTGGGTATCACAGTAATTCAGCGTTTTCAGGTCGCTGTCGTAAATCCAGGTGTTCACTGGAGCAATGCAGCCTGGTAGAACGAAGCCAAGAACCTGAACCAAAAAGACGAATTGGTTCCTCAACATCACCTCGCTCACGGTGTCACCATGCCCTGTGCCAAAGAACGAAACGTGACTCGATTTAAAGCAGTGTGACGTCAGAGTTGCAGAAGCTGCCGATGTTACGCTGGTTGCCATGAACAGTGGGGGATCGGTTCCACAGGTGCTGATGCCGTGTTGCACGATGTTCCTTGTAACGTCGTGACTCTCGCCATTACAGTAATTCAGCGTTTTCAGGTCGCTGTCGTAAATGCAGGTGTTCACTCGAGCAATGCTGTCTGGTAGAACGAAGCCAAGAACCTGAATCAAAAAGCCGAAATGGTGCCTCAACATCACCTCGCTCAGGTTGTCACCATGCCCAGTGCCAAAGAACGAAACGTGACTCGATTTAAAGCAGTGTGACGTCAATTTTGCAGCTGCCCATGTTACGCTGGTGGCCGTTAACAGTGGTGGATATTTTCCACAGGTGCTGATGCTGTGTTGCTCGATGTTCCTTGTAGCATCGTAACTATCGGTTTTACAGTAATTCAGCGTTTTCAGGTCACTGTCGTAAATGCAGGTGTTCACTCGAACAATCCAGCCTGGTAGAACGAAGCAAAGAACCGTAATCAAAAAGACAAAATGGTTCCTCAACATCGCCGCGTTCAGGGTGCCTACATGACCAGTGCCAAAGAACGAAACGTGACTCGGTTTAAAGTAGTGTGATGTCAATGTTACAGCAGATGCCCAAGTTACGCTGTTGGCCGTGAAAAGTGGTGGATCGGTTCCACAGGTGCTGATGCCGTGTTGCTCGATGTTCCTTGCAGTGTCGTAACTCTGGGTATTACAGTAATTGAGCGTTTTCACGTCGCTGCCGCAAATACAGGTGTTCACTCGAGCAATGCAGCTTGGTAGAACGAAGCCAAGAACCTGAACCTAAAACACGAAATGATTCCTCAGCATCACGTCACTCAGGGTAGCACAACACCGAGTGCCAAATAACGAAACTGACACGATTTAAAGCAGTGTGACATCAATGTTTCTGCAGCTGCCTATGTTACGCTGGGGGCCGTGAACAGTGGTCGATCGTTACCGCACGTGCTGATGTCGTGTTGCTCGATTTTCCTTGTAGCGTCGTAACTCTCGGTATTACAGTAATTCAGCGTTTTCAGGACGATGTCTTGATTGCAGGTGTTCACTCGAGCAATGAAGTCAGGTAGAACGAAGTCAAGAACCTGAACCAAAAAGACGAAATGGTCCCTCAACATCACCTCGCTCAGGGTGCCACATGCCCAGTGCCAAGTAATGAAACTCGACTCGATTTAAAGCAGTGTGACGTCAATGTTGCATCATCTGCCGTTGATACGCTGGTGGCCGTTACAGTGGTGGATCGGTTCCACAGGTGCTGATGCCATGTTGCTCGATGTTCGTTGTAGCGTCGTAACTCTCGGTATTAAGTAATTCAGCGTTTTCAGGTCGCGGTCGTAAATGCAGCTGTTCACTTGCGCACTGCAGCCTGTTGAGGACTGAAGCCAAGCACATGAACCAAAATGTCGAAATTGATCCTTAACATTTCCTCGCTCAGGATGCCACCATGCCCAGTGCCAAAGACGAAACGTGACTCGTTTTAAAGCAGTGTGACGTCAATGTTGCAGCAGCTGCGGATGTTACGCTGGGGGCAGTGAATAATAATGGTTCGGTTACACACGGGCTGATGCCCTGATGCTCGATGTTGCTTGTAGCGTCGTGACTCTTGGTATCACATAATTCAGCGTTTTCAGGTCGCTGTCGTAAATGCAGGTGTTCACTGGAGCAATGCAGCCTGGCAGAACGAAGCCAAGAACCTGAACACAAAAGACGAAACGGTTTCTCAACATCACCTCGTTCAGGGTGCCACCATGCCCAGTGCGAAAGAACGAAAAGTGACTCGATTTAAAGCAGTGTGACGTCATTGTTGCAGCAGCTGCCGATGTTACGCTCGGGCCATGAACAATGGCGAATCGGTTCCACAGGTGATGATCCCGTGTTGCTCGATGTTCCTTGTAGCGTCGTAACTCTCGGCATTACAGTAATTCAATGTTCTCAGGCCGCTGTCGTAAAGGCAGGCGTTCACTCGAGCAATGCAACTTGGTTGGACGAAGCCAACAAGTTTAAACAAAGAGACGAAATGGTGCCTCAACATCACCTCGGTCAGGATGTCACCATACCCAGTGCCAAAGAAGGAAACGTGATCCGATTTAAAGCAGCGTGACGTCAATGTTGCAGCAGCAACCCATGTTACGCTGGTGGTTGTGAACAGTGGTGGACCGGTTCCGCAGGTGCTCATGCCGTGTATCTCGATGTTCCTTGTAGCATCGTAACTCTTGGTATCACAGTAATTCAGCGTTTTCAGGTCGCTGTCGTAAATCCAGGTGTTCACTGGAGCAATGCAGCCTGGTAAAACGATGCCAAGAACCTGAACCCAAATAACGAAATGGTTCCTCAACATCACCTCGCTCAGCGTGCCACCATGCCCAGTCACAAAGAACGAAACGTGACTCGTTTGAAGCATAGTAACGGAAATATTGCAGCAGCTGCCTAAGTTACACTCAGGGCCGTGAACAGTGGTGGATCGGATCCACAGGTGCTGATGCCGCGTTGCTTGGTGTTTCTTGTAGCGTCGTAACTCTGGGTATTACACAAATTCAGCGTTTTCAGGTCGCTGTCGTAAATGCAGGTGTTCACTCGAGCAATGCAGCCTGGTAGAACGAAGCCAAGCACCTGAACCCAAAAGACGAAATGGTTCCTGAACATCACCTCGCTCAGGGCGAAACCATGCCCAGTTCCAAAAAACGAAGCGTGACTAGAATAATAGCAGTGTGACGTCAATGTTGCAGCAGCTGCGTATGATTCGCTTGGGGCAGTGAACAATGGTATATAGGTTCTACACGTGCTGATGCCGTGTTGCTCGATGTTCCTTGTAGCGTCGTAACTATTGGTATCACAGTAATTCAGCATTTTCAGGTCGCTGTCGTAAATCCAGGTGTTCACTGGAGCAATACAGCCTGGTAGAACGAAGCCAAAAACCTGAACCAAAAAGACGAATTGGTTCCTCAATATCAACTCGCTCAGGGTGCCCCCCTGCCCAGTGCCAAGGAGCGAAACGTGACTCGATTTAAAGCAGTGTGACATCAATGCTACAGCAGCTTTCGATGTTACGCTGGGGGCAGTGAACAGTGGTGGATCGGTTCCACAGGTGCTGATGCCGTGTTGCTCCATGTTCCTTGTAGCGTCGTAACTCTGGGTATCACAGTAATTCAGCGTTTTCAGGTCGCTGTCGTAAATCCAGGTGTTCACTGGAGCAATGCAGCCTGGTAGAACGAAGCCAAGAACCTGAACCAAAAAGACGAATTGGTTCCTCAACATCACCTCGCTCACGGTGTCACCATGCCCTGTGCCAAAGAACGAAACGTGACTCGATTTAAAGCAGTGTGACGTCAGAGTTGCAGAAGCTGCCGATGTTACGCTGGTTGCCATGAACAGTGGGGGATCGGTTCCACAGGTGCTGATGCCGTGTTGCACGATGTTCCTTGTAACGTCGTGACTCTCGCCATTACAGTAATTCAGCGTTTTCATATCGCTTTCGTAAATGCAGGTGTTCACTTGAGCAATGCAGCCTATTAAAACGAAGCCAAGAACCTGAACCAAAAAGACGAACTGGTGCCTCATCATCACCTCGCTCAGGTTGTCACCATGCCCACTGCCAATGAACGAAGCGTGTCTCGATTTAAAGCAGTGTGACGTCAATGTTGCAGCAGCTGCCGATGTTACGCTGGTGGCCGTGAACAGTGGTGGATCGGTTCCACAGGTGCTGATGCCGTGTTGCTCGATGTTCTTTGCAGCGTCGTAACTCTCGGATATACAGTAATTCAGCGTTTTCAGGTCGCTGTCGTAAATGCAGGTGTTCACTCGAGCAATGCTGTCTGGTAGAACGAAGCCAAGAACCTGAATCAAAAAGCCGAAATGGTGCCTCAACATCACCTCGCTCAGGTTGTCACCATGCCCAGTGCCAAAGAACGAAACGTGACTCGATTTAAAGCAGTGTGACGTCAATTTTGCAGCTGCCCATGTTACGCTGGTGGCCGTTAACAGTGGTGGATATTTTCCACAGGTGCTGATGCTGTGTTGCTCGATGTTCCTTGTAGCATCGTAACTATCGGTTTTACAGTAATTCAGCGTTTTCAGGTCACTGTCGTAAATGCAGGTGTTCACTCGAACAATCCAGCCTGGTAGAACGAAGCAAAGAACCGTAATCAAAAAGACAAAATGGTTCCTCAACATCGCCGCGTTCAGGGTGCCTACATGACCAGTGCCAAAGAACGAAACGTGACTCGGTTTAAAGTAGTGTGATGTCAATGTTACAGCAGATGCCCAAGTTACGCTGTTGGCCGTGAAAAGTGGTGGATCGGTTCCACAGGTGCTGATGCCGTGTTGCTCGATGTTCCTTGCAGTGTCGTAACTCTGGGTATTACAGTAATTGAGCGTTTTCACGTCGCTGCCGCAAATACAGGTGTTCACTCGAGCAATGCAGCTTGGTAGAACGAAGCCAAGAACCTGAACCTAAAACACGAAATGATTCCTCAGCATCACGTCACTCAGGGTAGCACAACACCGAGTGCCAAATAACGAAACTGACACGATTTAAAGCAGTGTGACATCAATGTTTCAGCAGCTGCCTATGTTACGCTGGGGGCCGTGAACAGTGGTCGATCGTTACCGCACGTGCTGATGTCGTGTTGCTCGATTTTCCTTGTAGCGTCGTAACTCTCGGTATTACAGTAATTCAGCGTTTTGAGGACGATGTCTTGATTGCAGGTGTTCACTCGAGCAATGAAGTCAGGTAGAACGAAGTCAAGAACCTGAACCAAAAAGACGAAATGGTCCCTCAACATCACCTCGCTCAGGGTGCCACATGCCCAGTGCCAAGTAATGGAACTCGACTCGATTTAAAGCAGTGTGACGTCAATGTTGCATCATCTGCCGTTGATACGCTGGTGGCCGTTACAGTGGTGGATCGGTTCCACAGGTGCTGATGCCATGTTGCTCGATGTTCGTTGTAGCGTCGTAACTCTCGGTATTAAGTAATTCAGCGTTTTCAGGTCGCGGTCGTAAATGCAGCTGTTCACTTGCGCACTGCAGCCTGTTGAGGACTGAAGCCAAGCACATGAACCAAAATGTCGAAATTGTTCCTTAACATTTCCTCGCTCAGGATGCCACCATGCCCAGTGCCAAAGACGAAACGTGACTCGTTTTAAAGCAGTGTGACGTCAATGTTGCAGCAGCTGCGGATGTTACGCTGGGGGCAGTGAATAATAATGGTTCGGTTACACACGGGCTGATGCCCTGATGCTCAATGTTGCTTGTAGCGTCGTGACTCTTGGTATCACATAATTCAGCGTTTTCAGGTCGCTGTCGTAAATGCAGGTGTTCACTGGAGCAATGCAGCCTGGCAGAACGAAGCCAAGAACCTGAACACAAAAGACGAAACGGTTTCTCAACATCACCTCGTTCAGGGTGCCACCATGCCCAGTGCGAAAGAACGAAAAGTGACTCGATTTAAAGCAGTGTGACGTCATTGTTGCAGCAGCTGCCGATGTTACGCTCGGGCCATGAACAATGGCGAATCGGTTCCACAGGTGATGATCCCGTGTTGCTCGATGTTCCTTGTAGCGTCGTAACTCTCGGCATTACAGTAATTCAATGTTCTCAGGCCGCTGTCGTAAAGGCAGGCGTTCACTCGAGCAATGCAACTTGGTTGGACGAAGCCAACAAGTTTAAACAAAGAGACGAAATGGTGCCTCAACATCACCTCGGTCAGGATGTCACCATACCCAGTGCCAAAGAAGGAAACGTGATCCGATTTAAAGCAGCGTGACGTCAATGTTGCAGCAGCAACCCATGTTACGCTGGTGGTTGTGAACAGTGGTGGACCGGTTCCGCAGGTGCTCATGCCGTGTATCTCGATGTTCCTTGTAGCATCGTAACTCTTGGTATCACAGTAATTCAGCGTTTTCAGGTCGCTGTCGTAAATCCAGGTGTTCACTGGAGCAATGCAGCCTGGTAAAACGATGCCAAGAACCTGAACAGAAATAACGAAATGGTTCCTCAACATCACCTCGCTCAGCGTGCCACCATGCCCAGTCACAAAGAACGAAACGTGACTCGTTTGAAGCATAGTAACGGAAATGTTGCAGCAGCTGCCTAAGTTACACTCAGGGCCGTGAACAGTGGTGGATCGGATCCACAGGTGCTGATGCCGCGTTGCTTGGTGTTCCTTGTAGCGTCGTAACTCTGGGTATTACACAAATTCAGCGTTTTCAGGTCGCTGTCGTAAATGCAGGTGTTCACTCGAGCAATGCAGCCTGGTAGAACGAAGCCAAGCACCTGAACCCAAAAGACGAAATGGTTCCTGAACATCACCTCGCTCAGGGCGAAACCATGCCCAGTTCCAAAAAACGAAGCGTGACTAGAATAATAGCAGTGTGACGTCAATGTTGCAGCAGCTGCGTATGATTCGCTTGGGGCAGTGAACAATGGTATATAGGTTCTACACGTGCTGATGCCGTGTTGCTCGATGTTCCTTGTAGCGTCGTAACTATTGGTATCACAGTAATTCAGCATTTTCAGGTCGCTGTCGTAAATCCAGGTGTTCACTGGAGCAATACAGCCTGGTAGAACGAAGCCAAAAACCTGAACCAAAAAGACGAATTGGTTCCTCAACATCAACTCGCTCAGGGTGCTACATGCCCTGTGCCAAAGAACGAAACGTGATTCGACTTAAAGCAGTGTGACGTCAATGTTGCAGAAGCTGTTGATGTTACGCTGGTTGCCGAGAACAGTGGGGGATCGGTTCCACAGGTACTGATGCCGATTTCCTCGATGTTCCTTTTAGCCCCGTAACTCTCGGTATTACAGAAATTCAGCCTTTTCAGGTCGCTGTCGTAAATGCAGGTGTTCACTCGAGCAATGCGGCCTGGTAGAACGAAGCCAAAAACCTGAACCAAAACGTTGAAACGGTTCATCAACATCACCTCGCTGAGTGTGCCCCCCTACCCAGTGCCAAGGAGCGAAACGTGACTCGATTTAAAGCAGTGTGACATCAATGCTACAGCAGCTTTCGATGTTACGCTGGGGGCAGTGAACAGTGGTGGATCGGTTCCACAGGTGCTGATGCCGTGTTGCTCCATGTTCCTTGTAGCGTCGTAACTCTCGGATATACAGTAATTCAGCGTTTTCAGGTCGCTGTCGTAAATGCAGGTGTTCACTCGAGCAATGCTGTCTGGTAGAACGCAGCCAACAACTTGAGCCAAAAAGACAAAATGGTTCCTCAACATCACCTCGCTCAGGGTGTCACTATGCCCTGTGCCAAAGAACGAAGCGTGACTCGATTTAAATCAGTGTGACCTCAATGTTGCAGCAGCTGGTGGCCGGGACCAGTGGTGGATCGGTTCGATAGGTGCTGATGCTCTGCTGCTCGATGTTTCTTGTAGCGTCGTAACTCTCGGTATTACAGTAATTAAGCCTTTTCAGGCCGCTGTCGTTAATGCAGGTGTTCACTCGAACAATGCAGCCTGGTAGAACAAAGCAAAGAACCTTAATCAAAAAGACAAAATGGTACCTCAACATCGCCGCGCTCAGGTTGCCGCCATGCCCAGTGTCAAAGAAAGAAACGTGACTCGGTTTAAAATAGTGTGATGTCAAAGTTTCAGCAGATGCCCAAGTTACGCTGTTGGTCGTGAACAGTGGTGGATCGGTTCCACAGGTGCTGATGCCGTGTTGCTGGATGTTCCTTGCAGTGTCGTAACTATGGGTATTACAGTAATTCAGCGTTTTCACGTCGCTGCCGTAAATGCAAGTGTTCACTCGAGCAATGCAGCTTGGTAGAACGAAGCCAAGAACCTGAACCCAAAAGACGAAATGGTTCCTCAGCATCACCTCACGCAGGGTAGCACAATACCGAGTGCCAAATAAAGAAACGTGACACGATTTAAAGCAGTGTGACATCAATGTTTCAGCAGCTGCCGTTGATACGCTGGTGGCCGTTAACAGTGGTGGATCGGTTCCACTGGTTCTGATGCCATGTTGCTCGATGTTCGCTGTAGCATCGTAACTCTCGGTATCACAGTAATTCAGCGTTTTCAGGTCGCGGTCGTAAATGCAGGTGTTCACTCGCGCAATGCAGCCTGGTAGAACGAAGCCAAGAACCTGAACCAAAAAGTCGAAATTGTTCCTCAACATTACCTCGCTCAGGATGCCATCATGCCCAGTGCCAAAGACGGAACGTGACTCGATTTAAAGCAGTGTGACGTCAATGTTGCAGTAACTGCGGATGTTACGCAGGGGGTAGTGAACAATAATGGATCGGTTCCACACGGGCTGATGCCCTGATGCTCGATGCTCCTTGTAGCGTCGTAACTCTTGGTATCACATAATTCAACGTTTTCAGGTCGCTGTCGTAAATTCAGGCATACACTGGAGCAATGCAGCCTGGCAGAACGAAGCCAAGAACCTGAACACAAAATACGAAATGGTTCCTCAACATCACCTCGTTCAGGCTGCCACCATGCCCATTGCCAAAGAACGAAAAGTGACTCGAGTTAAAGCAGTGTGACGTCAATGTTGAGCAGCTGCCGATGTTACGCTCGGGCCATGAACAATGGTGGATCGGTTCCACAGATGCTGATGCCGTGTTGCTCGATGTTCCTTGTAGCGTCGTAACTATTGGTTTTACAGTAATTCAGCGTTTTCAGGTCACTGTCGTAAATGCAGGTATTCACTCGAACAATGCAGCCTGGTAGAACGAAGCAAAGAGCCTTAATCAAAAAGACAAAATGGTTCCGCAACATCGCCGCGCTCAGTGTGCCGCCATGCCCAGTGCCAAAGAACAAAACGTGACACGGTTTAAAGTAGTGTGATGTCAATGTTACAGCAGATGCCCAAGTTACGCTGTTGCCCGTGAACAGTGGTGGATCGTTTCCGCACGTGCTGATATCGTGTTGCTCGATGTTCCTTGTAGCGTCGTAACTCTTCGTATCACATAATTCAGCGTTTTCAGGTCGCTGTCGTAAATACAGGTGTTCACTGGAGCATTGCAGCCTGTCAGAACGAAGCCAAGAACCTGAACACAAAAGACGAAATGGTTCCTCAACATCACCTCGTTCAGGGTGCCACCATGCCCAGTGCCAAAGAACGAAACGTGACTCGATTTAAAGCAGTGTGACGTCAATCTTGCAGCAGCTGCCGATGTTACGCTCGGGCCATGAACAATGGCGGATCGGTTCCACAGGTGCAGATGCCGTGTTGCTCGATGTTCCTCGTAGGGTCGTAACTCTCGGTATTACAGTAATTCAGCGTTTTCAGGCCGCTGTCGTAAAGGCAGGCGTTCACTCGAGCAGTGCAACTTGGTAGGACGAAGCCAACAACTTTAAACAAAAAGACGAAATGGTGCCTCAACATGACCTCGCTCATAATGTCACCATGCCCAGGGCGAAAGAAGGAAACGTGATTCGATTTAAAGCAGTGTGACGTCAATGTTGCAGCAGCTACCCATGTTACGCTGGTGGCCGTGAACAGTGGTGGATCGGTTCCGCAGGTGCTCATGCGGTGTTGCTCGATGTTCCTTGTAGCGTCGTAACTCTTGGTATCACAGTAATTCAGCGTTTTCAGGTCGCTGTCGTAAATCCAGGTGTTCACTGGAGCAAAGCAGCCTGGTAGAACGAAGCCAAGAACCTGAACCCAAAATTTGAAATGGTTCCTCAACATCACCTCGCTCATTATAGCACAATACCCAGTGCCAAATAACGAAACGTGACTCAATTAAACGCAGTGTGACACCAATGTTTCAGCAGCTGCCGATGTTACGCTGGGGGCCGTGAACAGTGGTGGATCGGTTCCGCACGTGCTGATGCCGTGTTGCTCTTTGTTCCTTGTAGCGTTGTAACTCTCGTTATTACAGTAATTCAGAGTTTTCAGGTCGATGTACTAATTGCAGGTGTTCACTCGAGCAATGCAGCCTGGTAAAACGAAGCCAAGAACCTGAACCAAAAAGACGAAATGGTCCCTCAAGATCACCTCGCTCAGGGTGCTACATGCCCAGTGCCAAATAATGAAACTCGACTCGATTTGAAGCAGTATGACGTCATGTAGCAGCAGCTGCCGTTGATACGCTGGTGGCCGTTAAATATGGTGGATCGGTTGCGCAGGCGCTGATGCCAATTTGCTCGATGTTCTTTTTAGCGTCGTAAATCTCGGCATTACAGTAATTCAGCGTTTTCAGATCGCTGGCGTAAATGCAGGTGTTCATCGAGCAATGCAGCCTGGTAGAACGAAGCCAAGAACCTGAACCAAAGAGACGAAATGGTTCCTCAACATCCCCTCACTCAGGGTGCCACCACGCTCAGTTCAAAAGAGCGAAGCGTGACTAGATTTATTGCAGTGTGACGTCATGTTGCAGCAGCTTGCGATGTTACGCTGGGGCACGTGAACAGTGGTGAATCGCTTCCACATGTGCTGATGCTATGTGGCTCGATTTTCCATGTAGTATTGTAACCCTCGGTATCACAGTAATTCAGCATATTCAGGTCGCTGTCTTAAATGCAGGTGTTCACTCGAGCAATGCAACCTGGTAGAACAAAGCCAAGAACCTGAACCAAAGAGACGAAATGGTTCCTCAACATCACCTCGCAAAGAGTGCCACCATGCCCTGTGCAAAAGAAAGCAGCGTGACTCGATTTGAAGAAGTGTGACGTCATTGTTGTAGCAGATGCCGATGTTACGCTAGGGGCCGTGAACAGTGGTGGATCGGTTCCACAGGTGCTTATGCCGTGTTGCTCGATGTTCCTTGTAGCGTCGTAGCTCTCGATAATACAGTATTTCAGCGTTTTCAGGTCGCTGTCGTAAATGCAGGTGTTCACTCGAGCAATGCAACCAGGTAGAACGAAGCCAGAAACCTGAACCAAAAAGTCGAAATGGTTCCACAACATCACCTCGCTCAGAGTGCCACCATGCCCTGTGCCAAAGAACAAAACGTGACTTGATTTAAAGCAGTGTGACGTCAATGTTGCAGCAGATGCCGAAGTTACGCTGGGGGCCGTGAACAGTGGTGAATCTGTTCCACAGGTGCCGATGCCGTGTTGCTGGATGTCCCATGTAGCGTGGTAACTGTCGGTAATACAGTAATTCAGAGTTTTCAGGTCGCTGTCTTAAATGCAGGTGTTCACTCGAGCAATGCAACCAGGTAGAACGAAGCCAGAAACCTGAACCAAAAAGACGAAATTGTTCCACAACATCACCTCGCTCAGAGTGCCACCATGCACAGCGCCAAAGAATGAAGCGTGACTCGATCTAAAGCAGTGTGACGTCAGTGTTGCAGCAGATGCCGATGTTACTATGGGGATCGTGAACAGTGGTGGGTCGGTTCCACAGGTGCTGATGCCTTGTTCCTCGATGCTCCTTGTAGCGTCGTAACTCTCGGTATTACAGTAATTCAGCGTTTTCAGGTCGCTGTCGTAAATGAAGGTGTTCACTAGAGCAATGCAGCCTGGTAGAACGAAGCCAAGAACCTGAACCCAAAAGACGAAATGGTTCCTCAACATCACCTCACTCAGGGTGCCACCACGCCCAGTTCAAAAGAGCGAAGCGTGACTAGATTTATTGCAGTGTGACGTCATGTTGCAGCAGCTTGCGATTTTACGCTGGGGCACGTGAACAGTGGTGAATCGGTTCCACATGTGCTGATGCTATGTTGCTCGATTTTCCTTGTAGCGTCGTAACCCTCGGTATCACAGTAATTCAGCGTTTTCAGGTCGCTGTCTTAAATGCAGGTGTTCACTCGAGCAATGCAACCAGGTAGAACGAAGCCAGAAACCTGAACCAAAAAGTCGAAATGGTTCCACAACATCACCTCGCTCAGAGTGCCACCATGCCCTGTGCCAAAGAGCAAAACGTGACTTGATTTAAAGCAGAGTGACGTCAGTGTTGCAGCAGATGCCGATGTTTCTATGGGGATCGTGAACAGTGGTGGGTCGGTTCCACAGGTGCTGATGCCGTGTTTCTCGATGCTCCTTGTAGCGTCGTAACTCTCGGTATTAGAGTAATTCAGCGTTTTCAGGTCGCTGTCGTAAATGAAGGTGTTCACTCGAGCAATGCAGCCTGGTAGAACGAAGCCAAGAACCTGAACCAAAAATACGAAATGGTTCCACATCACCACTCTCAGGGTGCAAGCACGCCCAGTTCAAAAGAACGAAGCGTGACTAGATTTATAGCAGTGTGCCATCAATGTTCCAGCAGCTGCCGATGTTACGCTGGAGGACGTGAACAGTGGTGAATCGGTTCCACACGTGCTGATGCCGTTTTTTCCCGATGTTCCTTGTAGCGTTGTAACCCTCGGTATTACAGTATTTCAGCGTTTTCAGGTCGCTGTCGTAAATGAGGTGTTCACTCGAGCAATGCAGCCTGGTAGAACAAAGCCAAGAACCTGAACCAAAAAGACGAAATGGTTCCTTTACATCATCTCGCTCAGGGTGCCACCATGCCCAGTTCAAAAGAACGAAGCGTGACTAGATATAAAGCAGTGTGACGTCAGTGTTGCAGCAGCTGCCGATGTTACTATGGGGATCGTGAACAGTGGTGGGTCGTTTCCACAGGTGCTGATGCCGTGTTTCTCGATGCTCCTTGTAGCGTCGTAACTCTCGGTATTACAGTAATTCAGACTTTTCAGGTCGATGTCATAAATGAAGGTGTTCACTCGAGCAATGCAGCCTGGTAGGACGAACCCAAGAACCTGATCGAAAAAGACGAAATGGTTCCACATCACCTCTCTCAGTGTGCAACCACGCCCAGTTCAAAAGAACGAAGCGTGGCTAGATTTATAGCAGTGTGACGTCAATGTTGCAGCAGATGCCTATGTTACGCTGGGGGCCGTGAACAGTGGTGAATCGGTTCCACAGGTGCTGATGCCGTGTTGCTCGATGTCCCTTGTAGCGTCGTAACTGTCGGTAATACAGTAATTCAGCGTTTTCAGGTCGCTGTCGTAAATTCAGGTGTTCACTCGAGCAATGCAGCCTGGTAGAACGAAGCCAAGAACCTGAACGAAAAAGACGAAATGGTTCCACATCACCTCTCTCAGGGTGCAACCACGCCCAGTTCAAATGAACGAAGCGTGGCTAGATTTATAGCAGTGTGAAGTCAGTGTTGCAGCAGCTGCCGATGTTACTATGGGGATCGTTAACAGTGGTGGGTCGGTTCCACAGGTGCTGATGCCGTGTTCCTCGATGCACCTTGTAGAGTCGTAACTCTCGGTATTACAGTAATTCAGACTTTTTCAGGTCGATGTCATAAATGAAGGTGTTCACTCGAGCAATGCAGACTGGTAGGACGAACCCAAGAACCTGATCGAAAAAGACGAAATGGTTCCACATCCCCTCTCTCAGGGTGCAACCACGCCCAGTTCAAAAGAACGAAGCGTGGCTAGATTTATAGCAGTGTGACGTCAATGTTGCAGCAGATGCCTATGTTACGCTGGGGGCCGTGAACAGTGGTGGATCGGTTCCACAGGTGCTGATGCCGTGTTGCTCGATGTCCCTTGTAGCGTCGTAACTGTCGGTAATACAGTAATTCAGCGTTTTCAGGTCGCTGTCGTAAATTCAGGTGTTCACTCGAGCAATGCAGCCTGGTAGAACGAAGCCAAGAACCTGAACGAAAAAGACGAAATGGTTCCACATCACCTCTCTCAGGGTGCAACCACACCCAGTTCAAAAGAACGAAGCGTGGCTAGATTTATAGCAGTGTGACGTCAATGTTGCAGCAGATGCCTATGTTACGCTGGGGATCGTGAACAGTGGTGGGTCGGTTCCACAGGTGCTGATGCCGTGTTCCTCGATGCTCCTTGTAGAGTCGTAACTCTCGGTATTACAGTAATTCAGGGTTTTCAGGTCGATGTCATAAATGAAGGTGTTCACTCGAGCAATGCAACCTGGTAGAAGAAAGCCAAGAACCTGAACCAAAAAGACGAAATGGTTCCTCAACATCACCTCGCAGAGTGCCACCATGCCCTGTGCCAAAGAACGAGACGTGACTCGATTTAAAGCAGTGTGACGTCATTGTTGCAGCTGATGCCGATGTTACGCTAGGGGCCGTGAACAGTGGTGGATCGGTTCCACAGGTGCTGATGCCGTGTTGCTCGATGTTCCTTTAAGCATCGTAACTCTCGGTAAAACAGTATTTCAGCGTTTGCAGTTAGCTGTCGTAAATGCAGGTGTTCACTCGAGCAATGCAGCCTGGTAGAACGAAGCCAAGAACCTGAACCAAAAAGACGAAATGGTTCCTCAACATCACCTCGCTCAGGGTGACACCATGCCCATTTCCAAAGAACGAAGCGTGTCTAGATATATAGTATTGTGACGCCAATGTTGCAGCAGCTTCCGATGTTACGCTGGGGCACGTGAACAGTGGTGAATCGTTTCCACACGTGCTGATGCTATGTTGCTCGATTTTCCATGTAGCATCGTAACCCTCGGTATCCCAGTAATTCAGCGTTTTCAGGTCGCTGTCTTAAATGCAGGTGTTCACTCGAGCAATGCAACCTGGTAGAACAAAGCCAAGAACCTGAACCAAAAGAACGAAATGGTTCCTCATCATCACCTCGAAAAGAGTGCCACCATGCCTTGTGCCAAAGAACGCAACGTTACTCGATTTAAAGAAGTGTGACGTCATTGTTTCAGCAGATGCCGATGTTACGCTAGGGGCCGTGAACAGTGGTGGATCGGTTCCACACGTGCTGATGCCGTGTTGCTCGATGTTCCTTGTAGCGTCGTAACTCTCGGTAATAAAGTATTTCATCGTTTTCAGGTCGCTGTCGTAAATGCAGGTGTTCACTCGAGAAATGCAGCCTGGTAGAACGAAGCCAAGAACCTGAACCGAAAAGACGAAATTGTTCCTCAACAACCCCTCACTCAGGGTGCCACCATGCCCAGTGCCAAAGCACGAAGCGTGACTCGATTTAAAGCAGTGTGACGTCAGTGTTGCAGCAGCTGCCGATGTTACTATGGGGAGCTTGAACAGTGGTGCGTCGGTTCCACAGGTGCTGATGCCGTGTTGCTCGATGCTCCTTGTAGAGTCGTAACTCTCGGTAAAACAGTATTTCAGCGTTTTGAGTTAGCTGTCGTAAATGCAGGTGTTCACTCGAGCAATGCAGCGTGGTAAAACGAAGCCAAGAACATGAACCGAAAAGACGAAATGGTTCCTCAACATCCCCTCACTCAGGGTGCCACCATGCCCAGTGCCAAAGCACGAAGCGTGACTCGATTTAAAGCAGTGTGACGTCAGTGTTGCAGCAGCTGCCGATGTTACTTTGGGGATCGTGAACAGTGGTGGGTCGGTTCCACAGGTGCTGATGCCGTGTTCCTCGATGCTCCTTGTAGCGTCGTAACTCTCAGTATTGCAGTAATTCAGCGTTTTCAGGTCGCTGTCGTAAATGAAGGTGTTCACTCGAGCAATGCAGCCTGGTAGAACGAAGCCAAGAACCTGAACCAAAAAGACGAAATGGTTCCACATCACCTCTCTCAGGGTGCAACCAGGCCTAGTTCAAAAGAATGAAGCGTGACTAGATTTATAGCAGTGTGACGTCAATGTTCCAGCAGCTGCCGATGTTACGCTGGAGGACGTGAACAGTGGTGAATCGGTTCCACACGTGCTGATGCTGTGTTGCCCGATGTTCCTTGTAGCGTCGTAACCCTCGGTATTCCAGTGATTCAGCGTTGTCAGGTCGCTGTCTTAAATGCAGGTGTTCACTGGAGCAATGCAGCCTGGTAGAACGAAACCAAGAACCTGAACCAAAAAGACGAAATGGTTCCTCAATATCACCTCGCTCAGAGTGCCACCATGCCTTGTACCAAAAAACGAATCGTGACTCGATTTAAAGCAGTGTGACGTCATGTTGCAGCAGATGCCGATGTTACGCTGGGGGCCGTGAACAGTGGTGGATCGGTTCCCCAGGTGCTGATGCCGTGTTGCTTGATGTTCCTTGTAGCGTCTTAACTCTCGGTATTACAGTAATTCAGCGTTTTCAGGTCGCTGTCGTAAATGAAGGTGTTCACTCGAATAATGCGGCCTGGTAGAACGAAGCCAAGAACCTGAACCAAAAAGACGAAATGGTTCCACATCACCTCTCTCAGGGTGCAACCATGCCCAGTTCAAAAGAACGAAGCGTGACTAGATTTATAGCAGTGTGACGTCAATGCTCCAGCAGCTGCCGATGTTGCGCTGGAGGACGTGAACAGTGGTGAATCGGTTCCACACGTGCTGATGCCGTGTTGCTCGATGTTCCTTGTAGCGTCGTAGCTCTCGATAATACAGTATTTCAGCGTTTTCAGGTCGCTGTCGTAAATGCAGGTGTTCACTCGAGGATTGCAGCCTGGTAGAACGAAGCCAAGAACCTGAACCGAAAAGACGAAATGGTTTCTCAACATCCCCTCACTCAGGGTGCCACCATGCCCAGTGCCAAAGCGCGAAGCGTGACTCGATTTAAAGCAGTGTGACGTCAGTGTTGCAGCAGCTGCCGATGTTACTATGGGGATCGTGAACAGTGGTGGGTCGGTTCCACAGGTGCTGATGCGTTGTTTCTCGATGCTCCTTGTAGCGTCGTAACTCTCGGTATTACAGTAATTCAGACTTTTCAGGTCGATGTCATAAATGAAGGTGTTCACTCGAGCAATGCAGCCTGGTAGGACGAACCCAAGAACCTGATCGAAAAAGACGAAATGGTTCCACATCCCCTCTCTCAGGGTTCAACCACGCCCAGTTCAAAAGAACGAAGCGTGGCTAGATTTATAGCAGTGTGACGTCAATGTTGCAGCAGATGCCTATGTTACGCTGGGGGCCGTGAACAGTGGTGGATCGGTTCCACAGGTGCTGATGCCGTGTTGCTCGATGTCCCTTGTAGCGTCGTAACTGTCGGTAATACAGTAATTCAGCGTTTTCAGGTCGCTGTCGTAAATTCAGGTGTTCACTCGAGCAATGCAGCCTGGTAGAACGAAGCCAAGAACCTGAACGAAAAAGACGAAATGGTTCCACATCACCTCTCTCAGGGTGCAACCACGCCCAGTTCAAAAGAACGAAGCGTGGCTAGATTTATAGCAGTGTGACGTCAATGTTGCAGCAGATGCCTATGTTACGCTGGGGATCGTGAACAGTGGTGGGTCGGTTCCACAGGTGCTGATGCCGTGTTCCTCGATGCTCCTTGTAGAGTCGTAACTCTTGGTAATACAGTAATTCAGGGTTTTCAGGTCGATGTCATAAATGAAGGTGTTCACTCGAGCAATGCAACCTGGTAGAACAAAGCCAAGAACCTGAACCAAAAAGACGAAATGCTTCCTCAACATCACCTCGCAAAGAGTGCCACCATGCCCTGTGCCAAAGAACGAGACGTGACTCGATTTAAAGCAGTGTGACGTCATTGTTGCAGCTGATGCCGATGTTACGCTAGGGGCCGTGAACAGTGGTGGATCGGTTCCACAGGTGCTGATGCCGTGTTGCTCGATGTTCCTTTAAGCATCGTAACTCTCGGTAAAAGAGTATTTCAGCGTTTGCAGTTAGCTGTCGTAAATGCAGGTGTTCACTCGAGCAATGCAGCCTGGTAGAACGAAGCCAAGAACCTGAACCAAAAAGACGAAATGGTTCCTCAACATCACCTCGCTCAGGGTGACACCATGTCCATTTCCAAAGAACGAAGCGTGTCTAGATATATATAATTGTGACGCCAATGCTGCAGCAGCTTCCGATGTTACGCTGGGGCACGTGAACAGTGGTGAATCGGTTCCACATGTGCTGATGCTATGTTGCTCGATTTTCCTTGTAGCGTCGTAACCCTCGGTATCACAGTAATTCAGCGTTTTCAGGTCGCTGTCTTAAATGCAGGTGTTCACTCGAGTAATGCAACAAGGTAGAACGAAGCCAGAAACCTGAACCAAAAAGTCGAAATGGTTCCACAACATCACCTCGCTCAGAGTGCCACCATGCCCTGTGCCAAAGAACAAAACGTGACTTGATTTAAAGCAGTGTGACGTCAGTGTTGCAGCAGATGCCGATGTTACTATGGGGATCGTGAACAGTGGTGGGTCGGTTCCACAGGTGCTGATGCCGTGTTTCTCGATGCTCCTTGTAGCGTCGTAACAATCGGTATTAGAGTAATTCAGCGTTTTCAGGTCGCTGTCGTAAATGAAGGTGTTCACTCGAGCAATGCAGCCTGGTAGAACGAAACCAAGAACCTGAACCAAAAATACGAAATGGTTCCACATCACCACTCTCAGGGTGCAAGCACGCCCAGTTCAAAAGAACGAAGCGTGACTAGATTTATAGCAGTGTGCCATCAATGTTCCAGCAGCTGCCGATGTTACGCTGGAGGACGTGAACAGCGGTGAATCGGTTCCACACGTGCTGATGCCGTGTTTCCCGATGTTCCTTGTAGCGTCGTAACCCTCGGTATTACAGTATTTCAGCGTTTTCAGGTCGCTGTCGTAAATGAGGTGTTCACTCGAGCAATGCAGCCTGGTAGAACGAAGCCAAGAACCTGAACCAAAAAGACGAAATGGTTCCTTTACATCATCTCGCTCAGGGTGCCACCACGCCCAGTTCAAAAGAACGAAGCGTGACTAGATATAAAGCAGTGTGACGTCAGTGTTGCAGCAGCTGCCGATGTTACTATGGGGATCGTGAACAGTGGTGGGTCGGTTCCACAGGTGCTGATGCCGTGTTTCTCGATGCTCCTTGTAGCGTCGTAACTCTCGGTATTACAGTAATTCAGACTTTTCAGGTTGATGTCATAAATGAAGGTGTTCACTCGAGCAATGCAGCCTGGTAGGACGAACCCAAGAACCTGATCGAAAAAGACGAAATGGTTCCACATCCCCTCTCTCAGGGTTCAACCACGCCCAGTTCAAAAGAACGAAGCGTGGCTAGATTTATAGCAGTGTGACGTCAATGTTGCAGCAGATGCCTATGTTACGCTGGGGGCCGTGAACAGTGGTGGATCGGTTCCACAGGTGCTGATGCCGTGTTGCTCGATGTCCCTTGTAGCGTCGTAACTGTCGGTAATACAGTAATTCAGCGTTTTCAGGTCGCTGTCGTAAATTCAGGTGTTCACTCGAGCAATGCAGCCTGGTAGAACGAAGCCAAGAACCTGAACGAAAAAGACGAAATGGTTCCACATCACCTCTCTCAGGGTGCAACCACGCCCAGTTCAAAAGAACGAAGCGTGGCTAGATTTATAGCAGTGTGACGTCAATGTTGCAGCAGATGCCTATGTTACGCTGGGGATCGTGAACAGTGGTGGGTCGGTTCCACTGGTGCTGATGCCGTGTTCCTCGATGCTCCTTGTAGAGTCGTAACTCTCGGTATTACAGTAATTCAGGGTTTTCAGGTCGATGTCATAAATGAAGGTGTTCACTCGAGCAATGCAACCTGGTAGAACAAAGCCAAGAACCTGAACCAAAAAGACGAAATGGTTCCTCAACATCACCTCGCAAAGAGTGCCACCATGCCCTGTGCCAAAGAACGAGACGTGACTCGATTTAAAGCAGTGTGACGTCATTGTTGCAGCTGATGCCGATGTTACGCTAGGGGCCGTGAACAGTGGTGGATCGGTTCCACAGGTGCTGATGCCGTGTTGTTCGATGTTCCTTTAAGCATCGTAACTCTCGGTAAAACAGTATTTCAGCGTTTGCAGTTAGCTGTCGTAAATGCAGGTGTTACCTCGAGCAATGCAGCCTGGTAGAACGAAGCCAAGAACCTGAACCAAAAAGACGAAATGGTTCCTCAACATCACCTCGCAAAGAGTGCCACCATGCCTGCGCCAAAGAACGCAACGTTACTCGATTTAAAGAAGTGTGATGTCATTGTTTCAGCAGATGCCGATGTTACGCTAGGGGCCGTGAACAATGGTGGATCGGTTCCACACGTGCTGATGCCGTGTTGCTCGATGTTCCTTGTAGCGTCGTAACTCTCGGTAATACAGTATTTCAGCGTTTTCAGGTCGCTGTCGTAAATGCAGGTGTTCACTCGAGAAATGCAGCCTGGTAGAACAAAGCCAAGAACCTGAACCAAAAAGACGAAATGGTTCCTCAACATCACCTCGCAAAGAGTGCCACCATGCCCTGTGCCAAAGAACGCAACGTTACTCGATTTAAAGAAGTGTGACGTCATTGTTTCAGCAGATGCCGATGTTACGCTAGGGGCCGTGAACAGTGGTGGATCGGTTCCACACGTGCTGATGCCGTGTTCCTCGATGCTCCTTGTAGCGCCGTCAGTATTACAGTAATTCAGCGTTTTCAGGTCGCTGTCGTAAATGAAGGTGTTCACTCGAGAAATGCAGCCTGGTAGAACGAAGCCAAGAACCTGAACCGAAAAGACGAAATTGTTCCTCAACAACCCCTCACTCAGGGTGCCACCATGCCCAGTGCCAAAGCACGAAGCGTGACTCGATTTAAAGCAGTGTGACGTCAGTGTTGCAGCAGCTGCCGATGTTACTATGGGGAGCTTGAACAGTGGTGGGTCGGTTCCACAGGTGCTGATGCCGTGTTGTGCGATGTTCCTTTAAGCATCGTAACTCTCGGTAAAACAGTATTTCAGCGTTTGCAGTTAGCTGTCGTAAATGCAGGTGTTCACTCGAGCAATGCAGCCTGGTAGAACGAAGCCAAGAACCTGAACCAAAAAGACGAAATGGTTCCTTAACATCACCTCGCTCAGCGTGACACCATGTCCATTTCCAAAGAACGAAGCGTGTCTAGATATATAGTATTGTGACGCCAATGCTGCAGCAGCTTCCGATGTTACGCTGGGGCAAGTGAACAGTGGTGAATCGTTTCCACACGTGCTGATGCTATGTTGCTCGATTTTCCATGTAGCATCGTAACCCTCGGTATCCCAGTAATTCAGCGTTTTCAGGTCGCTGTCTTAAATGCAGGTGTTCACTCGAGCAATGCAACCTGGTAGAACAAAGCCAAGAACCTGAACCAAAAAGACGAAATGGTTCCTCAACATCACCTCGCAAAGAGTGCCACCATGCCCTGTGCCAAAGAACGCAACGTTACTCGATTTAAAGAAGTGTGACGTCATTGTTTCAGCAGATGCCGATGTTACGCTAGGGGCCGTGAACAGGGGTGGATCGGTTCCACACGTGCTGATGCCGTGTTGCTCGATGTTCCTTGTAGCGTCGTAACTCTCGGTAATACAGTATTTCAGCGTTTTCAGGTCGCTGTCGTAAATGCAGGTGTTCACTCGAGAAATGCAGCCTGGTAGAACGAAGCCAAGAACCTGAACCGAAAAGAGGAAATTGTTCCTCAACAACCCCTCACTCAGGGTGCCACCATGCCCAGTGCCAAAGCACGAAGCGTGACTCGATTTAAAGCAGTGTGACGTCAGTGCTGCAGCAGCTGCCGATGTTACTATGGGGAGCTTGAACAGTGGTGGGTCGGTTCCACAGGTGCTGATGCCGTGTTCCTCGATGCTCCTTGTAGCGTCGTAACTATCAGTATTACACTAATTCAGCGTTTTCAGGTCGCTGCCGTAAATGAAGGTGTTCACTCGAGCAATGCAGCCTGGTAGAACGAAGCCAAGAACCTGAACCAAAAATACGAAATGGTTCCACATCACCACTCTCAGGGTGCAAGCACGCCCAGTTCAAAAGAACGAAGCGTGACTAGATTTATAGCAGTGTGCCATCAATGTTCCAGCAGCTGCCGATGTTACGCTGGAGGACGTGAACAGTGGTGAATCGGTTCCACACGTGCTGATGCCGTGTTTCCCGATGTTCCTTGTAGCGTCGTAACCCTCGGTATTACAGTATTTCAGCGTTTTCAGGTCGATGTCATAAATGAAGGTGTTCACTCGAGCAATGCAGCCTGGTAGGACGAACCCAAGAACCTGATCGAAAAAGACGACATGGTTCCACATCCCCTCTCTCAGGGTTCAACCACGCCCAGTTCAAAAGAACGAAGCGTGGCTAGATTTATAGCAGTGTGACGTCAATGTTGCAGCAGATGCCTATGTTACGCTGGGGATCGTGAACAGTGGTGGGTCGGTTCCACAGGTGCTGATGCCGTGTTCCTCGATGCTCCTTGTAGAGTCGTAACTCTTGGTATTACAGTAATTCAGGGTTTTCAGGTCGATGTCATAAATGAAGGTGTTCACTCGAGCAATGCAACCTGGTAGAACAAAGCCAAGAACCTGAACCAAAAAGACGAAATGCTTCCTCAACATCACCTCGCAAAGAGTGCCACCATGCCCTGTGCCAAAGAACGAGACGTGACTCGATTTAAAGCAGTGTGACGTCATTGTTGCAGCTGATGCCGATGTTACGCTAGGGGCCGTGAACAGTGGTGGATCGGTTCCACAGGTGCCCTTTTTGTAGATTTCAGCAAGGCATTTGATTGCTTACATCATAAAGTGCTCCTTAGTAAGCTGCAGTCATATGGCATTCGCGGTAATTGTTTGGCCCTGCTGGAGTCCTACCTCAGCCACAGGACTCAGTGTGTATATGTAAACGGTTATATGTCCTCCCTCCTACCAATTACTCACGGCGTTCCACAAGGTAGCATATTAGGACCGTTATTATTCAATACTTATATAAATGATCTTGTAAACATAGATGCCACAGTTCAATTTATAATATATGCTGACGACAGTACCATACTTATTCCCGAGTACAATGTGGACCGAATAATAATAAAATGCAATGAAGTCCTCCAGAAGTTATCCATATGGTCTCAGCTCAACGTAATTAAAATAAATACAATGAAAACAAAAGCAATGATATTCCGTGCCCGGAATAAACCTGTTGAAATACATCAGTCTATTAATTTTCAGTGCCATAACATAGAAATTGTGGACGTTCATAAAATCCTCGGTGTACATTTTTCTCAGAACTTAAGCTGGGATGCACACACTCACTATCTTAGGAAAAAACTATCCTCAGTTGCAGGCATGATATCGCGTTGTCGGAGACTGCTTCCAGTAAAAGCTAAACTTCAAGTCTATAATGCTTTATTCAATTCCTATTTAAATTACTGTTCGTTGGTATGGGCCACAACAACAAAGACAATCTTAGACAAACTCCATTTGTTACAAAAGAAGGTTATCCGCTACATTGGAAATATCGATCCAACAGCCAGTACTAAAGATGCGTTTGTTTCCTTTAACATCATAAGGGTTGATAACTTATACAAATATCGATTACTCCAAACATTCTTTTTTTCCTCTACTGAAGTCAAGAACTTACTCTCATCTCTGGCATTTTTAACACTACGTAGCACAGATATACACACAAGAAGTAAAGATGTCTGGGAAATCCCCCACTTCCGCACTTACTATAAACATCAATCATTAGCACATAACCTGCCATCAATGCTTAATATGTACCAAAACACAACTCGTCTGAATCCCAAGAAATTGCGCACGTACTTCATAACATTGTGAACCACATTTTGATGTTATACTTAGTTTTTTCTACTGTGCTTCCTTTGTTTACAATTTCGTACTGTTATTTATGTCAACTTGTACTATTTTTAACTATTTTTAGCTCATTTTGGCGAATAGGGTGCATTACATATTGTATTATGTTGCCGCAATACTGTATTATGTTGCGTATGGTGTACATTGCTTTATATTCACATTATTCTTTTTTTCTCAACTTCACTCTTCTGCCATGTAACGGTCTCCTGGGCCTCGTCAAGCTGCTCACCCAGCTTTTAGCCCAGGAGACCATTCCAGTTCTTTCTGGGAAAAATAAAGAATGATTGAAAAGAATGATGCCGTGTTGCTCGATGTTCCTTTAAGCATCGTAACTCTCGGTGAAACAGTATTTCAGCGTTTGCAGTTAGCTGTCGTAAATGCAGGTGTTCACTCGAGCAATGCAGCCTGGTAGAACGAAGCCTAGAACCTGAACCAAAAAGACGAAATGGTTCCTCAACATCACCTCGCTCAGGGTGACACCATGTCCATTTCCAAAGAACGAAGCGTGTCTAGATATATAGTATTGTGACGCCAATGCTGCAGCAGCTTCCGATGTTACGCTGGGGCACGTGAACAGTGGTGAATCGTTTCCACACGTGCTGATGCTATGTTGCTCGATTTTCCATGTAGCATCGTAACCCTCGGTATCCCAGTAATTCAGCGTTTTCAGGTCGCTGTCCTAAATGCAGGTGTTCACTCGAGCAATGCAACCTGGTAGAACAAAGCCAAGAACCTGAACCAAAAAGACGAAATGGTTCCTCAACATCACCTCGCAAAGAGTGCCACCATGCCCTGTGCCAAAGAACGCAACGTTACTCGATTTAAAGAAGTGTGACGTCATTGTTTCAGCAGATGCCGATGTTACGCTAGGGGCCGTGAACAGTGGTGGATCGGTTCCACACGTGCTGATGCCGTGTTCCTCGATGCTCCTTGTAGCGCCGTCAGTATTACAGTAATTCAGCGTTTTCAGGTCGCTGTCGTAAATGAAGGTGTTCACTCGAGCAATGCAGCCTGGTAGAACGAAGCCAAGAACCTGAACCGAAAAGACGAAATTGTTCCTCAACAACCCCTCACTCAGGGTGCCACCATGCCCAGTGCCAAAGCACGAAGCGTGACTCGATTTAAAGATGTGTGACGTCAGTGTTGCAGCAGCTGCCGATGTTACTATGGGGAGCTTGAACAGTGGTGGGTCGGTTCCACAGGTGCTGATGCCGTGTTTCTCGATGCTCCTTGTAGCGTCGTAACTCTCAGTATTACAGTAATTCAGCATTTTCAGGTCGTTGTCGTAAATGAAGGTGTTCACTCGAGCAATGCAGCCTGGTAGAACGAAGCCAAGAACCTGAACCAAAAAGACGAAATGATTCCCCATTACCTCTCTCAGGGTCCAACCACGCCCAGTTCAAAAGAACGAAGCGTGGCTAGATTTATAAGTGTGACGTCAATGTTGCAGCAGATGCCGATGTTACGCTGGGGGCCGTGAACAGTGGTGGATCGGTTCCACAGGTGCTGATGCCGTGTTGGTCGATGTCTCTTGTAGCGTCGTAACTGTCGGTAATACAGTAATTCAGCGTTTTCAGGTCGCTGTCGTAAATTCAGGTGTTCAGTCGAGCAATGCAGCCTGGTAGAACGAAGCCAAGAACCTGAACCAAAAAGACGAAATGGCTCCTCAACATCCCCTCCCTCAGTGTGCTACCATGCCCAGTGCCAAAGAACGAAGCGTGACGTCAATGTTGCAGCAGCTGCCGATGTTACTACGGGGATCGTGAACAGTGGTGGGTCGGTTCCACAGGTGCTGAAGCCGTGTTCCTCGATGCTCCTTGTAGAGTCGTAACTCTCGGTAAAACAGTATTTCAGCGTTTTGAGTTAGCTGTCGTAAATGCAGGTGTTCACTCGAGCAATGCAGCCTGGTAGAACGAACCCAAGAACCTGAACCGAAAAGACGAAATGGTTCCTCAACATCCCCTCACTCAGGGTGCCACCATGCCCAGTGCCAAAGCACGAAGCGTGACTCGATTTAAAGCAGTGTGACGTCAGTGTTGCAGCAGCTGCCGATGTTACTTTGGGGATCGTGAACAGTGGTGGGTCGGTTCCACAGGTGCTGATGCCGTGTTCCTCGATGCTCCTTGTAGCGTCGTAACTCTCAGTATTGCAGTAATTCAGCGTTTTCAGGTCGCTGTCGTAAATAAAGGTGTTCACTCGAGCAATGCAGCCTGGCAGAAAGAAGCCAAGAACCTGAACCAAAAAGACGAAATGGTTCCACATCACCTCTCTCAGGGTGCAACCACGCCTAGTTCAAAAGAATGAAGCGTGACTAGATTTATAGCAGTGTGACGTCAATGTTCCAGCAGCTGCCGATGTTACATTGGAGGACGTGAACAGTGGTGAATCGGTTCCACACGTGCTGATGCTGTGTTGCCCGATGTTCCTTGTAGCGTCGTAACCCTCGGTATTCCAGTGATTCAGCGTTTTCAGGTCGCTGTCTTAAATGCAGGTGTTCACTGGAGCAATGCAGCCTGGTAGAACGAAGCCAAGAACCTGAACCAAAAAGACGAAATGGTTCCTCAATATCACCTCGCCCAGAGTGCCACCATGCCTTGTACCATAGAACGAATCGTGACTCGATTTAAAGCAGTGTGACATCATGTTGCAGCAGATGCCGATGTTACGCTGGGGGCCGTGAACAGTGGTGGATCGGTTCCCCAGGTGCTGATGCCGTGTTGCTTGATGTTCCTTGTAGCGTCTTAACTCTCGGTATTACAGTAATTCAGCGTTTTCAGGTCGCTTTCGTAAATGAAGGTGTTCACTCGAATAATGCGGCCTGGTAGAACGAAGCCAAGAACCTGAACCAAAAAGACGAAATGGTTCCACATCACCTCTCTCAGGTTGCAACCATGCCCAGTTCAAAAGAACGAAGCGTGACTAGATTTATAGCAGTGTGACGTCAATGCTCCAGCAGCTGCCGATGTTGCGCTGGAGGACGTGAACAGTGGTGAATTGGTTCCACACGTGCTGATGCCGTGTTGCCCGATGTTCCTTGTAGCGTCTTAGCCCTCGGAATTACAGTAATTCAGCGTTTTCAGGTTGCTGTCTTAAATGCAGGTGTTCACTCGAGCAATGCAGCCTGGTAGAGTGAAGCCAAGAACCTGAACCAAAAAGACGAAATGGTTCCAAAACATCACCTCGCTCAGAGTGCCACCATGCCCTGTGCCAAAGAACAAAACGTGACTTGATTTAAAGCAGTGTGACGTCAGTGTTGCAGCAGATGCCGATGTTACTATGGGGATAGTGAACAGTGGTGGGTTGGTTCCACAGGTGCTGATGCCGTGTTTCTCGATGCTCCTTGTAGCGTCGTAACACTCGGTATTAGAGTAATTCAGCGTTTTCAGGTCGCTGTCGTAAATGAAGGTGTTCACTCGAGCAATGCAGCCTGGTAGAACGAAGCCAAGAACCTGAACCAAAAATACGAAATGGTTCCACATCACCACTCTCAGGGTGCAAGCACGCCCAGTTCAAAAGAACGAAGCGTGAATAGATTTATAGCAGTGTGACATCAATGTTCCAGCAGCTGCCGATGTTACGCTGGAGGACGTGAACAGTGGTGAATCGGTTCCACACGTACTGATGCCGTGTTTCCCGATGTTCCTTGTAGCGTCGTAACCCTCGGTATTACAGTATTTCAGCGTTAACAGGTCGCTGTCTTAAATGTAGATGTTCACTCGAGCAATGCAGCCTGGTAGAACGAAGCCAAGAACCTGAGCCAAAAAGACCAAATGGCTCCTGCACATTACCTCGCTCAGAGTGCCACCATGCCTTCTGCCAAAGAACGAAACGTGACTCGATTTAAAGCAGTGTGACGTCAATATTGCAGCAGATGCCGATGTTACGCTAGGGGCCGTGAACAGTGGTGGATCGGTTCCACACGTGCTGATGCCGTGTTGCTCGATGTTCCTTGTAGCGTCGTAACTCTCGGTAATACAGTATTTCAGCGTTTTCAGGTCGCTGTCGTAAATGTAGGTGTTCACTCGAGAAATGCAGCCTGGTAGAACGAAGCCAAGAACCTGAACCGAAAAGACGAAATTGTTCCTCAACAACCCCTCACTCAGGGTGCCACCATGCCCAGTGCCAAAGCACGAAGCGTGACTCGATTTAAAGCAGTGTGACGTCAGTGTTGCAGACTCTGCCGATGTTACTATGGGGAGCATGAACAGTGGTGGGTCGGTTCCACAGGTGCTGATGCCGTGTTGTTCGATGTTCCTTTAAGCATCGTAACTCTCGGTAAAACAGTATTTCAGCGTTTGCAGTTAGCTGTCGTAAATGCAGGTGTTCACTCGAGCAATGCAGCCTGGTAGAACGAAGCCAAGAACCTGAACCAAAAAGACGAAATGGTTCCTCAACATCACCTCGCTCAGGGTGACACCATGTCCATTTCCAAAGAACGAAGCGTGTCTAGATATATAGTATTGTGACGCCAATGCTGCAGCAGCTTCCGATGTTACGCTGGGGCACGTGAACAGTGGTGAATCGTTTCCACACGTGCTGATGCTTGTTGCTCGATTTTCCATGTAGCATCGTAACCCTCGGTATCCCAGTAATTCAGCGCTTTCAGGTCGCTGTCTTAAATTCAGGTGTTCACTCGAGCAATGCAACCTGGTAGAACAAAGCCAAGAACCTGAACCAAAAAGACGAAATGGTTCCTCAACATCACCTCGCAAAGAGTGCCACCATGCCCTGTGCCAAAGAACGCAACGTTACTCGATTTAAAGAAGTGTGACGTCATTGTTTCAGCAGATGCCGATGTTACGCTAGAGGCCTGAACAGTGGTGGATCGGTTCCACACGTGCTGATGCCGTGTTGCTCGATGTTCCTTGTAGCGTCGTAACTCTCGGTAATACAGTATTTCAGCGTTTTCAGGTCGCTGTCGTAAATGCAGGTGTTCACTCGAGAAATGCAGCCTGGTAGAACGAATCCAAGAACCTGAACCGAAAAGACGAAATTGTTCCTCAACAACCCCTCACTCAGGGTGCCACCATGCCCAGTGCCAAAGCACGAAGCGTGACTCGATTTAAAGCAGTGTGACGTCATTGTTGCAGCAGCTGCCGATGTTACTATGGGGAGCTTGGACAGTGGTGGGTCGGTTCCACAGGTGCTGATGCCGTGTTCCTCGATGCTCCTTGTAGCGTCGTAACTATCAGTATTACAGTAATTCAGCGTTTTCAGGTCGCTGCCGTAAATGAAGGTGTTCACTCGAGCAATGCAGCCTGGTAGAACGAAGCCAAGAACCTGAACCAAAAAGACGAAATGATTCCCCATTACCTCTCTCAGGGTCCAACCACGCCCAGTTCAAAAGAACGAAGCGTGGCTAGATTTATAACAGTGTGACGTCAATGTTGCAGCAGATGCCTATGTTACGCTGGGGATCGTGAACAGTGGTGGGTCGGTTCCACAGGTGCTGATGCCGTGTTCCTCGATGCTCCTTGTAGAGTCGTAACTCTCGGTATTACAGTAATTCAGGGTTTTCAGGTCGATGTCATAAATGAAGGTGTTCACTCGAGCAATGCAACCTGGTAGAACAAAGCCAAGAACCTGAACCAAAAAGACGAAATGGTTCCTCAACATCACCTCGCAAAGAGTGCCACCATGCCCTGTGCCAAAGAACGAGACGTGACTCGATTTAAAGCAGTGTGACGTCATTGTTGCAGCTGATGCCGATGTTACGCTAGGGGCCGTGAACAGTGGTGGATCGGTTCCACACGTGCTGATGCCGTGTTGCTCGATGTTCCTTGTAGCGTCGTAACTCTCGGTAATACAGTATTTCAGCGTTTTCAGGTCGCTGTCGTAAATGCAGGTGTTCACTCGAGAAATGCAGCCTGGTAGAACGAAGCCAAGAACCTGAACCGAAAAGACGAAATTGTTCCTCAACAACCCCTCACTCAGGGTGCCACCATGCCCAGTGCCAAAACACGAAGCGTGACTCGATTTAAAGCTGTGTGACGTCAGTGTTGCAGCAGCTGCCGATGTTACTATGGGGAGCTTGAACAGTGGTGGGTCGGTTCCACAGGTGCTGATGCCGTGTTGTTCGATGTTCCTTTAAGCATCGTAACTCTCGGTAAAACAGTATTTCAGCGTTTGCAGTTAGCTGTCGTAAATGCAGGTGTTCACTCGAGCAATGCAGCCTGGTAGAACGAAGCCAAGAACCTGAACCAAAAAGACGAAATGGTTCCTCAACATCACCTCGCTCAGGGTGACACCATGTCCATTTCCAAAGAACGAAGCGTGTCTAGATATATAGTATTGTGACGCCAATGCTGCGGCAGATGCCGATGTTACGCTGGGGGCCGCGAACAGTGGTGGATCGGTTCCACACGTGCTGATGCTATGTTGCTCGATTTTCCATGTAGCATCGTAACCCTCGGTATCCCAGTAATTCAGCGTTTTCAGGTCGCTGTCTTAAATGCAGGTGTTCACTCGAGCAATGCAACCTGGTAGAACAAAGCCAAGAACCTGAACCAAAAAGACGAAATGGCTCCTCAACATCACCTCGCAAAGAGTGCCACCATGCCCTGTGCCAAAGAACGCAACGTTACTCGATTTAAAGAAGTGTGACGTCATTGTTTCAGCAGATGCCGATGTTACGCTAGGGGCCGTGAACAGTGGTGGATCGGTTCCACACGTGCTGATGCCGTGTTGCTCGATGTTCCTTGTAGCGTCGTAACTCTCGGTAATACAGTATTTCAGCGTTTTCAGGTCGCTGTCGTAAATGCAGGTGTTCACTCGAGAAATGCAGCCTGGTAGAACGAAGCCAAGAACCTGAACCAAAAAGACGAAATGGTTCTTCAATATCACCTCGCTCAGGGTGCCACCATGCTCAGTACCTAAGAATGAAGCGTGAGTCGATTTATAGCAGTCTGACGTCAATGTTGTACCAGCGGCCGATGTTACGCTGAGGGCCGTGAACAGTGGTGGATCGGTTCCACAGGTGCTGATGCCGTGTTGCTTGATGCTACTTGTAGCGTCGTAACCATCGGTATTACAGTAATGCCGCGTTTTCAAGTCTCTGTCCTAAATGCAGGTATTCACTCGAGCAATGCAGAGTGGTAGAACGAAGCCAAGATAGATGACCAAAAAGTCGAAATGGTTCCTCAACATCATCTCGCACAGGGTGCCACCATGCCCAGTGCGAAAGAACGAAACGTGACCCGAATTATAGCAGTGTGACATCAATGTTGCAGCAGATGCCGATGTTACGCTGGGGGCCGCGAACAGTGGTGGATCGGTTCCACCGGTGCTGATGCCGTGTTTTTTGAGGTTCCTTGTAGCGTCGTAACTCTCGGTAATACAGTAATTGAGCGTTTTCAGCTGTCTGTCTCAACTGCAGGTGTTCACTCGAGCAATGCAGCCTAGTAGAACGAAGCCAAGAACCTGAACCAAAAAGACGAAATGGTTCTTCAATATCATCTCGCTCAGGGTGCCACCATGCCCAGTTCCTAAGAATGAAGCGTGAGTCGATTTATAGCAGTCTGACGTCAATGTTGTACCAGCGGCCGATGTTACGTTGAGGGCCGTGAACAGTGGTGGATCGGTTCCACCGGTGCTGATGCCGTGTTGCACGATGTTCCTTGTAGCGTCGTAACTGCCGGTAATACAGTAATTCAGATTTTTCAGGTCGCTGTCGTATATGCAGGTGTTCACTCGAGCAATGCAGCCTTGTAGAACAAAGCCAAGAACCTGAACCAAGACGAAATGGTTCCTCAACATCACCTCGCTCAGGGTGCCACCACGCCCAGTTCAAAAGAACGAAGCGTGACTAGATTTATTGCAGTGTGACGTCATGTTGCAGCAGCTGCCGATGTTAGGCTGGAGCACGTGAGCAGTGGTGAATCGGTTCCACACGTGCTGATGCCATGTTGCTCGATTTTCCTTGTAGCGTCGTAACCCTGGGTATCACAGTAATTCAGCGTTTTCATGTCGCTGTCCTAAATGCAGGTGTTCACTCGAGCAATGCAGCCTTGTAGAACAAAGCCAAGAACCAGAACCAAAAAGACGAAATGGTTCTTCAATATCACCTCGCTCAGGGTGCCACCATGCCCAGTTCCTAAGAATGAAGCATGAGTCGATTTATAGCAGTCTGACGTCAATGTTGTACCAGCGGCCGATGTTACGCTGGAGGATGTGAACAGTGGTGGATCATTTCCACACGTGCTGATGTCGTGTTGTTCGATGTTCCTTGTAGCGTCGTAACTGTCGGTAATACAGTAATTCATCGTTTTTACGTCGCTGTCCTAAAAGCAGGTGTTCACTCGAGCAATGCAGCCTGGTAGAACGAAGCCAAGAGCCTGAACCAAAAAGACGAAATGGTTCCTCAACATCCCCTCACTTAGGGTGCCACCATGGCCAGTGCCAAAGAACGAAGCGTGACTCGATTTAAAGCAGTGTGACGTCAATGTTCCAGCAGCTGCCGATGTTACTATGGTGATCGTGAACAGTGGTGGGTCGGTTCCACAGGTGCTGATGCCGTCTTCCTCTATGCTCCTTGTAGCGTCGTAACTCTCGGTATTACAGCAATTCAGTGTTTTCAGGTCGCTGTCTTGAATGCAGCTGTTCACTCGAGCAATGCAGCCTGATAGAACGAAGCCAAGAACCTGAACCAAAAAGACGAAATGGTTCCTCAACATCACCTCGCTCAGAGTGCCACCATGCCCTGTGCCAAAGAACGAATCGTGACTCGATTTAAAGCAGTGTGACGTCAATGTTGCAGCAGATTCCTATGTTTCGCTGGGGGCGGTGAACAGTGGTGGATCGGTTCCACACGTGCTGATGCCGTGTTGTTCGATGTTCATTGTAGCGTCGTAACTCTCGGTAGTACATTAATTCAGCGTTTTCAGGTCGCTGTCGTAAATGCAGGTGTTCACTCGAGCAAAGCACCCTGGTAGAACGAAGCCAAGAACCTGTACCAGAAAGACTAAATGGTTCCTTAACATCATCACGCTCAGGGTGTCACCACGCCCAGTTCAAAAGAACGAAGCGTGACTAGATTTATTGCAGTGTGACGTCAATGTTCCAGCAGCTGCCGATGTTACGCTGGAGGACGTGAACAGTGGTGAATCGGTTCCACACGTGCTGATGCCGTGTTGCTCGATGTTCCTTGTAGCGTCGTAACTCTCGGTATTACAGTAATTATTAGTTTTCAGGTCGCTGTCGTAAATGCATGTGTTCAGTCGAGCAATGCAGCCTGGTAGAACGAAGCCAAGAACCTCAACCAAAAAGTCGAAATCGTTCCTCAACAACTCCTCGCTCAGAGTGCCAACATGCCCTGTGCCAAAGAACGAAACGTGACACGATTTAAAGCAGTGTGACATCAATGTTACAGCAGCTGCCTATGTTACGCTCATGGCCGTGAACAGTGGTGGATCGGTTCCACCGGTGCTGATGCCGTGTTGCACGATGTTCCTTGTAGCATCGTAACTATCGGTATTACAGTAATTCAGATTTTTCAGGTCCCTGTCGTATATGCAGGTGTTCACTCGAGCTATGCAGCCTTGTAGTACAAAGCCAAGAACCTGAGCCAAAAAAGACGAAATGGCTCCTGCACATTACCTCGCTCAGAGTGCCACCATGCCTTGTGCCAAAGAACGAAACGTGACTCGATTTAAAGCAGTGTGACGTCAATATTGCAGCAGATGCCGATGTTACGCTTGGGGCCGTGAAAAGTGGTGGATCGGTTCCACAGGGGTTGATGCCGTGTTGCTCGATGTTCCTTGTAGCGTCGTAAATGCCGGTAATACAGTAAGTCAGATTTTTCAGGTTCCTGTCGTATATGCAGGTGTTCACTCGAGCATTGCAGCCGTGTAGAACAAAGCCAAGAACCTGAACCAAAAAGACGAAATGGTTCCTCGACATCACCTCGCTCAGGGTGCCACCACGCCCAGGTCAAAAGAACGAAGCGTGACTAGATTTATTGCAGTGTGATGCCAAAGTTGCAGCAGATGAATATGTTACGCTGGCGGCCGTGAACAGTGGTGGATCTGTTCTACCGGTGCTGATGCCGTGTTCCTCGATGTTCCTTGTAGCGTCGTAATTCTAGGTATTACAGTAATTAGGCGTTTTCAGGCCGCTGTCGTAAATGCGGGTGTTCAGTCGAGCAATGCAGCCTAGTAGAACGAAGCCAAGCTCCTGAACCAAAAATACAAAAATGGTTCTTCAATATCACCTCGCTCAGGGTGCCACCATGCCCAGTTCCTAAGAATGAAGCGTGAGTCGATTTATAGCAGTCTGACGTCAATGTTGTACCAGCGGCCGATGTTACACTGAAGCCGTGAACAGTGGTGGATCGGTTCCACAGGTGCTGATGCCGTGTTGCTGGATGTTAGTTGTAGCGTCGTAACTCTTGGTATTACATTATTTCAGCGTTTTAAGGTCGCTGTCTTAAAGGCAGCTGTTCATTAGAGCAATGCAGCCTGGTAGAACGAAGCCAAGAACCTGAACGAAAAAGACGAAATGGTTCCTCAACATCACCTCGCTCAGAGTGCCACCATGTCCAGTGCCAAAGAACGAAACGTCACTCGATTTAAAACAGTGTGACGTCAATGCTGCAGCAGCTGCCGATGTTACGCTGGGGCTATGAACAGTGTCGGATCGGTGCCACAGGTGCTGATGCCGTGTTGCTCGATGTTCCTTGTACATCGTAACTCTCGGTAATACAGCAATTCAGCGTTTTCAGGTCGCTGTCGTAAATGCAGGTGTTCACTCGAGCAATGCACCCTGGTAAAACAAAGCCTAGAACCTGAACCAAAAAGACGAAATGGTTCCTCAACATCTCCTCGCTCAGAGTGCCACCATGCCCTGTGCCAAAGAACGAAACGTGACTCGGTTTATAGCAGTCTGACGTCAATGTTGTACTAGCGGCCGATGTTACGCTGAAGCCGTGAACAGTGATGGATCGGTTCCACACGTGCTGTTGCCGTATTGCTCGCTGTTCCTTGTAGTGTCATAACGCTCGGTATTACAGTAATTGAGCGTTAACAGGTCGCTGTCTTAAATGTAGATGTTCACTCGAGCAATGCAGCCTGGTAGAACGAAGCCAAGAACCTGAGCCAAAAAGACCAAATGGCTCCTGCACATTACCTCGCTCAGAGTGCCACCATGCCTTCTGCCAAAGAACGAAACGTGACTCGATTTAAAGCAGTGTGACGTCAATATTGCAGCAGATGCCGATGTTACGCTTGGGGCCGTGAACAATAGTGGATCGGTTCCACAGGGGCTGATGCCGTGTTGCTCGATGTTCCTTGTAGCGTCGTAACTGCCGGTAATACAGTAATTCAGATTTTTCAGGTTCCTGTCGTATATGCAGGTGTTCACTCGAGCATTGCAGCCTTGTAGAACAAAGCCAAGAACCTGAACCAAAAAGACGAAATGGTTCCTCGACATCACCTCGCTCAGGTTGCCACCACGCCCAGGTCAAAAGAACGAAGCGTGACTAGATTTATTGCAGTGTGATGCAAATGTTGCAGCAGATGAATATGTTACGCTGGTGGCCGTGAACAGTGGTGGATCTGTTCTACCGGTGCTGATGCCGTGTTTCTCGATGTTCCTTGTAGCGTCGTAATTCTAGGTAATACAGTAATTAAGCGTTTTCAGGTCACTGTCTTAAATGCAGTTGTTAATTCGAGCAATGCAGCCTGGTAGAACGAAGCCAAGAACCTGAACCAAAAAGACGAAATCGTTCCTCAACATCTCTTCGCTCAGGGTGCCACCACGCCCAAATCCAAAGAACGAAGCGTGACTAGATATATAGCAGTGTGACGTCAATGTTGCAGCAGCTGCCTTTGTTACGCTGGGGCCATGAACAGTGGTGGATCGGTTCCACAGGTGCTGATGCCGTGTTGCTCGATTTTCTTTGTAGCGTCGTAACCCTCGGTAATACACTAATTCAGCGTTTTCAGGTCGCCGTCGTAAATACAGGTGTTCACTCGAGCAAAGCAGAATGGTAGCACGAAGCCAACAACCTGAACCAAAAAGACGAAATGGTTCCTCAACATCACCTCGCTCAGAGTGCCACCATGCCCTGTGCCAAAGAACGAAACGTGATTCTATTTAAAGCATTGTGCCGTCAATGTTGCAGCAGCTGCCGATGTTACGCTGGGGGACGTGAACAGTGGTGATTCGGTTCCACACGTGATGATGCCGTGTTGCTCGATGTTCCTTGTAGCGTCGTAACCATCGGTATTACTGTAATACAGCTTTTTCAGGTCTCTGTCTTAAATGCAGGTATTCATTCGAGCAATGCAGCCTGGTAGAACGAAGCCAAGAACCTGAACCAAAATGACCAAATGGTTCCTCAACAACCCCTCACTCAGGGTGCCACCATGCCCAGTGCCAAAGATCGAAGTGTGACTCGATTTAAAGCAGTGTGACGTCAATGTTGCAGCAGATCCCTATGTTACGCTGGGGGTTGTGAACAGTGGTGGATCGGTTCCACACGTGCTGATGCCGTGTTGTTCGATGTTCATTGTAGCGTCGTAACTCTCGGTAGTACATTAATTCAGCGTTTTCAGGTCGCTGTCGTAAATGCAGGTGTTCACTCGAGCAAAGCACCCTGGTAGAACGAAGCCAAGAACCTGTACCAAAAAGACTAAATTCTTCCTTAACATCACCTCGCTCAGAGTGCCACCATGCCCTGTGCCAAAGAACGAAACCTGACTCGATTTGAAGCAGTGTGACGTCAAAGTTGCAGCAGATCCCGATGTTACGCTGGGGGCCGTGAACAGTGGTGGATCGGTTCCACAGGTGCTGATGCCGTGTTGCTCGATGTACCTTGTAACGTCGAAACTGTCGGTAATACAGTAATCCAGCGTTTTCAGGTCGCTGTGGTAAATGCAGGTGTTCACTCGAGCAATGCAGCCTGGTAGAATGAAGCCAAGAACCTGAACCAAAAAGACGAAATGGTTCCTCAACATCCCCTCACACAGGGTGCCACCATGCCCCGTGCCAAAGAACGAAGCGTGACTCGATTTAAAGCAGTGTGACGTCAATGTTGCAGCAGCTGCCGATGTTACTATGGGGATCGTGAACAGTGGTGGGTCGGTTCCACAGGTGCTGATGCCGTCTTCCTCGATGCTCCTTGTAGCGTCGTAACTGTCGATAATACAGTAATTCAGCGTTTTCAGGTCGCTGTCGTAAATGCAGGTGTTCACTCGAGCAATGCAGCCTGGTAGAACGAAGCCATGAACCTGAACCAAAAAGACAAAATGGTTCCTCAACATCACCTCTCTGAGGGTGCAACCACGCCCAGTTCAAAAGAACGAAGCGTGACTAGATTTGTAGCAGTGTGACGTCAATGTTCCAGCAGCTGCCGATGTTACGCTGGAGGACGTGAACAGTGGTGAATCGGTTCCACACGTGCTGATGCATGTTGCTCGATGTTCCTTGTAGCGTCGTAACCCTCGGTATTACAGTAATTCAGCGTTTTCAGGTCGCTGTCTTAAATCCAGGTGTTCACTCCAGCAATGTAGCCTGGTAGAACGAGGCCCAGAACCTGAACCAAAAGGACAAAATGGTTCCTCAACATTACCTCGCTCAGGGTGCCACCACGCCCAGTACCAAAGAATGAAGCGTGACTATATTTATAGCAGTGCGACGTCAATGATGCAGCAGCTGCCAATGTTACACTGGGGGGACGTGAACAGTGGTGAATCGGTTCCACACGTGCTGATGCCGTGTTGCTCGATGTTCCTTGTAGCGTCGTACCCCTCACTATTACAGTAATTCAGCGTTTTCAGGTCGCTGTCCTAAATACAGGTGTTCACTCGAGCAATGCAGCCTGGTAGAATGAAGCCAAGAGCCTGAACCAAAAAGGCGAAATGGTTCCTCGACATCACCTCGCTCAGAGTGCCACCATGCCCTGTGCCAAAGAACGAAACCTGACTCGATTTGAAGCAGTGTGACGTCAAAGTTGCAGCAGATCCCGATGTTACGCTGGGGGCCGTGAACAGTGGTGGATCTGTTCCACAGGTGCTGATGCCGTGTTGCTCGATGTCCCTTGTAGCGTCGAAACTGTCGGTAATACAGTAATCCAGCGTTTTCAGGTCGCTGTGGTAAATGCAGGTATTAACTCGAGCAATGCAGCCTGGTAGAACGAAGCCAAGCACCTGAACCAAAAGACGAAATGGTTCCTCAAGATCCCCTCACACAGGGTGCCACCATGCCCAGTGCCAAAGAACGAAGCGTGACTCGATTTAAAGCAGTGTGACGTCAATGTTGCAGCTGCTGCCGATGTTACTATGAGGATCGTGAACAGTGGTGGGTCGGTTCCATAGGTGCTGATGCCGGCTTTCTCGATGCTCCTTGTAGCGTCGTAACTCTAGGTATTACCGTAATTCAGCGTTTTTAGGTCCCTGTTGTAAATGCAGGTGTTCACTCGAGCAATGCAGCCTAGTAGAACGAAGCCAAGAAACTGAACCAAAAGACGAAATGGTTCCTCAACATCACCTCTCTGAGGGTGCAACTACGCCCAGTTCAAAAGAACGAAGCGTGACTCGTTTTAAAGCAGTGTGACGTCAATGTTGCAGCTGCTGCCGATGTTACTATGAGGATCGTGAACAGTGGTGGGTCGGTTCCATAGGTGCTGATGCCGGCTTCCTCGATGCTCCTTGTAGCGTCGTAACTCTAGGTATTACCGTAATTCAGCGTTTTCAGGTCCCTGTTGTAAATGCAGGTGTTCACTCGAGCAATGCAGCCTAGTAGAACGAAGCCAAGAAACTGAACCAAAAAGACGAAATGGTTCCTCAACATCACCTCTCTGAGGGTGCAACCACGCCCAGTTCAAAAGAACGAAGCGTGACTAGATTTATAGCAGTGTGACGTCAATGTTCCAGCAGCTGCCGATGTTACGCTGGAGGACGTGAACAGTGGTGAATCGGTTCCAGACGTGCTGATGCCGTGTTGCTCGATGTTCCTTGTAGCGTCGTAACCCTCGGTATTACAGTAATTCAGCGTTTTCAGGTCGCTGTCTTAAATGCAGGTGTTCACTCGAGCAATGTAGCCTGGTAGAACGAAGCCCAGAACCTGAACCAAAAGGACAAAAGGGTTCCTCAACATCACCACGCTCAGGGTGCCACCGCGCCCAGTTCCAAAGAATGGAGCGTAACTAGATTTATAGCAGTGCGACGTCAATGATGCAGCAGCTGCCAATGTTACGCTGGGGGACGTGAGCAGTGGTGAATTGGTTCCACACCTGATGATACCGTGTTGCTCGATGTTCCTTGCCCTCAGTATTACAGTAATTCAGTGTTTTCAGGTCGCTGTCTTAAATGCAGGTGTTCACTCGAGCAATGCAGCCTGGTAGAACGAAGCCAAGAGCCTGATCCAAAAAGACGAAATGGTTCCTCAACATCAACTCGCTCAGAGTGCCACCATGCTGTGTGCCAAAGAACGAAACCTGACTCGATTTGAAGCAGTGTGACGTCAAAGTTGCAGCAGATCCCGATGTTACGCTGGGGGCCGTGAACAGTGGTGGATCGGTTCCACAGGTGCTGATGCCCTGTTGCTCGATGTTCCTTGTAGCGTCGTAACTGTCGGTAATACAGTAATTCAGCGTTTTCAGGTCGCTGTGGTAAATGCAGGTGTTCACTCGAGCAATGCAGCCTGGTAGAACGAAGCCAGGAACCTGAACCAAAAAGACGAAATGGTTCCTCAACCACCTCTCGCACAGGGTGCCACCATGACCCGTGCCAAAGAACGAAGCGTGACTCGATATAAAGCAGTGTGACGTCAATGTTGCAGCAGCAGCCGATGTTACTATGGGGATAGTGAACAGTGGTGAATCGGTTCCACACCTGATGATGCGGTGAACCCTCGGTATTACATTAATTCAGCGTTTTCAGCTCTCTGTCTTAAATGCAGGTGTTTCACTCGAGCAATGCAGCCTGGTAGAACGAAGCCAAGAACCTGAACCAAATAGACGAAATGGTTCCACAACATCACCTCGCTCAGGGTGCCACCATGCCCCGTACCAAAGAACGAAACGTGACTAGATTTATAGCAGTGTGACGTCAATGATGCAGCAGCTGCCGATGTTACGCTGCGCGACGTGAACAGTGGTGGATAGGTTCTACACGTGCGGATGTCGTGTTGCTCGATGTTTCTTGTAGCGTCGTAACCCTCGGTATTACAGTAATGCAGCGTTTTAAGGTCGCTGTCCTAAATGCAGGTGTTCACTCCAGCAATGTAGCCTGGTAGAACGAGGTCCAGAACCTGAACCAAAAGGACAAAATGGTTCCTCAACATTACCTCGCTCAGGGTGCCAACACGCCCAGTACCAAAGAATGAAGCGTGACTATATTTATAGCAGTGCGACGTCAATGATGCAGCAGCTGCCAATGTTACACTGGGGGGACGTGAACAGTGGTGAATCGGTTCCACACGTGCTGATGCCGTGTTGCTCGATGTTCCTTGTAGCGTCGTACCCCTCAGTATTACAGTAATTCAGCGTTTTCAGGTCGCTGTCTTAAATGCAGGTGTTCACTCGAGCAATGCAGCCTGGTAGAATGAAGCCAAGAGCCTGAACCAAAAAGGCGAAATGGTTCCTCGACATCACCTCGCTCAGAGTGCCACCATGCCCTGTGCCAAAGAACAAAACCTGACTCGATTTGAAGCAGTGTGACGTCAAAGTTGCAGCAGATCCCGATGTTACGCTGGGGGCCGTGAACAGTGGTGGATCGGTTCCACAGGTGCTGATGCCGTGTTGCTCGATGTCCCTTGTAGCGTCGAAACTGTCGGTAATACAGTAATCCAGCGTTTTCAGGTCGCTGTGGTAAATGCAGGTATTAACTCGAGCAATGCAGCCTGGTAGAACGAAGCCAAGCACCTGAACCAAAAGACGAAATGGTTCCTCAAGATCCCCTCACACAGGGTGCCACCATGCCCAGTGCCAAAGAACGAAGCGTGACTCGATTTAAAGCAGTGTGACGTCAATGTTGCAGCTGCTGCCGATGTTACTATGAGGATCGTGAACAGTGGTGGGTCGGTTCCATAGGTGCTGATGCCGGCTTCCTCGATGCTCCTTGTAGCGTCGTAACTCTAGGTATTACCGTAATTCAGCGTTTTCAGGCCCCTGTTGTAAATGCAGGTGTTCACTCGAGCAATGCAGCCTAGTAGAACGAAGCCAAGAAACTGAACCAAAAAGACGAAATGGTTCCTCAACATCACCTCTCTGAGGGTGCAACCACGCCCAGTTCAAAAGAACGAAGCGTGACTAGATTTATAGCAGTGTGACGTCAATGTTCCAGCAGCTGCCGATGTTACGCTGGAGGACGTGAACAGTGGTGAATCGGTTCCACACGTGCTGATGCCGTGTTGCTCGATGTTTCTTGTAGCGTCGTAACCCTCGGTATTACAGTAACTCAGCGTTTTCAGGTCGCTGTCTTAAATGCAGGTGTTCACTCGAGCAATGTAGCCTGGTAGAACGAAGCCCAGAACCTGAACCAAAAGGACAAAAGGGTTCCTCAACATTACCTCGCTCAGGGTGCCACCGCGCCCAGTAACAAAGAATGAAGCGTGACTATATTTATAGCAGTGCGACGTCAATAATGCAGCAGCTGCCAATGTTACACTGGGGGGACGTGAACAGTGGTGAATCGGTTCCACACGTGCTGATGCCGTGTTGCTCGATGTTCCTTGTAGCGTCGTACCCCTCAGTATTACAGTAATTCAGCGTTTTCAGGTCGCTGTCTTAAATGCAGGTGTTCACTCGAGCAATGCAGCCTGGTAGAATGAAGCCAGGAACCTGAACCAAAAAGACGAAATGGTTCCTCAACATCCCCTCACACAGGGTGCCACCATTCCCCGTGCCAAAGAACGAAGCGTGACTCGAGTTAAAGCAGTGTGACGTCAATGTTGCAGCAGCTGCCGTTGTTACTATGCGGATCGTGAACAGTGCTGGGTCGGTTCCACAGGTGATGATGCCGTCTTCCTCGAAGCTCCTTGTTGCGTTGTAACTCTCGGTATTACAGTAATTCATAGTTTTAAGGTCGCTGTCATAAATGCAGGTGTTCACTCGAGCAATGCAGCCTGGTAGAACGAAGCCAAGAACCTGAACCAAAAAGATGAAATGGTTACTCAACATCACCTCGCTCAGGGTGCCACCACGCCCAGTTCCAAAGAACGAAGCGTGACTAGATTTATAGCAGTGCGACATCAATGTTGCAGCAGCTGCCAATGTTATGGTGGGGGACGTGAACAGTGGTGAATCGGTTCCACACCTGATGATGCGATATTGCTCGATGTGCGTTTTAGTGTCGTAACCCTCGGTATTACATTAATTCAGCGTTTTCAGCTCTCTGTCCTAAATGCAGGTGTTTCACTCGAGCAATGCAGCCTGGTAGAACGAAGGCAAGAACCTGAACCAAATAGACGAAATGGTTCCACAACATCACCTCGCTCAGGGTGCCACCATGCCCAGTACCAAAGAACGAAACGTAACTAGATTTAAAGCAGTGTGACGTCAATGATGCAGCAGCTGTCGTTGTTACGCTGGGCGACGTGAACAGTAGTGAATAGGTTCCACACGTGCGGATTTCGTGTTGCTCGATGTTTCTTGTAGCGTCGTAACCCTCGGTAATAAAGTAATGCAGCGTGTTAAGGTCGCTGTCTTAAATGCAGTTATTCACTCGAGCAATGCAGCCTCGCAGAACGAAGCCAAGAACCTGAACCAAAAAGACGAAATGGTTTCTCAACATCACCTCGGTCAGAGTGCCACCATGCCCTGTGCCAAAGAACGAAGCGTGACTCGATTTAAAACTGTGTGACGTCAATGTTGCAGCAGTTTTTTTTTGGTTTTTGGGGAAAGGAAATGGCGCAGTGTCTGTCTCATATATCGTTCGACACCTGAACCGTGCCGTAAGAGAAGGGATAAGGGAGGGAGTGAAAGAAGAAAGGAAGAAAGGAGTGCCGTAGTGGATTGCTCCGGAGTAATTTCGACCACCTGGGGATCTTCAACGTGCACTGACATCAAACAGCACACGGGCGCCTTAGCGTTTTTCCTCCATAAAAACGCAGCCGCCGCAGTCGGGTTCGAAACCTGGAACTCCGGATCAGTACACGTTAAAGTTCCCTTGGCGGTATTCCATCAAGATTTTAATTTCTTGTTTTAGTTTTTTTTTTCCACGACGCCTGTATGCATTACATTTTTGTTGCTTAATTTGATCAATTTTAATATTACATTTTTGTGCCTTTTATGGTATATTACATTTTTTACTTGTTTTGTTTTTCCACTTCCATTCATTTTAATGTTTTTTTTCCGTTTTAGTTTCATGACGTCATTTGATTGACAGGTGAGGCGGACTTTTTCCTGCGGACCATCACCCATTTAAGGCTTTCGCCTTAATACAGTCCCCGTAACGACGAGCACTTTGCCGACACACAACAAGAAACGAAACAGAAAGTGCTGCCGATGCCCTTGCAGCAGTTGCCGATGTTACTATGTGGATCGTGAACATTGGTGGGTCGGTTCCACAGGTGCTGATGCCTTGTTCCTCGATGCTCCTTGTAGCGTCGTAACTCTCGGTATTAGAGTAATTCAGCGTTTTCAGGTCGCTATCGTAAATGCAGGTGTTCACTCGAGCAATGTAGCCAGGTAGAACGAAGCCCAGAACCTGAACCAAAAGGACAAAATGGTTCCTCAACATCACCTCGCTCAGGGTGCCACCACGCCCAGTTCCAAAGAATGAAGCGTGACTAGATTTATAGCAGTGCGACGTCAATGTTGCAGCAGCTGCCAATGTTACGCTGGGGGGCGTGAACATTGGTGAATCGGTTCCACACGTGCTGATGCCGTGTTGCTCGATGTTCCTTGTAGCGTCGTACCCCTCAGTATTACAGTAATTCAGCGTTTTCAGGTCGCTGTCTTAAATGCAGGTGTTCACTCGAGCAATGCAGCCTGGTAGAATGAAGCCAGGAACCTGAACCAAAAAGACGAAATCGTTCCTCAACATCCCCTAACACAGGGTGCCACCATGCCCCGTGCCAAAGAACGAAGCGTGACTCAAGTTAAAGCAGTGTGACGTCAATGTTGCAGCAGCTGCCGTTGTTACTATGCGGATCGTGAACAGTGGTGGGTCGGTTCCACACGTGCTGATGCCGTCTTCCTCGATGCTCCTTGTAGCGTTGTAACTCTCGGTATTACAGTAATTCATAGTTTTAAGGTAGCTGTCATAAATGCAGGTGTTCACTCGTGCAATGCAGCCTGGTAGAACGAAGCCAAGAACCTGAACCAAAAAGATGAAATGGTTACTCAACATCACCTCGCTCAGGGTGCCACCACGCCCAGTTCCAAAGAACGAAGCGTGACTAGATTTATAGCAGTGCGACATCAATGTTGCAGCAGCTGCCAATGTTACGGTGGGGGACGTGAACAGTGGTGAATCGGTTCCACACCTGATGATGCGGTATTGCTCGATGTGCCTTTTAGTGTCGTACCCTCGGTATTACATTAATTCAGCGTTTTCAGGTCGCTGTTGTAAATGCAGGTGTTCACTCGAGCAGTGCAGCCTAGTAGAACGAAGCTAAGAAACTGAACCAAAAAGACAAAATGGTTCGTCAACATCACCTCGCTCAGCGTGCCACCATGCCCAGTGCCAAAGAACGAAACATGACTCGATTTCAAGCTGTGTGAAGTCAATGTTCTAGCAGCTGCCGATGTTACGCTGGAGGACGTGAACAGTGGTGAATCGGTTCCACACGTGCTGATGCCGTGTTGCTCGATGTTTCTTGTAGCGTCGTAACCCTCGATACTACAGTTAATCAGCGTCTTAAGGTCGCTGTCTTAAATGCAGGGGTTCACTCGAGCAATGCAGCCTGGTAGAACGAAGCCAAAAACCTGAACCAAATAGACGAAATGGCTCCACAACATCACCTCGCTGAGGGTGCCACCATGCCCAGTACCAAAGAACGAAACGTGACTAGATTTATTGCAGTGTGACGTCAATGTTGCAGCAGCTGCCGATGTTACGCTGGGCGACGTGAACAGTGGTGGATAGGTTCCACACGTGCGGATGCCGTGTTGCTCGATGTTCCTTGTAGCGTAGTAACCCTCGGTATTACAGTAAATCTGCGTTTTCAGGTCTGTCCTAAATGCAGGTGTTCACTCGAGCAATGGAGCCTGGTAGAACGAAGCCAAGAACCTGAACCAAAAACACGAAATGGTTCCTCAACATCACCTAGCTCAGAGTGCCACCATGCCTTGTGCCAAAGAACGAAACGTGACTCGATTTGAAGCAGTGTAACGTCACAGTTGCAGCAGATGCCGAAGTTACGCTGGGGGCCGTGAACAGTGGTGGATCGGTTCCACAGGTGCTGATGCCGTGTTGCTCGATGCTCCTTGTAGCGTCGTAACTCTAGGTATTACAGTAATTCAGCGTTTTCAGGTCGCTGTCGTAAATGCAGGTGTTCACTCGAGCAATGCAGCCTGGTAGAACGAAGCCAAGAACCTGTACCAAAAAGACTAAATGTTTCCTTAACATCATCTCGCTCAGGGTGCCACCACGCCCAGTTCAAAAAAACGAAGCGTGACTAGATTTATTGCAGTGTGACGTCAATGTTCCAGCAGCTGCCGATGTTACGCTGGAGGACGTGAACAGTGGTGAGTCGGTTCCACACGTGCGGATGCCGTGTTGCTCGATGTTCCTTGTAGCGTCGTAACTCTCGGTATTACAGTAAATAATAATTTTCAGGTCGCTGTCGTAAATGCATGTGTTCAGTCGAGCAATGCAGCCTGGTAGAACGAAGCCATGAACCTCCACCAAAAAGCCGAAATGGTTCCTAAACATCCCCTCACTCAGGGTGCCACCACGAACAGTTCCAAAGAATGAAGCATAAAAAGATTTATAGCAGTGCGACGTCAATGCTGCAGCAGCTGCCAATGTTACGCTGGGGGACGTGAACAGTGGTGAATAGTTTCCACACCTGATGATACCGTGTTGCTGGATGTTCCTTGTAGCGTCGTACCCCTCAGTATTACAGTAACTCAGTGTTTTCAGGTCGCTGTCATAAATGCAGGTGTTCACTCGAGCAATGCAGCCTGGTAGAACGAAGCCAAGAACCTGAACCAAAAAGATGAAATGGTTACTCAACATCACCTCGCTCAGGGTGCCACCACGCCCAGTTCCAAAGAACGAAGCGTGACTAGTTTTATAGCAGTGCGACATCAATGTTGCAGCAGCTGCCAATGTTACGGTGGGGGACGTGAACAGTGGTGAATCGGTTCCACACCTGATGATGCGATATTGCTCGATGTGCCTTTTAGTGTCGTAACCCTCGGTATTACATCAATTCAGCGTTTTCAGCTCTCTGTCCTAAATGCAGGTGTTTCACTCGAGCAATGCAGCCTCGCACGAAGCCAAGAACCTGAACCAAAAAGACGAAATGGTTTCTCAACATCACCTCGGTAAGAGTGCCACCATGCCCTGTGCCAAAGAACGAAGCGTGACTCGATTTAAAGCTGTGTGACGTCAATGTTGCAGCAGTTTTTTTTTGATTTTGGGGGGAAGGAAATGGCGCAGTGTCTGTCTCATATATCGTTCGACACCTGAACCGTGCAGTAAGGGAAGGGATAAGGGAGGGAGTGAAAGAAGAAAGGAAGAAAGGAGTGCCGTAGTGGAGGGCTCCGGAATAATTTCGACCACCTGGGGATCTTCAACGTGCACTGACATCAAACAGCACACGGGCGCCTTAGCGTTTTTCCTCCATAAAAACGCAGCCGCCGCAGTCGGGTTCGAACCCTGGAACTCCGGATCAGTACACGTTAAAGTTCCCTTGGCGGTATTCCATCAAGATTTTAATTTCTTGTTTTAGTTTTTTTTTTCCACGACGCCTGTATGCATTACATTTTTGTTGCTTAATTTGATCAATTTTAATATTACATTTTTGTGCCTTTTATGGTATATTACATTTTTTACTTGCTTTGTTTTTCCACTTCCATTCATTTTAATGTTTTTTTTCCGTTTTAGTTTCATGACGTCATTTGATTGACAGGTGAGGCGGACTTTTTCCTCCGGACCATCAAACATTTAAGGCTTTCGCCTTAATACAGTCCCTATAACGACGAGCACTTTGCCGACACACAACAAGAAACGAAACAGAAAGTGCTGCCGATGCCCTTGCAGCAGTTGCCGATGTTACTATGGGGATCGTGAACATTAGTGGGTCGGTTCCACAGGTGCTGATGCCGTGTTCCTCGATGCTCCTTGTAGCGTCGTAACTCTCGGTATTAGAGTAATTCAGCGTTTTCAGGTCGCTATCGTAAATGCAGGTGTTCACTCGAGCAATGTAGCCAGGTAGAACGAAGCCCAGAACCTGAACCAAAAGGACAAAATGGTTCCTCAACATCACCTCGCTCAGGGTGCCACCACGCCCAGTTCCAAAGAATGAAGCGTTACTAGATTTATAGCAGTGCGACGTCAATGTTGCAGCAGCTGCCAATGTTACGCTGGGGGACGTGAACATTGGTGAATCGGTTCCACACCTGATGATGCCGTGTTGCTCGATGTTCCTTGTAGCGTCGTACCTCTCAGTATTACAGTAATTCAGTGTTTTCAGGTCGCTATCGTAAATGCAGGTGTTCACTCGAGCAATGTAGCCAGGTAGAACAAAGCCCAGAACCTGAACCAAAAGGACAAAATGGTTTCTCAACATCACCTCGCTCAGGGTGCCACCACGCCCAGTTCCAAAGAATGAAGCGTGGCTAGATTTATAGCAGTGCGACGTCAAAGTTGCAGCAGATCCCGATGTTACGCTGGGGGCCGTGAACAGTGGTGGATCGGTTCCACAGGTGCTGATGCCGTGTTGCTCGATGTCCCTTGTAGCGTCGTAACTGTCGGTAATGCAGTAATTCAGCGTTTTAAGGCCGCTGTCGTAAAAGCAGGTGTTCACTCGAGCAATGCAGCCTGGTAGAACGAAGCCAAGAACCTCAGCCAAAAGACGAAATGGTTCCTCAACATCCCCTCACACAGGGTGCCACCATGCCCAGTGCCAAAGAACGAAGCGTGACTCGATTTAAAGCAGTGTGACGTCAATGTTGCAGCTGCTGCCGAATTTACTATGAGGATCGTGAACAGTGGTGGGTCGGTTCCACAGGTGCTGATGCCGTGTTGCTCGATGCTCCTTGTAGCGTCGTAACTCTAGGTATTACAGTAATTCAGCGTTTTCAGGTCGCTGTCGTAAATGCAGGTGTTCACTCGAGCAATGCAGCCTGGTAGAACGAAGCCAAGAACCTGTACCAAAAAGACTAAATGTTTCCTTAACATCATCTCGCTCAGGGTGCCACCACGCCCAGTTCAAAAAAACGAAGCGTGACTAGATTTATTGCAGTGTGACGTCAATGTTCCAGCAGCTGCCGATGTTACGCTGGAGGACGTGAACAGTGGTGAGTCGGTTCCACACGTGCGGATGCCGTGTTGCTCGATGTTCCTTGTAGCGTCGTAACTCTCGGTATTACAGTAAATAATAATTTTCAGGTCGCTGTCGTAAATGCATGTGTTCAGTCGAGCAATGCAGCCTGGTAGAACGAAGCCATGAACCTCCACCAAAAAGCCGAAATGGTTCCTAAACATCCCCTCACTCAGGGTGCCACCACGAACAGTTCCAAAGAATGAAGCATAAAAAGATTTATAGCAGTGCGACGTCAATGCTGCAGCAGCTGCCAATGTTACGCTGGGGGACGTGAACAGTGGTGAATAGTTTCCACACCTGATGATACCGTGTTGCTGGATGTTCCTTGTAGCGTCGTACCCCTCAGTATTACAGTAACTCAGTGTTTTCAGGTCGCTGTCATAAATGCAGGTGTTCACTCGAGCAATGCAGCCTGGTAGAACGAAGCCAAGAACCTGAACCAAAAAGATGAAATGGTTACTCAACATCACCTCGCTCAGGGTGCCACCACGCCCAGTTCCAAAGAACGAAGCGTGACTAGTTTTATAGCAGTGCGACATCAATGTTGCAGCAGCTGCCAATGTTACGGTGGGGGACGTGAACAGTGGTGAATCGGTTCCACACCTGATGATGCGATATTGCTCGATGTGCCTTTTAGTGTCGTAACCCTCGGTATTACATCAATTCAGCGTTTTCAGCTCTCTGACCTAAATGCAGGTGTTTCACTCGAGCAATGCAGCCTCGCACGAAGCCAAGAACCTGAACCAAAAAGACGAAATGGTTTCTCAACATCACCTCGGTAAGAGTGCCACCATGCCCTGTGCCAAAGAACGAAGCGTGACTCGATTTAAAGCTGTGTGACGTCAATGTTGCAGCAGTTTTTTTTTTATTTTGGGGGGAAGGAAATGGCGCAGTGTCTGTCTCATATATCGTTCGACACCTGAACCGTGCAGTAAGGGAAGGGATAAGGGAGGGAGTGAAAGAAGAAAGGAAGAAAGGAGTGCCGTAGTGGAGGGCTCCGGAATAATTTCGACCACCTGGGGATCTTCAACGTGCACTGACATCAAACAGCACACGGGCGCCTTAGCGTTTTTCCTCCATAAAAACGCAGCCGCCGCAGTCGGGTTCGAACCCTGGAACTCCGGATCAGTACACGTTAAAGTTCCCTTGGCGGTATTCCATCAAGATTTTAATTTCTTGTTTTAGTTTTTTTTTTCCACGACGCCTGTATGCATTACATTTTTGTTGCTTAATTTGATCAATTTTAATATTACATTTTTGTGCCTTTTATGGTATATTACATTTTTTACTTGCTTTGTTTTTCCACTTCCATTCATTTTAATGTTTTTTTTCCGTTTTAGTTTCATGACGTCATTTGATTGACAGGTGAGGCGGACTTTTTCCTCCGGACCATCAAACATTTAAGGCTTTCGCCTTAATACAGTCCCTATAACGACGAGCACTTTGCCGACACACAACAAGAAACGAAACAGAAAGTGCTGCCGATGCCCTTGCAGCAGTTGCCGATGTTACTATGGGGATCGTGAACATTAGTGGGTCGGTTCCACAGGTGCTGATGCCGTGTTCCTCGATGCTCCTTGTAGCGTCGTAACTCTCGGTATTAGAGTAATTCAGCGTTTTCAGGTCGCTATCGTAAATGCAGGTGTTCACTCGAGCAATGTAGCCAGGTAGAACGAAGCCCAGAACCTGAACCAAAAGGACAAAATGGTTCCTCAACATCACCTCGCTCAGGGTGCCACCACGCCCAGTTCCAAAGAATGAAGCGTTACTAGATTTATAGCAGTGCGACGTCAATGTTGCAGCAGCTGCCAATGTTACGCTGGGGGACGTGAACATTGGTGAATCGGTTCCACACCTGATGATGCCGTGTTGCTCGATGTTCCTTGTAGCGTCGTACCTCTCAGTATTACAGTAATTCAGTGTTTTCAGGTCGCTATCGTAAATGCAGGTGTTCACTCGAGCAATGTAGCCAGGTAGAACAAAGCCCAGAACCTGAACCAAAAGGACAAAATGGTTTCTCAACATCACCTCGCTCAGGGTGCCACCACGCCCAGTTCCAAAGAATGAAGCGTGGCTAGATTTATAGCAGTGCGGCGTCAAAGTTGCAGCAGATCCCGATGTTACGCTGGGGGCCGTGAACAGTGGTGGATCGGTTCCACAGGTGCTGATGCCGTGTTGCTCGATGTCCCTTGTAGCGTCGTAACTGTCGGTAATGCAGTAATTCAGCGTTTTAAGGCCGCTGTCGTAAAAGCAGGTGTTCACTCGAGCAATGCAGCCTGGTAGAACGAAGCCAAGAACCTCAGCCAAAAGACGAAATGGTTCCTCAACATCCCCTCACACAGGGTGCCACCATGCCCAGTGCCAAAGAACGAAGCGTGACTCGATTTAAAGCAGTGTGACGTCAATGTTGCAGCTGCTGCCGAATTTACTATGAGGATCGTGAACAGTGGTGGGTCGGTTCCACAGGTGCTGATGCCGTGTTGCTCGATGCTCCTTGTAGCGTCGTAACTCTAGGTATTACAGTAATTCAGCGTTTTCAGGTCGCTGTCGTAAATGCAGGTGTTCACTCGAGCAATGCAGCCTGGTAGAACGAAGCCAAGAACCTGTACCAAAAAGACTAAATGTTTCCTTAACATCATCTCGCTCAGGGTGCCACCACGCCCAGTTCAAAAAAACGAAGCGTGACTAGATTTATTGCAGTGTGACGTCAATGTTCCAGCAGCTGCCGATGTTACGCTGGAGGACGTGAACAGTGGTGAGTCGGTTCCACACGTGCGGATGCCGTGTTGCTCGATGTTCCTTGTAGCGTCGTAACTCTCGGTATTACAGTAAATAATAATTTTCAGGTCGCTGTCGTAAATGCATGTGTTCAGTCGAGCAATGCAGCCTGGTAGAACGAAGCCATGAACCTCCACCAAAAAGCCGAAATGGTTCCTAAACATCCCCTCACTCAGGGTGCCACCACGAACAGTTCCAAAGAATGAAGCATAAAAAGATTTATAGCAGTGCGACGTCAATGCTGCAGCAGCTGCCAATGTTACGCTGGGGGACGTGAACAGTGGTGAATAGTTTCCACACCTGATGATACCGTGTTGCTGGATGTTCCTTGTAGCGTCGTACCCCTCAGTATTACAGTAACTCAGTGTTTTCAGGTCGCTGTCATAAATGCAGGTGTTCACTCGAGCAATGCAGCCTGGTAGAACGAAGCCAAGAACCTGAACCAAAAAGATGAAATGGTTACTCAACATCACCTCGCTCAGGGTGCCACCACGCCCAGTTCCAAAGAACGAAGCGTGACTAGTTTTATAGCAGTGCGACATCAATGTTGCAGCAGCTGCCAATGTTACGGTGGGGGACGTGAACAGTGGTGAATCGGTTCCACACCTGATGATGCGATATTGCTCGATGTGCCTTTTAGTGTCGTAACCCTCGGTATTACATCAATTCAGCGTTTTCAGCTCTCTGTCCTAAATGCAGGTGTTTCACTCGAGCAATGCAGCCTCGCACGAAGCCAAGAACCTGAACCAAAAAGACGAAATGGTTTCTCAACATCACCTCGGTAAGAGTGCCACCATGCCCTGTGCCAAAGAACGAAGCGTGACTCGATTTAAAGCTGTGTGACGTCAATGTTGCAGCAGTTTTTTTTTGATTTTGGGGGGAAGGAAATGGCGCAGTGTCTGTCTCATATATCGTTCGACACCTGAACCGTGCAGTAAGGGAAGGGATAAGGGAGGGAGTGAAAGAAGAAAGGAAGAAAGGAGTGCCGTAGTGGAGGGCTCCGGAATAATTTCGACCACCTGGGGATCTTCAACGTGCACTGACATCAAACAGCACACGGGCGCCTTAGCGTTTTTCCTCCATAAAAACGCAGCCGCCGCAGTCGGGTTCGAACCCTGGAACTCCGGATCAGTACACGTTAAAGTTCCCTTGGCGGTATTCCATCAAGATTTTAATTTCTTGTTTTAGTTTTTTTTTTCCACGACGCCTGTATGCATTACATTTTTGTTGCTTAATTTGATCAATTTTAATATTACATTTTTGTGCCTTTTATGGTATATTACATTTTTTACTTGCTTTGTTTTTCCACTTCCATTCATTTTAATGTTTTTTTTCCGTTTTAGTTTCATGACGTCATTTGATTGACAGGTGAGGCGGACTTTTTCCTCCGGACCATCAAACATTTAAGGCTTTCGCCTTAATACAGTCCCTATAACGACGAGCACTTTGCCGACACACAACAAGAAACGAAACAGAAAGTGCTGCCGATGCCCTTGCAGCAGTTGCCGATGTTACTATGGGGATCGTGAACATTAGTGGGTCGGTTCCACAGGTGCTGATGCCGTGTTCCTCGATGCTCCTTGTAGCGTCGTAACTCTCGGTATTAGAGTAATTCAGCGTTTTCAGGTCGCTATCGTAAATGCAGGTGTTCACTCGAGCAATGTAGCCAGGTAGAACGAAGCCCAGAACCTGAACCAAAAGGACAAAATGGTTCCTCAACATCACCTCGCTCAGGGTGCCACCACGCCCAGTTCCAAAGAATGAAGCGTTACTAGATTTATAGCAGTGCGACGTCAATGTTGCAGCAGCTGCCAATGTTACGCTGGGGGACGTGAACATTGGTGAATCGGTTCCACACCTGATGATGCCGTGTTGCTCGATGTTCCTTGTAGCGTCGTACCTCTCAGTATTACAGTAATTCAGTGTTTTCAGGTCGCTATCGTAAATGCAGGTGTTCACTCGAGCAATGTAGCCAGGTAGAACAAAGCCCAGAACCTGAACCAAAAGGACAAAATGGTTTCTCAACATCACCTCGCTCAGGGTGCCACCACGCCCAGTTCCAAAGAATGAAGCGTGGCTAGATTTATAGCAGTGCGACGTCAAAGTTGCAGCAGATCCCGATGTTACGCTGGGGGCCGTGAACAGTGGTGGATCGGTTCCACAGGTGCTGATGCCGTGTTGCTCGATGTCCCTTGTAGCGTCGTAACTGTCGGTAATGCAGTAATTCAGCGTTTTAAGGCCGCTGTCGTAAAAGCAGGTGTTCACTCGAGCAATGCAGCCTGGTAGAACGAAGCCAAGAACCTCAGCCAAAAGACGAAATGGTTCCTCAACATCCCCTCACACAGGGTGCCACCATGCCCAGTGCCAAAGAACGAAGCGTGACTCGATTTAAAGCAGTGTGACGTCAATGTTGCAGCTGCTGCCGAATTTACTATGAGGATCGTGAACAGTGGTGGGTCGGTTCCACAGGTGCTGATGCCGGCTTCCTCGATGCTCCTTGTAGCGTCGTAACTCTCGGTATTACCGTAATTCAACGTTTTCAGGTCGCTGTAGTAAATGCAGGTGTTCACTCGAGCAATGCAGCCTAGTAGAACGAAGCTAAGAAACTGAACCAAAAAGACGAAATGGTTCGTCAACATCACCTCGCTCAACGTGCCACCATGCCCAGTGCCAAAGAACGAAACGTGACTCGATTTCAAGCTTTGTGAAGTCAATTTTCTAGCAGCTGCCGATGTTACGCTGGAGTACGTGAACAGTGGTGAATCGGTTCCACACGTGCTGATGCCGTGTTGCTCGATGTTTCTTGTAGCGTCGTAACCCTCGGTATTACAGTTATTCAGCGTCTTAAGGTCGCTGTCTTAAATGCAAGGGTTCACTCGAGCAATGCAGCCTGGTAGAACGAAGCCAAGAACCTGAACCAAAAAGATGAAATGCTTCCACAACATCACCTCGCTCAGGGTGCCACCTCGCCCAGTTCCAAAGAACGAAGCGTGACTAGATTTATAGCAGTGCGACATCAATGTTGCAGCAGCTGCCAATGTTACGCTGGGGGACGTGAACAGTGGTGAATCGGTTCCACACCTGATGATGCCGTGTTGCTCGATGTGCCTTGTAGCGTCGTAACCCTCGGTATTACAGTAATTCAGCGTTTTCAGCTCTCTGTCCTAAATGCAGGTGTTTCAATCGAGCAATGCAGCCTAGTAGAACGAAGCCAAGAACCTGAACCAAATAGACGAAATGGTTCCACAACATCACCTCGCTGAGGGTGCCACCATGCCCAGTACCAAAGAACGAAACGTAACTAGATTTATAGCAGTGTGACGTCAATGTTGCAGCAGCTGCCGATGTTACGCTGGGCGACGTGAACAGTGGTGGATAGGATCCACACGTGCGGTTGCCGTTTTGCTCGATGTTCCTTGTAGCGTAGTAACCCTCGGTATTACAGTAAATCTGCGTTTTCAGGTCTGTCCTAAATGCAGGTGTTCACTCGAGCAATGGAGCCTGGTAGAACGAAGCCAAGAACCTGAACCAAAAAGACGAAATGGTTCCTCAACATCACCTAGCTCAGAGTGCCACCATGCCTTGTGCCAAAGAACGAAACGTGACTCGATTTGAAGCAGTGTAACGTCACAGTTGCAGCAGATGCCGATGTTACGCTGGGGGCCGTGAACAGTGGTGGATCGGTTCCACAGGTGCTGATGCCGTATTGCTCGCTGTTCCTTGTAGCGTCATAACGCTCGGTATTACAGTAATTGAGCGTTATCAGGTTGCTGTCTTAAATGCAGATGTTCACTCGAGCAATGCAGCCTGATAAAACGAAGCCTAGAACCTGAACCAAAAAGACGAAATGGTTCCTCAACAACCCCTCACTCAGGGTGCCACCATGCCCAATGCCAAAGAACGAAGCGTGACTCGATTTAAAGCAGTGTGACGTCAATGTTCCAGCAGCTGCCGATGTTACTATGGTGATCGTGAACAGTGGTAAGTCGGTTCCACAGGTGCTGATGCCGTCTTCCTCTATGCTCCTTGTAGCGTCGTAACTCTGGGTATTACAGTAATTCAGCGTTTTCATTTCGCTGTCGTAAATGCAGGTGTTCACTCGAGCAATGCAGCCTGGTAGAACGAAGCCAAGAACCTGAACCAAAAAGACGAAATGGTTCCTCAAAAACCCCTCACTCAGAATGCCACCATGCCCAGTGCCAAAGAACGATCTTGGTGAAAAAACAGCGCACAAGCAGACACAGACAGAAAGAAGGGGACAAGCGCTGCTTTACTGCCAAAGAACGAAGCGTGACTCGATTTATAGCAGTGTGACGTCAATGTTGCAGCAGCTGCCAATGTTACGCTGGGGGACGTCAACAGTGGTGAATCGGTTGCACACCTGATGATGCCGTGTTGCTCGATGTTTCTTGTAGCGTCGTAACCCTCGGTATTACAGCAATTCAGTGTTTTCAGGTCGCTGTCTTGAATGCAGCTGTTCACTCGAGCAATGCAGCCTGATAGAACGAAGCCAAGAACCTGAACCAAAAAGACGAAATGGTTCCTCAACATCACCTCGCTCAGAGTGCCACCATGCCCTGTGCCAAAGAACGAATCGTGACTCGATTTAAAGCAATGTGACGTCAATGTTGCAGCAGATCCCTATGTTTCGCTGGGGGCGGTGAGTAGTGGTGGATCGGTTCCATACGTGCTGATGCCGTGTTGTTCGATGTTCATTGTAGCGTCGTAACTCTCGGTAGTACATTAATTCAGCGTTTTCAGGTCGCTGTCGTAAATGCAGGTGTTCACTCGAGCAAAGCACCCTGGTAGAACGAAGCCAAGAACCTGTACCAAAAAGACTAAATGGTTCCTTAACATCATCACGCTCAGGGTGCCACCACGCCCCAGTTCAAAAGAACGAAGCGTGACTAGATTTATTGCAGTGTGACGTCAATGTTCCTGCAGCTGCCGATGTTACGCTGGAGGACGTGAACAGTGGTGAATCGGTTCCACACGTGCTGATGCCGTGTTGCTCGATGTTCCTTGTAGCGTCGTAATTCTAGGTATTACAGTAATTAAGCGTTTTTAGGCCGCTGTCGTAAATGCAGGTGTTCAGTCGAGCAATGCAGCCTGGTAGAACGAAGCCAAGAACCTTAACCAAAAAGACGAAATGGTTCTTCAATATCACCTCGCTCAGGGTGCCACCATGTCCAGTTCCTAAGAATGAAGCGTGATTCGATTTATAGCAGTCTGACGTCAATGTTGTACCAGCGCCCGATGTTACGCTGAGGGCCGTGAACAGTGGTGGATCGGTTCCACAGGTGCTGATGCCGTGTTGCTCGATGCTACTTGTAGCGTCGTAACACTCGGTATTACAGTAATTCAGCGTTTTCAGGTCGCTGTCTTAAATGCAGTTGTTCATTCGAGCAATGCAGCCTGGTAGACCGAAGCCAAGAACCTCAACCAAAAAGACGAAATCGTTCCTCAACATCTCTTCGCTCAGGGTGCCACTACGCCCACTTCCAAAGAACGAAGTGTGACTAGATTTATAGCAGTGTGATGTCAATTTTGCAGCAGCTGCCTATGTTACGCTGGGGCCATGAACAGTGGTGGATCGGTTCCACAGGTGCTGATGCCGTGTTGCTCGATTTTCCTTCTAGCGTCGTAACGCTCGGTAATACAGTAATTCAGCGTTTTCAGGTTGCCGTCGTAAATACAGGTGTTCACTCGAGCAATGCAGAATGGTAGAACGAAGCCAACAACCTGAACCAAAAAGACGAAATGGTTCCTCAACATGACCTCGCTCAGAGTGCCACCATGCCCTGTGCCAGAGAACGAAACGTGATTCTATTTAAAGCAGTGTGCCGTCAATGTTGCAGCAGCAGCCGATGTTACGCTGGGGGACGTGAACAGTGGTGATTCGGTTCCACACGTGATGATGCCGTGTTGCTCGATGTTAGTTGTAGCGTCGTAACTCTCGGTATTACATTATTTCAGCGTTTTAAGGACGCTGTCTTAAAGGCAGCTGTTCATTAGAGCAATGCAGCCTGGTAGAACGAAGCCAAGAACCTGAACCAAAAAGACAAAATGGTTCCTCAACATCACCTCGCTCAGGGTACCACCACGCCCAGTTCCAAAGAACGAAGAGTGACTTGATTTATAGCAGTGTAACGTCAAAGCTGCAGCAGCTGCCGATGTTACGCTGGTGCTATGAACAGTGTCGGATCGGTTCCACAGGTGTTGATGCCGTGTTGCTCGATGTTGCTTGTAGCGTCGTAACCCTCGGTATAACAGTAATTCAGCGTTTTCAGGTCTCTGTCCTAAATGCAGATATTCACTCGAGCAATGCAGCCTGGTAGAACGAAGCCAAGAACCTCAACCAAAAAGACGAACTGGCTCCTCAACATCACCTCGCTCAGGGCGCCACCACGCCCAGTTCCAAAGAACGAAGAGTGACTTGATTTATAGCAGTGTAACGTCAAAGCTGCAGCAGCTGCCGATGTTACGCTGGTGCTATGAACAGTGTCGGATCGGTTCCACAGGTGTTGATGCCGTGTTGCTCGATGTTCCTTGTATCGTCGTAACTCTCGGTAATAAAGCAATTCAGCGTTTTCAGGTCGCTGTCGTAAATGTTGGTGTTCACTCGAGCAATGCAGCCTGGTAAACGAAGCCAAGAACCTGAACCAAAAAGACGAAATGGTTCCTCAACAACCCCTCACTCAGGGTGCCACCATGCCCAGTGCCAATGATCGAAATGTGACTCGATTTATAGCAGTGTGACGTCAATGTTGCAGGAGCTGCCAATGTTATGCTAGGGGCTGTGAACAGTGTTGGTGCGGTTCCAAACGTGCTGTTGCCGTATTGCTCGCTGTTCCTTGTAGCGTCATAACGCTCGGTATTACAGTAATTGAGCGTTATCAGGTCGCTGTCTTAAATGCAGATGTTCACTCGAGCAATGCAGACTGATAAAACGAAGCCTAGAACCTGAACCAAAAAGACGAAATGGTTCCTCAACAACCCCTCACTCAGGGTGCCACCATGCCCAATGCCAAAGAACGAAGCGTGACTCAATTTAAATCAGTGTGACGTCAATGTTGCAGCAGCTGCCGATGTTACTATGGGGATCGTGAACAGTGGTGGGTCGGCTCCACAGGTGCTGATGCTGTGTTGTTCGATGTTCCTTGTAGCGTCGTACCCCTCGGTATTACAGTAATTCAGTGTTTTCAGGTCGCTGCCTAAAATGCAGGTGTTCACTCGAGCAATGCAGCCTCGTAGAACGAAGCCAAGAACCTTAACCAAGACGAAATGGTTCCTCAACATCACCTCGCTCAGGGTGCCACCACGCCCAGTTCAAAAGAACGAAGCGTGACTAGATTTATTGCAGTTTGACGTCATGTTGCAGCAGCTGCCGATGTTACGCTGGAGCACGTGAACAGTGGTGGATCGGTTCCACAGTGTCTGATGCCGTGTTGCTCGATGTTCCTTGTAGCGTTGTAACTGCCGGCAATACAGTAATTCAGATTTTTCAGGTCCCTGTTTTAAATGCAGTTGTTCACTCGTGCAATGCTGCCTTGTAGAACAAAGCCAAGATCCTGAACCAAAAAGACGAAATGGTTCCTCAACATCACCTCGCTCAGGCTGCCACCACGCCCACTTCCAAAGAACGAAACGTGACTCTTTTTAAAGCAGTTTGATGCCAATGTTGCAGCAGCTGAATATGTTACGCTGGTGGCCTTGAACAGTGGTGGATCAGTTCCACCGGTGCTGATGCCGTGTTGTTTGATGTTCCTTGTAGAGTCGTAACTCTCGGTAACACAGTATTTGAGCGTTTTCAGGTATCTGTCTCAACTGCAGGTGTTCACTCGAGCAATGCAGCCTAGTAGAACGAAGCCAAGAATCTGAACCAAAAAAACAAAATTGGTTCTTCAATATCACCTCGCTCAGGGTGCCACCATGCCCAGTTCCTAAGAATGAAGCGTGAGTCGATTTATAGCAGTCTGACGTCAATGTTGTACCAGCGGCCGATGTTACGCTGAAGCCGTGAACAGTGGTGGATCGGTTCCACAGGTGCTGATGCCGTGTTGCTGGATGTTAGTTGTAGCGTCGTAACTCTCGGTAATACATTATTTCAGCGTTTTAAGGTCGCTGTCTTAAAGGCAGCTGTTCATTAGAGCAATGCAGCCTGGTAGAACGAAGCCAAGAACCTGAACCAAAAAGACAAAATGGTTCCTCAACATCACCTCCCTCAGGGTGCCACCATGCCCAGTTCCTAAGAATAAAGCATGAGTCGATTTATAGCAGTGTGACGTCAATATTGTAGCAGCGGCCAATGATACGCTGAGGGCCGTGAACAGTGGTGGATCGGTTCCACAGGACTGATGCCGTTTTGCTCGATTTTCCTAGTAACGTCGTAACCCTCGGTATTACACTAAATAAGCGTTTTCAGGTCGCTGTCTTAAATACAGGTGTCCATTCGAGCAATGCAGCCTGGTAGAACGAAGCGAAGAACCTGAGCCAAAAAGACGAAATGGATCCTCAACATCACCTCGCTCAGAGTGCCATCATGCAATGTGCCAAAGAACGAAACGTGACTCGATTTAAAAAAGTGTGATGTCAATGTAGCAGCAGCTGCCTATGTTACGCTGGTGGCCGTGAACAGTGGTGGATCGGTTCCACCGGTGCTGATGCCGTGTTGCTCGATGTTCCTTGTAGCGTCGTAACTCTCGGTATAACAGTAATTAAGGGTTTTCAGGTCACTGTCGTAAATGCAGGTGTTCATTCGAGCAATGCAGCCTGGTATAACGAAGCCAAGAACCTGAACCAAAAGGACAAAACTGTTCCTCAACATCACCTAGCTCAGGGTGCCACCACGCCCAGTTCCAAAGAACGAAGCGTGACTAGATTTATAGCAGTGCGACGTCAATGATGCAGCAGCTGCCAATGTTACGCTGGGGGCCGTGAACAGTGGTGGATAGGTTCCACAGGTGCTGATGCCGTGTTACTGGCTGTCCCTTGTAGCGTCGTAACTGTCGGTAATACAGTAATCCAGCGTTTTCAGGTCGCTGTCGTAAATGCAGGTTTTCACTCGAGCAATGCAACCTGGTAGAACGAAGCCAAGAACCTGAGCAGAAAAGACGAAATGGCTCCTACACATTACCTCGCTCAGAGTGCCACCATGCCTTGTGCCAAAGAACGAAACGTGACTTGATTTAAAGCAGTGTGACGTCAATGTTGCAGCAGATGCCGATGTTACGCTGGGGGCCGTGAACAGTGGTGGATCGGTTCCACAGGGGCTGTTGCCGTGTTGCTCGATGTTCTTTGTAGCGTCGTAACTGCCGGTAATGCAGTAATTCAGATTTTTCAGGTCGCAGTTGTATATGCAGGTGTTCACTCAAGCAATGCAGCCTTGTAGAACAAAGCCAAGAACCTGAACCAAAAAGACGAAATGGTTCCTCAACATCACCTCGCTCAGGGTGCCACCACGCCCAGTTCAAAAGAACGAAGCGTGACTAGATTTATTGCAGTGTAACGTTATGTTGGAGCAGCTGCCGATGTTACGCTGGTGGCCGTGAACAGTGGTGGATCGGTTCCACAGCTGCTGATGCCGTGTTGCTCGATGTTCCTTGCAGCGTCGTAACTCTCGGTATTACAGTAATTAAGCGTTTTCAGGTCGCTGCCTTAAATTCAGGTGTTCAACTGAGCAATGCAGCCTGGTAGAACGAAGCCAAGAACCTAAACCAAAAAGACAAAATTGGTTCCTCAACATCACCTCGCTCAGAGTGTCACCATGTCCAGTGCCAAAGAACGAAGCTTGACTCGATTTAAAACAGTGCGACGTCAATGCTGCAGCAGCTGCCGATGTTGCGCTGGGGGCCGTGAACAGTGGTGGATAGGTTCCACAGGTGCTGATGCCGTGTTACTGGATGTCCCTTGTAGCGTCGTAACTGTCGGTAATACAGTAATCGAGCGTTTTCAGGTCGCTGTCGTAAATGCAGGTGTTCACTCGAGCAATGCAACCTGGTAGAACGAAGTCAAGAACCTGAACCAAAAAGACGAAATGGTTCCACAACATCCCCTCACTCAGTGTGCCACCTTGCCTAGTGCCATAGAATGAAGTGTGACTCAATTTATAGCAGTGTGACGTCAATATTGCTGCAGATGCCGATGTTACGCCGGGGGCTGTGAACAGTGGTGGATCGGTTCCACAGGTGCAGATGCCGTGTTGCTCGATGTCCCTTGTAGCGTCGTAACTGTATGTAATACAGTAATTCAGCGTTTTCAGCTCTCTGTCTTAAATGCAGGTGTTTCACTCGAGCAATGCAGCCTGGTAGAACGAAGCCAAGAACCTGAACCAAATAGACGAAATGGTTCCACAACATCACCTCGCTCAGGGTGCCACCATGCCCCGTACCAAAGAACGAAACGTGACTAGATTTATAGCAGTGTGACGTCAATGATGCAGCAGCTGCCGATGTTACGCTGCGCGACGTGAACAGTGGTTGATAGGTTCTACACGTGCGGATGTCGTGTTGCTCGATGTTTCTTGTAGCGTCGTAACCCTCGGTATTACAGTAATGCAGCGTTTTAAGGTTGCTGTCTTAAATGCAGGTATTAACTCGAGCAATGCAGCCTGGTAGAACGAAGCCAAGCACCTGAACCAAAAGACGAAATGGTTCCTCAAGATCCCCTCACAAAGGGTGCCACCATGCCCAGTGCCAAAGAACGAAGCGTGACTCGATTTAAAGCAGTGTGACGTCAATGTTGCAGCTGCTGCCGATGTTACTATGAGGATCGTGAACAGTGGCGGGTCGGTTCCATAGGTGCCGATGCCGGCTTCCTCGATGCTCCTTGTAGCGTCGTAACTCTAGGTATTACCGTAATTCAGCGTTTTCAGGTCCCTGTTGTAAATGCAGGTGTTCACTCGAGCAATGCAGCCTAGTAGAACGAAGCCAAGAAACTGAACCAAAAAGACGAAATGGTTCCTCAACATCACCTCTCTGAGGGTGCAACCACGCCCAGTTCAAAAGAACGAAGCGTGACTAGATATATAGCAGTGTGACGTCAATGTTCCAGAAGATCCCGATGTTACGCTGGGGGCCGTGAACAGTGGTGGATCGGTTCCACAGGTGCTGATGCCGTGTTGCTCGATGTCCCTTGTAGCGTCGAAACTGTCGGTAATACAGTAATCCAGCGTTTTCAGGTCGCTGTGGTAAATGCAGGTGTTCACTCGAGCAATGCAGCCTGGTAGAATGAAGCCAAGAACCTGAACCAAAAAGACGAAATGGTTCCTCAACATCCCCTCCAACAGGGTGCCACCATGCCCCGTGCCAAAGAACGAAGCGTGACTCGATTTAAAGCAGTGTGACGTCAATGTTGCAGCAGCTGCCGATGTTACTATGGGGATCGTGAACAGTGGGGGGTCGGTTCCACAGGTGCTGATGCCGTCTTCCTCGATGCTCCTTGTAGCGTCGTAACTCTCGGTATTACAGTAATTCATAGTTTTAAGGTCGCTGTCATAAATGCAGGTGTTCACTCGAGCAATGCAGCCTGGTAGAACGAAGCCAAGAACCTGAACCAAAAAGATGAAATGGTTACTCAACATCACCTCGCTCAGGGTGCCACCACGCCCAGTTCCAAAGAACGAAGCGTGACTAGTTTTATAGCAGTGCGACATCAATGTTGCAGCAGCTGCCAATGTTACGGTGGGGGACGTGAACAGTGGTGAATCGGTTCCACACCTGATGATGCGATATTGCTCGATGTGCCTTTTAGTGTCGTAACCCTCGGTATTACATTAATTCAGCGTTTTCAGCTCTCTGTCCTAAATGCAGATGTTTCACTCGAGCAATGCAGCCTGGTAGAACGAAGCCAAGAACCTGAACCAAATAGACGAAATGGTTCCACAACATCACCTCGCTCAGGGTGCCACCATGCCCAGTACCAAAGAACGAAACGTGACTAGATTTAAAGCAGTGTGACGTAAATGATGCAGCAGCTGCCGTTGTTACGCTGGGCGACGTGAACAGTAGTGGATAGGTTCCACACGTGCGGATTTCGTGTTGCTCGATGTTTCTTGTAGCGTCGTAACCCTCGCTAATACAGTAATGCAGCGTGTTAAGGTCGCTGTCTTAAATGCAGGTATTCACTCGAGCAATGCAGCCTCGCAGAACGAAGCCCAGAACCTGAACCAAAAGGACAAAATGGTTCCTCAACATCACCTCGCTCAGGGTGCCACCACGCCCTGTGCCAAAGAATGAAGCGTGACTAGATTTAAAGCTGTGTGAAGTCAATGTTGCAGCAGTTTTTTTTTTTTGGTTTTTGGGGGAAGGAAATGGCGCAGTGTCTGTCTCATATAACGTTCGACACCTGAACCGTGCCGTAAGGGAAGGGATAAGGAAGGGAGTGAAAGAAGAAAGGAAGAAAGGAGTGCCGTAGTGGAGGGCTCCGGAATAATTTCGACCACCTGGGTATCTTTACCGTGCACTGACATCAAACAGCACACGGGCGCCTTAGCGTTTTTCCTCCATAAAAACGCAGCCGCCGCATTCGGGTTCGAACCCTGGAACTCCGGATTAGTACACGTTAAAGTTCCCTTGGCGGTATTCCATCAAGATTTTAATTTCTTGTTTTAGTTTTTTTTCCACGACGCCTGTATGCATTACATTTTTGTTGCTTAATTTGATCAATTTTAATATTACATTTTTGTGCTTTTTATGGTATGTTACATTTTTTACTTGTTTTGTTTTTCCACTTCCATTCATTTTAATGTTCTTTTTCCGTTTTAGTTTCATGACGTCATTTGATTGACAGGTGCGGCGGACTTTTTCCTGCGGACCATCACCCATTTAGGGCTTTCGCCTTATAACAGTCCCCATAACGACGAGCACTTTGCCGACACACAACAAGAAACGAAACAGAAAGTGCTGCCGATGCCCTTGCAGCAGTTGCCGATGTTACTGTGGGGATCGTGAACATTGGTGGGTCGGTTCCACATGTGCTGATGCCGTGTTCCTCGATGCTCCTTGTAGCGTCGTAACTCTCGGTATTAGAGTAATTCAGCATTTTCAGGTCGCTATCGTAAATGCAGGTGTTCACTCGAGCAATGTAGCCAGGTAGAACGAAGCCCAGAACCTGAACCAAAAGGACAAAATGGTTCCTCAACATCACCTCGCTCAGGGTGCCACCACGCCCAGTTCCAAAGAATGAAGCGTGACTAGATTTATAGCAGTGCGACGTCAATGTTGCAGCAGCTGCCAATGTTACGCTGGGGGACGTGAACATTGGTGAATCGGCTCCACACCTGATGATGCCGTGTTGCTCGATGTTCCTTGTAGCGTCGTACCTCTCAGTATTACAGTAATTCAGTGTTTTCAGGTCGCTATCGTAAATGCAGGTGTTCACTCGAGCAATGTAGCCAGGTAGAACGAAGCCCAGAACCTGAACCAAAAGGACAAAATGGTTACTCAACTTCACCTCGCTCAGGGTGCCACCACGCCCAGTTCCAAAGAATGAAGCGTGACTAGATTTATAGCAGTGCGACGTCAAAGTTGCAGCAGATCCCGATGTTACGCTGGGGGCCGTGAATAGTGGTGGATCGGTTCCACAGGTGCTGATGCCGTGTTGCTCGATGTCCCTTGTAGCGTCGTAACTGTCGGTAATGCAGTAATTCAGCGATTTCAGGCTGCTGTCGTAAAAGCAGGTGTTCACTCGAGCAATGCAGCCTGGTAGAACGAAGCCAAGAACCTCAACCAAAAGACGAAATGGTTAATCAACATCCCCTCACACGGGGTGCCACCATGCCCAGTGCCAAAGAACGAAGCGTGACTCGATTTAAAGCAGTGTGACGTCAATGTTGCAGCTGCTGCCGATGTTACTATGAGGATCGTGAACAGTGGGGGGTCGGTTCCACAGGTGCTGATGCCGGCTTCTTTGATGCTCCTTGTAGCGTCGTAACTCTCGGTATTACCGTAATTCAGCGTTTTCAAGTCGCTGTTGTAAATGCAGGTGTTCACTCGAGCAATGCAGCCTAGTAGAACGAAGCCAAGAAACTGAACCAAAAAAACGAAATGGTTCGTCAACATCACCTCGCTCAGCGTGCCATCATGCCCAGTGCCAAAGAACGAAACGTGACTCGATTTCAAGCTGTGTGAAGTCAATGTTCTAGCAGCTGCCGATGTTACGCTGGAGGACGTGAACAGTGGTGAATCGGTTCCACACGTGCTGATGCCGTGTTGCTCAATGTTTCTTGTAGCGTCGTAACCCTCGGTATTACAGTTATTCAGCGTCTTAAGGTCGCTGTCCTAAATGCAGGGGTTCACTCGAGCAATGCAGCCTGGTAGAACGAAGCCAAGAACCTGAACCAAAAAGATGAAATGGTTCCTCAACATCACCTCGCTCAGGGTGCCACCACGCCCAGTTCCGAAGAACGAAGCGTGACTAGATTTATAGCAGTGCGACATCAATGTTGCAGCAGCTGCCAATGTTACGCTGGGGGACGTGAACAGTGGTGAGTCGGTTCCACTCCTGATGATGCCGTATTGCTCGATGTGCCTTGTAGCGTCGTAACCCTCGGTATTACAGTAATTCAGCGTTTTGAGCTCTCTGTCTTAAATGCAGGTGTTTCAATCGAGCAATGCAGCCTTGTAGAACGAAGCCAAGAACCTGAACCAAATAGACGAAATGGTTCCACAACATCACCTCGCTCAGGGTGCCACCATGCCCAGTACCAAAGAACGAAACGTGACTAGATTTATAGCAGTGTGACGTCAATGTTGCAGCAGCTGCCGATGTTACGCTGGGCGACGTGAACAGTGGTGCATAGGTTCCACACGTGCGGATGCCGTGTTGCTCGATGTTCCTTGTAGCGTAGTAACCTTCGGTATTACAGTAAATCTGCGTTTTCAGGTCTGTCCTAAATGCAGGTGTTCAGTCGAGCAATGGAGCCTGGTAGAACGAAGCCAAGAACCTGAACCAAAAAGACGAAATGGTTCCTCAACATCACCTAGCTCAGAGTGCCACCATGCCTTGTGCCAAAGAACGAAACGTGACTCGATTTGAAGCAGTGTAACGTCACAGTTGCAGCAGATGCCGATGTTACGCTGGGGGCCGTGAACAGTGGAGGATCGGTTCCACAGGTGCTGATGCCGTGTTGCTCGATGCTCCTTGTAGCGTCGTAACTCTAGGTATTACAGTAATTCAGCGTTTTCAGGTCGCTGTCGTAAATGCAGGTGTTCACTCGAGCAATGCAGACTGGTAGAACGAAGCCAAGAACCTGAACCAAATAGACGAAATGGTTCCACAACATCACCTCGCTCAGGGTGCCACCATGCCCAGTACCAAAGAACGAAACGTGACTAGATTTAAAGCAGTGTGACGTCAATGATGCAGCAGCTGCCGTTGTTACGCTGGGCGACGTGAACAGTAGTGGATAGGTTCCACACGTGCGGATTTCGTGTTGCTCGATGTTTCTTGTAGCGTCGTAACCCTCGCTAATACAGTAATGCAGCGTGTTAAGGTCGCTGTCTTAAATGCAGGTATTCACTCGAGCAATGCAGCCTCGTAGAACGAAGCCAAGAACCTGAACCAAAAAGACGAAATGGTTTCTCAACATCACCTCGGTCAGAGTGCCACCATGCCCTGTGCCAAAGAACGAAGCGTGACTCGATTTAAAGCTGTGTGAAGTCAATGTTGCAGCAGTTTTTTTTTTGGTTTTTGGGGGAAGGAAATGGCGCAGTGTCTGTCTCATATAACGTTCGACACCTGAACCGTGCCGTAAGGGAAGGGATAAGGAAGGGAGTGAAAGAAGAAAGGAAGAAAGGAGTGCCGTAGTGGAGGGCTCCGGAATAATTTCGACCACCTGGGGATCTTTAACGTGCACTGACATCAAACAGCACACGGGCGCCTTAGCGTTTTTCCTCCATAAAAACGCAGCCGCCGCAGTCGGGTTCGAACCCTGGAACTCCGGATTAGTACACGTTAAAGTTCCCTTGGCGGTATTCCATCAAGATTTCAATTTCTTGTTTTAGTTTTTTTTCCACGACGCCTGTATGCATTACATTTTTGTTGCTTAATTTGATCAATTTTAATATTACATTTTTGTGCTTTTTATGGTATGTTACATTTTTTACTTGTTTTGTTTTTCCACTTCCATTCATTTTAATGTTCTTTTTCCGTTTTAGTTTCATGACGTCATTTGATTGACAGGTGCGGCGGACTTTTTCCTGCGGACCATCACCCATTTAAGGCTTTCGCCTTAATACAGTCCCCATAACGACGAGCACTTTGCCGACACACAACAAGAAACGAAACAGAAAGTGCTGCCGATGCCCTTGCAGCAGTTGCCGATGTTACTGTGGGGATCGTGAACATTGGTGGGTCGGTTCCACATGTGCTGATGCCGTGTTCCTCGATGCTCCTTGTAGCGTCGTAACTCTCGGTATTAGAGTAATTCAGCATTTTCAGGTCGCTATCGTAAATGCAGGTGTTCACTCGAGCAATGTAGCCAGGTAGAACGAAGCCCAGAACCTGAACCAAAAGGACAAAATGGTTCCTCAACATCACCTCGCTCAGAGTGCCACCATGCCCTGTGCCAAATACCGAAACCTGACTCGATTTGAAGCAGTGTGACGTCAAAGTTGCAGCAGATCCCGATGTTACGCTGGGGGCTGTGAACAGTGGTGGATCGGTTCCATAGGTGCTGATGCCGTGTTGCTCGATGTTCCTTGTAGCGTCGTAACTGTCGGTAATACAGTAATTCAGCGTTTTCAGGTCGCTGTGGTAAATGCAGGTGTTCACTCGAGCAATGCAGCCTGGTAGAACGAAGCCAGGAACCTGAACCAAAAAGGCGAAATGGTTCCTCAACTTCCCCTCACACAGGGAGCCACCATGACCCGTGCCAAAGAACGAAGCGTGACTCGATTTAAAGCAGTGTGACGTCAATGTTGCAGCAGCTGCCGATGTTACTATGGGGATCGTGAACAGTGTTCGGTCGGTTCCACAGGTGCTGATGCCGTCTTCCTCGATGCTCCTTGTAGCGTCGTAACTCTCGGTATTACAGTAATTCAGAGTTTTAAGGTCGTTGTCCTAAATGCATGTGTTCACTCGAGCAATGCAGCCTGGTAGAACGAAGCCAAGAACCTGAACCAAAAAGATGAAATGGTTCCTCAACATCACCTCGCTCAGGGTGCCACCACGCCCAGTTCCAAAGAACGAAGCGTGTCTAGATTTATAGCAGTGCGACATCAATGTTGCGGCAGCTGCCAATGTTACGGTGGGGGACGTGAACAGTGGTGAATCGGTTCCACACCTGATGATGCGGTGAACCCTCGGTATCAAATTAATTCAGCGTTTTCAGCTCGCTGTCTTAAATGCAGGTGTTTCACTCGAGCAAAGCAGCCTGGTAGAACGAAGCCAAGAACCTGAACCAAATAGACGAAATGGTTCCTCATCATCACCTCGCTCAGGGTGCCACCACGCCCAGTTCCAAAGAACGAAGCGTGACTAGATTTATAGCAGTGCGACATCAATGTTGCAGCAGCTGCCAATGTTACGGTGGGGGACGTGAACAATGGTGAATCGGTTCCACACCTGATGATGCGGTGAACCCTCGGTATTACATTAATTCAGCGTTTTCAGCTCTCTGTCTTAAATGCAGGTGTTTCACTCGAGCAATGCAGCCTGGTAGAACGAAGCCAAGAACCTCAACCAAAAAGCCGAAATGGTTCCTAAACATCACCTCGCTCAGGGTGCCACCATGCCCAGTACCAAAGAACGAAACGTGACTAGATTTATAGCAGTGTGACGTCAATGATGCAGCAGCTGCCGATGTTACGCTGCGCGACGTGAACAGTGGTGGATAGGTTCTACACGTGCGGATGTCGTGTTGCTCGATGTTTCTTGTAGCGTCGCAACCCTCGGTATTAAAGTAATGCAGCGTTTTAAGGTTGCTGTTTTAAATGCAGGTATTACCTCGAGCAATGCAGCCTGGTAGAACGAAGCCAAGCAACTGAACCAAAAGACGAAATGGTTCCTCAACATCCCCTCTCACAGGGTTCCACCATGCCCAGTGCCAAAGAACGAAGCGTGACTCGATTTAAAGCAGTGTGACGTCAATGTTGCAGCTGCTGCCAATGTTACGCTGGGGGACGTGAACAGTGGTGAATCGGTTCCACTCCTGATGATGCCGTATTGCTCGATGTGCCTTGTAGCGTCGTAACCCTCGGTATTACAGTAATTCAGCGTTTTCAGCTCTCTGTCTTAAATGCAGGTGTTTCAATCGAGCAATGCAGCCTAGTAGAACGAAGCCAAGAACCTGAACCAAATAGACGAAATGGTTCCACAACATCACCTCGCTCAGGGTGCCAACATGCCCAGTACCAAAGAACGAAACGTGACTAGATTTATAGCAGTGTGACGTCAATGTTGCAGCAGCTGCCGATGTTACGCTGGGCTACGTGAACAGTGGTGCATAGGTTCCACACGTGCGGATGTCGTGTTGCTCGATGTTCCTTGTAGCGTAGTAACCTTCGGTATTACAGTAAATCTGCGTTTTCAGGTCTGTCCTAAATGCAGGTGTTCAGTCGAGCAATGGAGCCTGGTAGAACGAAACCAAGAACCTGAACCAAAAAGACGAAATGGTTCCTCAACATCACCTAGCTCAGAGTGCCACCATGCCTTGTGCCAAAGAACGAAACGTGACTCGATTTGAAGAAGTGTAACGTCACAGTTGCAGCAGATGCCGATGTTACGCTGGGGGCCGTGAACAGTGGAGGATCGGTTCCACAGGTGCTGATGCCGTGTTGCTCGATGCTCCTTGTAGCGTCGTAACTCTAGGTATTACAGTAATTCAGCGTTTTCAGGTCGCTGTCGTAAATGCAGGTGTTCACTCGAGCAATGCAGCCTGGTAGAACGAAGCCAAGAACCTGTACCAAAAAGACTAAATGGTTCCTTAACATCATCTCGCTCAGGGTGCCACCACGCCCAGTTCAAAAAAACGAAGCGTGACTAGATTTATTGCAGTGTGACGTCAATGTTCCAGCAGCTGCCGATGTTACGCTGGAGGACGTGAACAGTGGTGAATCGGTTCCACACGTGCGGATGCCGTATTGCTCGATGTTCCTTGTAACGTCGTAACTCTCGATATTACAGTAATTATAGTTTTCAGGTCGCTGTCGTAAATGCATGTGTTCAGTCGAGCAATGCAGCCTGGTAGAACGAAGCCATGAACCTCAACCAAAAAGCCGAAATGGTTCCTAAACATCCCCTCACTCAGGGTGCCACCACGAACAGTTCCAAAGAATGAAGCGTAACTAGATTTATAGCAGTGCGACGTCAATGATGCAGCAGCTGCCAATGTTACGCTGGGGGACGTGAACAGTGGTTAATTGTTTCCACACCTGATGATACCGTGTTGCTCGATGTTCCTTGTAGCGTCGTACCCCTCAGTATTACAGTAACTCAGTGTTTTCTGGTCGCTGTCTTAAATGCAGGTGTTCACTCGAGCAATGCAGCCTGGTAGAACGAAGCCAAGAGCCTGAACCAAAAAGACGAAATGGTTCCTCAACATCACCTCGCTCAGAGTGCCACCATGCCCTGTGCCAAAGAACGAAACCTGACTCGATTTGAAGCAGTGTGACGTCAAAGTTGCAGCAGATCCCGATATTACGCTTGGGGCCGTGAACAGTGGTGGATCGGTTCCATAGGTGCTGATGCCGTGTTGCTCGATTTTCCTTGTAGCGTCGTAACTGTCGGTAATACAGTAATTCAGCGTTTTCAGGTCGCTGTGGTAAATGCAGGTGTTCACTCGAGCAATGCAGCCTTGTAGAACGAAGCCAGGAACCTGAACCAAAAAGACGAAATGGTTCTTCAACATCCCCACACACAGGGAGCCACCATGACCCGTGCCAAAGAACGAAGCGTGACTCGATTTAAAGCAGTGTGAACGTCAATGTTGCAGCAGCTGCCGATGTTACTATGGGGATCGTGAACAGTGTTCGGTCGTTTTCACAGGTGCTGATGCCGTCTTCCTCGATGATCCTTGTAGCGTCGTAACTCTCGGTATTACAGTAATTCAGAGTTTTAAGGTCGTTTTCTTAAATGCAGGTGTTCACTCGAGCAATGCAGCCTGGTAGAACGAAGCCAAGAACTTGAACCAAAAAGATGAAATGGTTCCTCAACATCACCTCGCTCAGGGTGCCACCACGCCCAGTTCCAAAGAACGAAGCGTGTCTAGATTTATAGCAGTGCGACATCAATGTTGCAGCAGCTGCTAATGTTACGGTGGGGGACGAGAACAGTGGTGAATCGGTTCCACACCTGATGATGCGGTGAACCCTCGGTATTAAATTATTTCAGCGTGTTCAGCTCTCTGTCCTAAATGCAGGTGTTTCACTCGAGCAATGCAGCCTGGTAGAACGAAGCCAAGAACCTTAACCAAATAGACAAAATGGTTCCACATCACCTCGCTCAGGGTGCCACCATGCCCAGTTCCAAAGAACGAAACGTCACTAGATTTATAGCAGTGTGACGTCAATGATGCAGCAGCTGCCAATGTTACGCTGCGCGACGTGAACAGTTGTGGATAGGTTCCACCGGTGCTGATGCCGTGTTGCTGCTCGATGTTCCTTGTAGCGTCGTAACCCTCGGTATTACAGTAATGCAGTGTTTTAAGGTCGCTGTCTTAAATGCAGGTATTCACTCGAGCAATGCAGCCTCGTAGAACGAAGCCAAGAGCCTGAACCAAAAAGATAAAACGGTTCCTCAACATCCCCTCACACAGGGTGCCACCATGCCCAGTGCCAAAGAACGAAGCGTGACTCGATTTAAAGCAGTGTGGCGTCAATGTTGCAGCAGCTACCGATGTTACTATGGGGATCGTGAACAGTGGTGGGTCGGTTCCACAGGTGCTGATGCCGTGTTCCTCGATGCTCCTTGTAGCGTCGTAACTCTCTGTATTACAGTAACTCAGCGTTTTCAGGTCGCTGTCGTAAATGGAGGTGTTCACTCGAGCAATGCAGCCCGGTAGAACGAAGCCAAGAACGTGTGAACGTGTACCAAAAAGACTAAAGGGTTCTTTAACATCATCTCGCTCAGGGTGCCACCACGCCCAGTTCAAAAGAACGAAGCGTGACTAGATTTATTGCAGTGTGACGTCAATGTTGCAGCAGCTGCCAACGTTACGCTGGGGGACGTGAACAGTGGTGGATAGGTTCCACACGTGCGGATGCCGTGTTGCTCGATGTTGCTTGTAGCGTCGTAACCCTCGGTATTACATTAATTCAGCGTTTTCAGGTCGCTGTCTTAAATGCAGGTATTTTCTCGAGCAATGCAGCCTCGTAGAACGAAGCCAAGAACCTGAACCAAAAAGACGAAATGGTTCCTCAACATCACCTCGCTCATAGTGCCACCATGCCCTGTGCCAAAGAACGAAACGTGACCCGATTTAAAGCAGTGTGACGTCAATGTTGCTGCAGATGCCGATGTTACGCTGGGGGCCGTGAACTGTGGTGGATCGGTTCCACAGGTGCTGATGCCGTGTTTCTCGATGCTCCTTGTAGCGTCGTAACTCTCTGTATTACAGTAATTCAGCGTTTTCAGGTCGCTGTCGTAAATGCAGGTGTTCACTCGAGCAATGCAGCCTGGTAAAACGAAGCCATGAAACTGATCCAAAAAGACGAAATGGTTCCTCAACATCACCTCGCTCAGCGTGCCACTATGCCCAGTGCCAAAGAACGAAACATGACTCGATTTAAGGCTGTGTGATGTCAATGTTCCAGCAGCTGCCGATGTTACGCTGGAGGACGTGAACAGTGGTGAATCGGTTCCACACGTGCTGATGCCGTGTTGCTCGATATTTCTTGTAGCGTCGTAACCCTCGGTATTACAGTTATTCAGCGTCTTAAGGTCGCTGTTCTAAATGCAGGGGTTCACTCGAGCAATGCAGCCTGGTAGAACGAAGCCAAGAACCTGAACCAAAAAGATGAAATGGTTCCTCAACATCACCTCGCTCAGGGTGCCACCACGCCCAGTTCCAAAGAACGAAGCGTGACTAGATTTATAGCAGTGCGACATCAATGTTGCAGCAGCTGCCAATGTTACGCTGGGGGACGTGAACAGTGGTGAATCGGTTCCACTCCTGATGATGCCGTATTGCTCGATGTGCCTTGTAGCGTCGTAACCCTCGGTATTACAGTAATTCAGCGTTTTCAGCTCTCTGTCTTAAATGCAGGTGTTTCAATCGAATAATGCAGCCTAGTAGAACGAAGCCAAGAACCTGAACCAAATAGACGAAATGGTTCCACAACATCACCTCGCTCAGGGTGCCACCATGCCCAGTACCAAAGAACGAAACGTGACTAGATTTATAGCAGTGTGACGTCAATGTTGCAGCAGCTGCCGATGTTACGCTGGGCGACGTGAACAGTGGTGCATAGGTTCCACACGTGCGGATGTCGTGTTGCTCGATGTTCCTTGTAGCGTAGTAACCTTCGGTATTACAGTAAATCTGCGTTTTCAGGTCTGTCCTAAATGCAGGTGTTCAGTCGAGCAATGGAGCCTGGTAGAACGAAGCCAAGAACCTGAACCAAAAAGACGAAATGGTTCCTCAACATCACCTAGCTCAGAGTGCCACCATGCCTTGTGCCAAAGAACGAAACGTGACTCGATTTGAAGCAGTGTAACGTCACAGTTGCAGCAGATGCCGATGTTACGCTGGGGGCCGTGAACAGTGGAGGATCGGTTCCACAGGTGCTGATGCCGTGTTGCTCGATGCTCCTTGTAGCGTCGTAACTCTAGGTATTACAGTAATTCAGCATTTTCAGGTCGCTGTCGTAAATGCAGGTGTTCACTCGAGCAATGCAGCCTGGTAGAACGAAGCCAAGAACCTGTACCAAAAAGACTAAATGGTTTCTTAACATCATCTCGCTCAGGGTGCCACCACGCCCAGTTCAAAAAAACGAAGCGTGACTAGATTTATTGCAGTGTGACGTCAATGTTCCAGCAGCTGCCGATGTTACGCTGGAGGACGTGAACAGTGGTGAATCGGTTCCACACGTGCGGATGCCGTATTGCTCGATGTTCCTTGTAGCGTCGTAACTCTCGATATTACAGTAATTAATAGTTTTCAGGTCGCTGTCGTAAATGCATGTGTTCAGTCGAGCAATGCAGCCTGGTAGAACGAAGCCATGAACCTCAACCAAAAAGCCGAAATGGTTCCTTAACATCATCTCGCTCAGGGTGCCACCACGCCCAGTTCAAAAAAACGAAGCGTGACTAGATTTATTGCAGTGCGACGTCAATGATGCAGCAGCTGCCAATGTTACGCTGGGGGACGTGAACAGTGGTGAATTGTTTCCACACCTGATGATACCGTGTTGCTCGATGTTCCTTGTAGCGTCGTACCCCTCAGTATTACAGTAACTCAGTGTTTTCTGGTCGCTGTCTTAAATGCAGGTGTTCACTCGAGCAATGCAGCCTGGTAGAACGAAGCCAAGAGCCTGAACCAAAAAGACGAAATGGTTCCTCAACATCACCTCGCTCAGAGTGCCACCATGCCCTGTGCCAAAGAACGAAACCTGACTCGATTTGAAGCAGTGTGACGTCAAAGTTGCAGCAGATCCCGATGTTACGCTTGGGGCCGTGAACAGTGGTGGATCGGTTCCATAGGTGCTGATGCCGTGTTGCTCGATGTTCCTTGTAGCGTCGTAACTGTCGGTAATACAGTAATTCAGCGTTTTCAGGTCGCTGTGGTAAATGCAGGTGTTCACTCGAGCAATGCAGCCTTGTAGAACGAAGCCAGGAACCTGAACCAAAAAGACGAAATGGTTCTTCAACATCCCCACACACAGGGAGCCACCATGACCCGTGCCAAAGAACGAAGCGTGACTCGATTTAAAGCAGTGTGAACGTCAATGTTGCAGCAGCTGCCGATGTTACTATGGGGATCGTGAACAGTGTTCGGTCGTTTCCACAGGTGCTGATGCCGTCTTCCTCGATGATCCTTGTAGCGTCGTAACTCTCGGTATTACAGTAATTCAGAGTTTTAAGGTCGTTTTCTTAAATGCAGGTGTTCACTCGAGCAATGCAGCCTGGTAGAACGAAGCCAAGAACTTGAACCAAAAAGATGAAATGGTTCCTCAACATCACCTCGCTCAGGGTGCCACCACGCCCAGTTCCAAAGAACGAAGCGTGTCTAGATTTATAGCAGTGCGACATCAATGTTGCAGCAGCTGCTAATGTTACGGTGGGGGACGAGAACAGTGGTGAATCGGTTCCACACCTGATGATGCGGTGAACCCTCGGTATTAAATTATTTCAGCGTGTTCAGCTCTCTGTCCTAAATGCAGGTGTTTCACTCGAGCAATGCAGCCTGGTAGAACGAAGCCAAGAACCTTAACCAAATAGACAAAATGGTTCCACATCACCTCGCTCAGGGTGCCACCATGCCCAGTTCCAAAGAACGAAACGTCACTAGATTTATAGCAGTGTGACGTCAATGATGCAGCAGCTGCCAATGTTACGCTGCGCGACGTGAACAGTTGTGGATAGGTTCCACCGGTGCTGATGCCGTGTTGCTGCTCGATGTTCCTTGTAGCGTCGTAACCCTCGGTATTACAGTAATGCAGTGTTTTAAGGTCGCTGTCTTAAATGCAGGTATTCACTCGAGCAATGCAGCCTCGTAGAACGAAGCCAAGAGCCTGAACCAAAAAGATAAAACGGTTCCTCAACATCCCCTCACACAGGGTGCCACCATGCCCAGTGCCAAAGAACGAAGCGTGACTCGATTTAAAGCAGTGTGGCGTCAATGTTGCAGCAGCTACCGATGTTACTATGGGGATCGTGAACAGTGGTGGGTCGGTTCCACAGGTGCTGATGCCGTGTTCCTCGATGCTCCTTGTAGCGTCGTAACTCTCTGTATTACAGTAACTCAGCGTTTTCAGGTCGCTGTCGTAAATGGAGGTGTTCACTCGAGCAATGCAGCCCGGTAGAACGAAGCCAAGAACGTGTGAACGTGTACCAAAAAGACTAAAGGGTTCTTTAACATCATCTCGCTCAGGGTGCCACCACGCCCAGTTCAAAAGAACGAAGCGTGACTAGATTTATTGCAGTGTGACGTCAATGTTGCAGCAGCTGCCAACGTTACGCTGGGGGACGTGAACAGTGGTGGATAGGTTCCACACGTGCGGATGCCGTGTTGCTCGATGTTGCTTGTAGCGTCGTAACCCTCGGTATTACATTAATTCAGCGTTTTCAGGTCGCTGTCTTAAATGCAGGTATTTTCTCGAGCAATGCAGCCTCGTAGAACGAAGCCAAGAACCTGAACCAAAAAGACGAAATGGTTCCTCAACATCACCTCGCTCATAGTGCCACCATGCCCTGTGCCAAAGAACGAAACGTGACCCGATTTAAAGCAGTGTGACGTCAATGTTGCTGCAGATGCCCATGTTACGCTGGGGGCCGTGAACTGTGGTGGATCGGTTCCACAGGTGCTGATGCCGTGTTTCTCGATGCTCCTTGTAGCGTCGTAACTCTCTGTATTACAGTAATTCAGCGTTTTCAGGTCGCTGTCGTAAATGCAGGTGTTCACTCGAGCAATGCAGCCTGGTAAAACGAAGCCATGAAACTGATCCAAAAAGACGAAATGGTTCCTCAACATCACCTCGCTCAGCGTGCCACTATGCCCAGTGCCAAAGAACGAAACATGACTCGATTTAAGGCTGTGTGATGTCAATGTTCCAGCAGCTGCCGATGTTACGCTGGAGGACGTGAACAGTGGTGAATCGGTTCCACACGTGCTGATGCCGTGTTGCTCGATATTTCTTGTAGCGCCGTAACCCTCGGTATTACAGTTATTCAGCGTCTTAAGGTCGCTGTTCTAAATGCAGGGGTTCACTCGAGCAATGCAGCCTGGTAGAACGAAGCCAAGAACCTGAACCAAAAAGATGAAATGGTTCCTCAACATCACCTCGCTCAGGGTGCCACCACGCCCAGTTCCAAAGAACGAAGCGTGACTAGATTTATAGCAGTGCGACATCAATGTTGCAGCAGCTGCCAATGTTACGCTGGGGGACGTGAACAGTGGTGAATCGGTTCCACTCCTGATGATGCCGTATTGCTCGATGTGCCTTGTAGCGTCGTAACCCTCGGTATTACAGTAATTCAGCGTTTTCAGCTCTCTGTCTTAAATGCAGGTGTTTCAATCGAATAATGCAGCCTAGTAGAACGAAGCCAAGAACCTGAACCAAATAGACGAAATGGTTCCACAACATCACCTCGCTCAGGGTGCCACCATGCCCAGTACCAAAGAACGAAACGTGACTAGATTTATAGCAGTGTGACGTCAATGTTGCAGCAGCTGCCGATGTTACGCTGGGCGACGTGAACAGTGGTGCATAGGTTCCACACGTGCGGATGTCGTGTTGCTCGATGTTCCTTGTAGCGTAGTAACCTTCGGTATTACAGTAAATCTGCGTTTTCAGGTCTGTCCTAAATGCAGGTGTTCAGTCGAGCAATGGAGCCTGGTAGAACGAAGCCAAGAACCTGAACCAAAAAGACGAAATGGTTCCTCAACATCACCTAGCTCAGAGTGCCACCATGCCTTGTGCCAAAGAACGAAACGTGACTCGATTTGAAGCAGTGTAACGTCACAGTTGCAGCAGATGCCGATGTTACGCTGGGGGCCGTGAACAGTGGAGGATCGGTTCCACAGGTGCTGATGCCGTGTTGCTCGATGCTCCTTGTAGCGTCGTAACTCTAGGTATTACAGTAATTCAGCATTTTCAGGTCGCTGTCGTAAATGCAGGTGTTCACTCGAGCAATGCAGCCTGGTAGAACGAAGCCAAGAACCTGTACCAAAAAGACTAAATGGTTTCTTAACATCATCTCGCTCAGGGTGCCACCACGCCCAGTTCAAAAAAACGAAGCGTGACTAGATTTATTGCAGTGTGACGTCAATGTTCCAGCAGCTGCCGATGTTACGCTGGAGGACGTGAACAGTGGTGAATCGGTTCCACACGTGCGGATGCCGTATTGCTCGATGTTCCTTGTAGCGTCGTAACTCTCGATATTACAGTAATTAATAGTTTTCAGGTCGCTGTCGTAAATGCATGTGTTCAGTCGAGCAATGCAGCCTGGTAGAACGAAGCCATGAACCTCAACCAAAAAGCCGAAATGGTTCCTTAACATCATCTCGCTCAGGGTGCCACCACGCCCAGTTCAAAAAAACGAAGCGTGACTAGATTTATTGCAGTGCGACGTCAATGATGCAGCAGCTGCCAATGTTACGCTGGGGGACGTGAACAGTGGTGAATTGTTTCCACACCTGATGATACCGTGTTGCTCGATGTTCCTTGTAGCGTCGTACCCCTCAGTATTACAGTAACTCAGTGTTTTCTGGTCGCTGTCTTAAATGCAGGTGTTCACTCGAGCAATGCAGCCTGGTAGAACGAAGCCAAGAGCCTGAACCAAAAAGACGAAATGGTTCCTCAACATCACCTCGCTCAGAGTGCCACCATGCCCTGTGCCAAAGAACGAAACCTGACTCGATTTGAAGCAGTGTGACGTCAAAGTTGCAGCAGATCCCGATGTTACGCTTGGGGCCGTGAACAGTGGTGGATCGGTTCCATAGGTGCTGATGCCGTGTTGCTCGATGTTCCTTGTAGCGTCGTAACTGTCGGTAATACAGTAATTCAGCGTTTTCAGGTCGCTGTGGTAAATGCAGGTGTTCACTCGAGCAATGCAGCCTTGTAGAACGAAGCCAGGAACCTGAACCAAAAAGACGAAATGGTTCTTCAACATCCCCACACACAGGGAGCCACCATGACCCGTGCCAAAGAACGAAGCGTGACTCGATTTAAAGCAGTGTGAACGTCAATGTTGCAGCAGCTGCCGATGTTACTATGGGGATCGTGAACAGTGTTCGGTCGTTTCCACAGGTGCTGATGCCGTCTTCCTCGATGATCCTTGTAGCGTCGTAACTCTCGGTATTACAGTAATTCAGAGTTTTAAGGTCGTTTTCCTAAATGCAGGTGTTCACTCGAGCAATGCAGCCTGGTAGAACGAAGCCAAGAACTTGAACCAAAAAGATGAAATGGTTCCTCAACATCACCTCGCTCAGGGTGCCACCACGCCCAGTTCCAAAGAACGAAGCGTGTCTAGATTTATAGCAGTGCGACATCAATGTTGCAGCAGCTGCTAATATTACGGTGGGGGACGAGAACAGTGGTGAACCGGTTCCACACCTGATGATGCGGTGAACCCTCGGTATTAAATTAATTCAGCGTGTTCAGCTCTCTGTCCTAAATGCAGGTGTTTCCCTCGAGCAATGCAGCCTGGTAGAACGAAGCCAAGAACCTTAACCAAATAGACGAAATGGTTCCACATCACCTCGCTCAGGGTGCCACCATGCCCAGTTCCAAAGAACGAAACGTCACTAGATTTATTGCAGTGTGACGTCAATGTTGCAGCAGCTGCCAACGTTACGCTGGGGGACGTGAACAGTGGTGGATAGGTTCCACACGTGCGGATGCCGTGTTGCTCGATGTTGCTTGTAGCGTCGTAACCCTCGGTATTACATTAATTCAGCGTTTTCAGGTCGCTGTCTTAAATGCAGGTATTTTCTCGAGCAATGCAGCCTCGTAGAACGAAGCCAAGAACCTGAACCAAAAAGACGAAATGGTTCCTCAACATCACCTCGCTCATAGTGCCACCATGCCCTGTGCCAAAGAACGAAACGTGACCCGATTTAAAGCAGTGTGACGTCAATGTTGCTGCAGATGCCGATGTTACGCTGGGGGCCGTGAACTGTGGTGGATCGGTTCCACACGTGCGGATGCCGTGTTGCTCGATGTTCATTGTAGCGCAGTAACCCTCGGTATTACAGTAATACAGCGTTTTCAGGTCGCTGTCGTAAATGCAGGTGTTCACTCGAGCAATGCAGCTCGGTAGAAGGAAGCCAAGAACCTGAACCTAAAAGACGAAATGGTTCCTCAACAACCCCTCACTCAGGGTGCGAGCATGCCCAGTGCCAAAGAACGAAGTGTGACTCGATTTAAAGCAGTGTGACGTCAATGTTGCAGCAGCTGCCGATGCTTCTATGGGGATCGTGAACAGTGGTGGGTTGGTTCCACAGGTGCTGATGCCGTGTTCCTCGATGCTCCTTGTAGCGTCGTAACTCTCGGTAATACAGTAATTCAGCGTTTTCAGGTCGCTGTCGTAAATGCAGGTGTTCACTCGAGCAATGCAGCCTGGTAAAACGAAGCCATGAAACTGAGCCAAAAAGAAGAAATGGTTCCTCAACATCACCTCGCTCAGCGTGCCACTATGCCCAGTGAGAAAGAACGAAACGTGACTCGATTTAAGGCTGTGTGAAGTCAATGTTCCAGCAGCTGCCGATGTTACGCTGGAGGACGTGAACAGTGGTGAATCGGTTCCACACGTGCTGATGCCGTGTTGCTCGATATTTCTTGTAGGGTCGCAACCCTCGGTATTACAGTAATTCAGCGTTTTAATGTCGCTGTCTTAAATGCAGGTGTTCACTCGAGCAATGCAGCCTGGTAGAACGAAGCCAAGAACCAGAACCTAAATGTCGAAATGGTTCCTCAACGTCCCCTCACTCAGGGTGCCACCACGCCCAGTTACAAAGAACGAAGCGTGAATAGATTTATAGCAGTGCAACATCAATGTTGCAGCAGCTGCCAATGTTACGCTAGGGGACGTGAACAGTGGTGAATCGGTTCCACACCTGATGATGCCGTGTTGCTCGATGTGCCTTGTAGCGTCGTACCCTCGGTATGACAGTAATTCAGCGTTTTCAGGTCGCTGTCGTAAATGCAGGTGTTCACTCCAGCAATGCAGCCTAGTAGAACGAAGCCAAGAACCTGAACCTAAAACACGAAATGGTTCCTCAACATCCCCTCACTTAGTGTGCCACCATGCTCAGTGCCAAAGAACGAAGCGTGACTCGATTTAAAGCTGTGTGACGTCAATGTTGCAGCAGTTGCCGATGTTTCTATGGGGATCGTGAACAGTGGTGGGTCGGTTCCACTGGTGCTGAAGCCGTGTTCCTTGATGCTCCTTGTAGCGTCGTAACCCTCGGTATTACAGTAATTCAGCGTTTTCAGCTCTCTGTCTTAAATGCAGGTGTATCACTCGAGCAATGCCGCCTGGTAGAACGAAGCCAAGAACCTGAACCAAATAGACGAAATGGTTCCTCAACATCATTCGCTCAGGGTGCCACCATGCCCAGTGCCAAAGAACGAAACATGACTAGATTTATAGCAGTGTGACGTCAATGTTGCAGCAGTTGCCGATGTTTCTATGGGGATCGTGAACAGTGGTGGGTCGGTTCCACAGGTGCTGAGGCCGTGTTCCTCGATGCTCCATGTAGCGTCGTAACTCTCGGTATTACAGTAATTCAGCGTTTTCAGGTCGCTGTCGTAAATGCAGGTGTTAACTCGAGCAATGCAGCCTGGTAGAACGAAGCCAAGAAACTGAACCAAAAAGACGAAATGGTTCCTCAACATTACCTCGCTCAGCGTGCCACTATGCCCAGTGCCAAAGCACGAAGCGTGACAAGATTTATAGCAGTGCGACATCAATGTTGCAGCAGCTGCCAATGTTACGCTGGAGACGTGAACAGTGGTGAATCGGTTCCACACCTGATGATGCAGTGTTGCTCGATGATGCCTTGTAGCGTCGTAACCCTCGGTATTACAGTAATTCAGCGTTTTCAGCTCTCTGTCTTAAATCCAGGTGTTTCACTCGGACAATGCAGCCTGGTAAAACGAAGCCATGAAACTGAACCAAATAGAAGAAATGGTTCCTCAACATCACCTCGCTCAGGGTGCCACCATGCCCAGTGCCAAAGAACGAAACGTGACTAGATATATAGCTGTGTGACGTCAATGTTGCAGCAGCTGAAGATGTTACGCTGGGCGACGTGAACAGTGGTGGATAGGTTCCACAGGTGCGGATGCCGTGTTGCTCGTTGTTCCTTGTAGTGTAGTAACCCTCGGTATTACAGTAATGCAGCGTATTCAGGTCACTGTCCTAAATGCAGGTATTCACTCGAGCAATGCAGCCTCGTATAGCGAAGCCAAGAACCTGAACCAAAAAGACATAATGGTTCCTCAACATCACCTCTGTCAGAGTGCCACCATGCCCTTTGCCAAAGAATGAAACGTGACTTGATTTAAAGCAGTGTGACGTGAATGTTGCAGCAGATGCCGATGTTACGCTGGGGGCCGTGAACAGTGGTGGATCGGTTCCACAGGTGCTGATGCCGTGTTGCTCGATGTCCCTTGTAGCGTCGTAACTGTCGATAATACTGTAATTCAGCGTTTTCAGGTCGCTGTCGTAAATGCAGGTGTTCACTCGAGCAATGCAGCCTAGTAGAACGAAGCCGAGAACCTGAACCTAAAACACGAAATGGTTCCTCAACATCCCCTCACTCAGGGTGCCAGCATGCCCAGTGCCAAAGAACGAAGCGTGACTCGATTTAAAGCTTTGTGACGTCAATGTTGCAGCAGTTGCCGATGTTTCTATGGGGATCGTGAACTGTGGTGGGTCGGTTCCACAGGTGCTGATGCCGTGTTCCTTGATGCTCCTTGTAGCGTCGTAAACCTCGGTATTACAGTATTTCAGCGTTTTCAGCTCTGTCTTAAATGCAGGTGTTTCACTCGAGCAATGCCGCCTGGTAGAACGAAGCCAAGAACCTGAACCAAATAGACGAAATGGTTCCTCAACATCATTCGCTCAGGGTGCCACCATGCCCAGTGCCAAAGAACGAAACATGATTAGATTTATAGCAGTGTGACGTCAATGTTGCAGCAGCTGAAGATGTTACGCTGGGCGATGTGAACAGTGGTGGATAGGTTCCACAGGTGCGGATGCCGTGTTGCTCGTTGTTCCTTGTAGTGTAGTAACCCTCGGTATTACAGTAATGCAGCGTATTCATGTCGCTGTCTTAAATGCACGTATTCACACGAGCAATGCAGCCTCGTAGAGCGAAGCCAAGAACCTGAACCAAAAAGACATAATGGTTCAGAAGAGCGTGTTGTCGGGCAAGTTGGCTTTGCATGATATAGAAGAAGTTAGCGCAAATCTTAGACGAAGACAGAGAAGAAACACACAAGACGACAGACGAGCGCTCGTCTGTCGTCTTGTGTGTTTCTTCTCTGTCTTCGTCTAAGTTTTGCGCTAACTTCTTCTATAACATAATGGTTCCTCAACATCACCTCGGTCAGAGTGCCACCATGCCCTTTGCCAAAGAATGAAACGTGACTTGATTTAAAGCAGTGTGACGTGAATGTTGCAGCAGATGCCGATGTTACGCTGGGGGCCGTGAACAGTGGTGGATCGGTTCCACAGGTGCTGATGCCGTGTTGCTCGGCGTCCCTTGTAGCGTCGAAACTGTCGATAATACAGTAATTCAGCAATTTCAGGTCGCTGTCGTAAATGCAGGTGTTCACTCGAGCCATGCAGCTCGGTAGAAGGAAGCCAAGAACCTGAACCTAAAAGACGAAATGGTTCCTCAACAACCCCTTACTCAGGGTGCCAGCATGCCCAGTGCCAAAGAACGAAGCGTGACTCGATTTAAAGCAGTGTGACGTCAATGTTGCAGCAGCTGCCGATGCTTCTATGGGGATCGTGAACAGTGGTGGGTTGGTTCCACAGGTGCTGATGCCGTGTTCCTCGATGCTCCTTGTAGCGTCGTAATTCTCGGTATTACAGTAATTCAGCGTTCTCAGGTCGCTGTCGTAAATGCAGGTGTTCATTCGAGCAATGCAGCCTGGTAAAACGAAGCCATGAAACTGAACCAAAAAGACGAAATGGTTCCTCAACATCACCTCGCTCAGCGTGCCACTATGCCCAGTGCCAAAGAACGAAACGTGACTCGATTTAAGGCTGTGTGAAGTCGATGTTCCAGCAGCTGCCGATGTTACGCTGGAGGACGTGAACAGTGGTGAATCGGTTCCACAGGTGCTGATGCCGTGTTGCTCGATATTTCTTGTAGCGTCGTAACCCTCGGTATTACAGTAATTCAGCGTTTTAATGTCGCTGTCCCAAATGCAGGTGTTCACTCGAGCAATGCAGCCTGGTAGAACGAAGCCAAGAACCAGAACCTAAAAGACGAAATGGTTCCTCAACATCCCCTCACTCAGGGTGCCACCACGCCCAGTTCCAAAGAACGAAGCGTGAATAGATTTATAGCAGTGCAACATCAATGTTGCAGCAGCTGCCAATGTTACGCTGGGGGACGTGAACAGTGGTGAATCGGTTCCACACCTGATGATGCCGTGTTGCTCGATGTGCCTTGTAGCGTCGTAACCCTCGGTATTACAGTAATTCAGCGTTTTCAGCTCTCTGTCTTAAATGCAGGTGTTTCACTCGAGCAATGCAGCCTGCTAGAACGAAGCCAAGAACCTGACCCAAATAGACGAAATGGTTTCTCAACATCACCTCGCTCAGGGTGCCACCATGCCCAGTGCCAAAGAACGAAACGTGACTAGATTTATAGCAGTGTGACGGCAATGTTGCAGCAGCTGAAGATGTTACGCTGGGCGACGTGAACAGTGGTGGATAGGTTCCACAGGTGCGGATGCCGTGTTGCTCGATGTTCCTTGTAGCGTAGTAACTGTCGATAATACAGTAACTCAGCGTTTTCAGGTCGCTGTCGTAAATGCAGGTGTTCACTCGAGCAATGCAGCCTAGTAGAACGAAGCCAAGAACCTGAACCTAAAACACGAAATGGTTCCTCAACATCCCCTCACTCAGGGTGCCAGCATGCCCAGGGCCAAAGAACGAAGCGTGACTCGATTTAAAGCTGTGTGACGTCAATGTTGCAGCAGTTGCCGATGTTTCTATGGGGATCGTGAACAGTGGTGGGTCGGTTCCACTGGTGCTGAAGCCGTGTTCCTTGATGCTCCTTGTAGCGTCGTAACCCTCGGTATTACAGTAATTCAGCGTTTTCAGCTCTCTGTCTTAAATGCAGGTGTATCACTCGAGCAATGCCGCCTGGTAGAACGAAGCCAAGAACCTGAACCAAATAGACGAAATGGTTCCTCAACATCATTCGCTCAGGGTGCCACCATGCCCAGTGCCAAAGAACGAAACATGACTAGATTTATAGCTGTGTGACGTCAATGTTGCAGCAGCTGCCGATGTTACGCTGGGCGACGTGAACAGTGGTGGATAGGTTCCACACGTGCGGATGCCGTGTTGCTCGATGTTGCTTGTAGCGTCGTAACCCTCGGTATTACAGTATTTCAGCGTTTTCAGGTCTGTCCTAAATGCAGGTGTTCACTCGAGCAATGCAGCCTGGAAGAACGAAGACAAGAACCTGAACCTAAAAGACGAAATGGTTCCTCAAAATCCCATCACTCAGGGTGCCAGCATGTTCAGTGCCAAAGAACGAAGCGTGTCTCGATTTAAATCAGTGTGACGTCAATGTTGCAGCAGTTGCCGATGTTTCTATGGGGATCGTGAACAGTGGTGGGTCGGTTCCACAGGTGCTGAGGCCGTGTTCCTCGATGCTCCTTGTAGCGTCGTAACTCTCGGTATTACAGTAATTCAGCGTTTTCAGGTCGCTGTCGTAAATGCAGGTGTTAACTCGAGCAATGCAGCCTGGTAGAACGAAGCCAAGAAACTCAACCAAAAAGACGAAATGGTTCCTCAACATCACCTCGCTCAGCGTGCCACCATGCCCAGTGCCAAAGCACGAAGCGTGACTAGATTTATAGCAGTGCGACATCAATGTTGCAGCAGCTGCCAATGTTACGCTGGAGACGTGAACAGTGGTGAATCGGTTCCACACCTGATGATGCCGTGTTGCTCGATGATGCCTTGTAGCGTCGTAACCCTCGGTATTACAGTAATTCAGCGTTTTCAGCTCTCTGTCTTAAATCCAGGTGTTTCACTTGGACAATGCAGCCTGCTAGAACGAAGCCAAGAACCTGAACTAAATAGACGAAATGGTTCCTCAACATCACCTCGCTCAGGGTGCCACCATGCCCAGTGCCAAAGAACGAAACGTGACTAGATTTATAGCTGTGTGACGTCAATGTTGCAGCAGTTGCCGATGTTTCTATGGGGATCGTGAACTGTGGTGGGTCGGTTCCACAGGTGCTGATGCCGTGTTCCTTGATGCTCCTTGTAGCGTCGTAAACCTCGGTATTACAGTATTTCAGCGTTTTCAGCTCTGTCCTAAATGCAGGTGTTTCACTCGAGCAATGCCGCCTGGTAGAACGAAGCCAAGAACCTGAACCAAATAGACGAAATGGTTCCTCAACATCATTCGCTCAGGGTGCCACCATGCCCAGTACCAAAGAACGAAACATGATTAGATTTATAGCAGTGTGACGTCAATGTTGCAGCAGCTGAAGATGTTACGCTGGGCGACGTGAACAGTGGTGGATAGGTTCCACAGGTGCGGATGCCGTGTTGCTCGTTGTTCCTTGTAGTGTAGTAACCCTCGGTATTACAGTAATGCAGCGTATTCATGTCGCTGTCTTAAATGCACGTATTCACACGAGCAATGCAGCCTCGTAGAGCGAAGCCAAGAACCTGAACCAAAAAGACATAATGGTACAGAAGAGCGTGTTGTCGGGCAAGTTGGCTTTGCATGATATAGAAGAAGTTAGCGCAAAACTTAGACGAAGACAGAGAAGAAACACACAAGACGACAGACGAGCGCTCGTCTGTCGTCTTGTGTGTTTCTTCTCTGTCTTCGTCTAAGTTTTGCGCTAACTTCTTCTATAACATAATGGTTCCTCAACATCACCTCGGTCAGAGTGCCACCATGCCCTTTGCCAAAGAATGAAACGTGACTTGATTTAAAGCAGTGTGACGTGAATGTTGCAGCAGATGCCGATGTTACGCTGGGGGCCGTGAACAGTGGTGGATCGGTTCCACAGGTGCTGATGCCGTGTTGCTCGGCGTCCCTTGTAGCTTCGAAACTGTCGATGATACAGTAATTCAGCAATTTCAGGTCGCTGTCGTAAATGCAGGTGTTCACTCGAGCCATGCAGCTCGGTAGAAGGAAGCCAAGAACCTGAACCTAAAAGACGAAATGGTTCCTCAACAACCCCTTAATCAGGGTGCCAGCATGCCCAGTGCCAAAGAACGAAGCGTGACTCGATTTAAAGCAGTGTGACGTCAATGTTGCAGAAGCTGCCGATGCTTCTATGGGGATCGTGAACAGTGGTGGGTTGGTTCCACAGGTGCTGATGCCGTGTTCCTCGATGCTCCTTGTAGCGTCGTAATTCTCGGTATTACAGTAATTCAGCGTTCTCAGGTCGCTGTCGTAAATGCAGGTGTTCATTCGAGCAATGCAGCCTGGTAAAACGAAGCCATGAAACTGAACCAAAAAGACGAAATGGTTCCTCAACATCACCTCGCTCAGCGTGCCACTATGCCCAGTGCCAAAGAACGAAACGTGACTCGATTTAAGGCTGTGTGAAGTCGATGTTCCAGCAGCTGCCGATGTTACGCTGGAGGACGTGAACAGTGGTGAATCGGTTCCACACGTGCTGATGCCGTGTTGCTCGATATTTCTTGTAGCGTCGTAACCCTCGGTATTACAGTAATTCAGCGTTTTAATGTCGCTGTCTTAAATGCAGGTGTTCACTCGAGCAATGCAGCCTGGTAGAACGAAGCCATGAACCAGAACCTAAAAGACGAAATGGTTCCTCAACATCCCCTCACTCAGGGTGCCACCACGCCCAGTTCCAAAGAACGAAGCGTGAATAGATTTATAGCAGTGCAACATCAATGTTGCAGCAGCTGCCAATGTTACGCTGGGGGACGTGAAATGTGGTGAATCGGTTCCACACCTGATGATGCCGTGTTGCTCGATGTGCCTTGTAGCGTCGTAACCCTCGGTATTACAGTAATTCAGCGTTTTCAGCTCTCTGTCTTAAATGCAGGTGTTTCACTCGAGCAATGCAGCCTGCTAGAACGAAGCCAAGAACCTGACCCAAATAGACGAAATGGTTCCTCAACATCACCTCGCTCAGGGTGCCACCATGCCCAGTGCCAAAGAACGAAACGTGACTAGATTTATAGCAGTGTGACGGCAATGTTGCAGCAGCTGAAGATGTTACGCTGGGCGACGTGAACAGTGGTGGATAGGTTCCACAGGTGCGGATGCCGTGTTGCTCGATGTTCCTTGTAGCGTAGTAACTGTCGATAATACAGTAATTCAGCGTTTTCAGGTCGCTGTCGTAAATGCAGGTGTTCACTCGAGCAATGCAGCCTAGTAGAACGAAGCCAAGAACCTGAACCTAAAACACGAAATGGTTCCTCAACATCCCCTCACTCAGGGTGCCAGCATGCCCAGTGCCAAAGAACGAAGCGTGACTCGATTTAAAGCTGTGTGACGTCAATGTTGCAGCAGTTGCCGATGTTTCTATGGGGATCGTGAACAGTGGTGGGTCGGTTCCACTGGTGCTGAAGCCGTGTTCCTTGATGCTCCTTGTAGCGTCGTAACCCTCGGTATTACAGTAATTCAGCGTTTTCAGCTCTCTGTCTTAAATGCAGGTGTATCACTCGAGCAATGCCGCCTGGTAGAACGAAGCCAAGAACCTGAACCAAATAGACGAAATGGTTCCTCAACATCATTCGCTCAGGGTGCCACCATGCCCAGTGCCAAAGAACGAAACATGACTAGATTTATAGCTGTGTGACGTCAATGTTGCAGCAGCTGCCGATGTTACGCTGGGCGACGTGAACAGTGGTGGATAGGTTCCACACGTGCGGATGCCGTGTTGCTCGATGTTGCTTGTAGCGTCGTAACCCTCGGTATTACAGTATTTCAGCGTTTTCAGGTCTGTCCTAAATGCAGGTGTTCACTCGAGCAATGCAGCCTGGAAGAACGAAGACAAGAACCTGAACCTAAAAGACAAAATGGTTCCTCAAAATCCCATCACTCAGGGTGCCAGCATGTTCAGTGCCAAAGAACGAAGCGTGTCTCGATTTAAATCAGTGTGACGTCAATGTTGCAGCAGTTGCCGATGTTTCTATGGGGATCGTGAACAGTGGTGGGTCGGTTCCACAGGTGCTGAGGCCGTGTTCCTCGATGCTCCTTGTAGCGTCGTAACTCTCGGTATTACAGTAATTCAGCGTTTTCAGGTCGCTGTCGTAAATGCAGGTGTTAACTCGAGCAATGCAGCCTGGTAGAACGAAGCCAAGAAACTCAACCAAAAAGACGAAATGGTTCCTCAACATCACCTCGCTCAGCGTGCCACCATGCCCAGTGCCAAAGCACGAAGCGTGACTAGATTTATAGCAGTGCGACATCAATGTTGCAGCAGCTGCCAATGTTACGCTGGAGACGTGAACAGTGGTGAATCGGTTCCACACCTGATGATGCCGTGTTGCTCGATGATGCCTTGTAGCGTCGTAACCCTCGGTATTACAGTAATTCAGCGTTTTCAGCTCTCTGTCTTAAATCCAGGTGTTTCACTTGGACAATGCAGCCTGCTAGAACGAAGCCAAGAACCTGAACTAAATAGACGAAATGGTTCCTCAACATCACCTCGCTCAGGGTGCCACCATGCCCAGTGCGAAAGAACGAAACGTGACTAGATTTATAGCTGTGTGACGTCAATGTCGCAGCAGCTGAAGATGTTACGCTGGGCGACGTGAACAGTGGTGGATAGGTTCCACAGGTGCGGATGCCGTGTTGCTCGTTGTTCCTTGTAGTGTAGTAACCCTCGGTATTACAGTAATTCAGCGTTTTCAGGTCGCTGTCTTAAATGCAGGTATTCACTCGAGCAACGCAGCCTCGTATAACGAAGCCAAGAACCTGAACCAAAAATACGAAATGGTTCTTCAACATCACCTCGCTCAAAGTGCCACCATGCCCAGTGCCAAAGAACGAAATGTGACTCGATTTAAAGCAGTGTGACGTCAATGTTGCAGCAGCTGCCGATGATACTATGGGGATCTTGAACAGCGGTGGGTCGGTTCCACAGGTGCTGATGCCGTGTTGCTCGATGTTCCTTGTAGCGTCGTAACCCTCGGTATTACAGTAATTCAGCGTTTTCAGGTCTGTCCTAAATGCAGGTGTTCACTCGAGCAATGCAGCCTGGTAGAACGAAGCCAAGAACCTGAACCTAAAAGACGAAATGGTTCCTCAACATCCCCTCACTCAGGGTGCCAGCATGTTCAGTGCAAAAGAACGCAGCGTGTCTCGATTTAAAGCAGTGTGACGTCAATGTTGCAGCAGTTGCCGATGTTTCTATGGGGATCGTGAACAGTGGTGGGTCGGTTCCACAGGTGCTGATGCCGTGTTCCTCGATGCTCCTTGTAGCGTCGTAACTCTCGGTATTACAGTAATTCAGCGTTTTCAGGTCGCTGTCGTAAATGCAGGTGTTCACTCGAGCAATGCAGCTTGGTAGAACGAAGCCAAGAAACTGAACCAAAAAGACGAAATGGTTCCTCAACATCACTTCGCTCAGCGTGCCGCCATGCACAGTGCCAAAGAACGAAACGTGACTCGATTTAAAGCAGTGTGACGTCAATGTTGCAGCAGCTGCCGATGTTACGCTGGGCGACGTGAAGAGTGGTGGATAGGTTCCACACGTGCGGATGCCGTGTTGCTCGATGTTCCTTGTAGCGTCGTAACCCTCGGTATTGCAGTAATTCAGCGTTTTCAGGTCTGTCCTAAATTGAGGTGTTCACTCGAGCAATGCAGTCTGGTAGAACGAAGCCAAGAACCTGTACCAAAAAGACTAAATGGTTCCTTAACATCATCTCGCTCAGGGTGCCACCACGCCCAGTTCAAAAGAACGAAGCGTGCCTAGATTTATTGCAGTGTGACATCAATGTTCCAGCAGCTGCCGATGTTACGCTGGAGGACGTGGACAGTGGTGAATCGGTTCCACACGTGCTGATGCCGTGTTGCTCGTTGTTCCTTGTAGCGTCGTAACCCTCGGTATTACAGTAATTCAGCGTTTTCAGGTAGCTGTCTTAAATGCAGGTGTTCTCTCGAGCAATGCAGCCTGTAGAACGAAGCCAAGAACCTGAACCAAAAGAACAAAATGGTTCCTCAACATCACCTCGCTCAGGTTGCCACCACGGCCAGTTCCAAAGAACGAAGCGTGACTAGATTTATAGCAGTGCGACATCAATGTTGAAGCAGCTGCCAATGTTACGCTGGGGGACGGGAACAGTGGTGAATCGGTTCCACACCTGATGATGCCGTGTTCCTCGATGCCCTTGTAGCGTCGTAACTCTCGGTATTACAGTAATTCAGCGTTTCCAGGTCGCCGTCGTAAATGCAGTTGTTCAATCGAGCAATGCAGCCTGGTAGAACGAAGCCAAGAACCTGAACCAAAAAAGACGAAATGGTTCTTCAACATCACCTCTCTCAGGGTGCAACCACGCCCAGTTCAAAAGAACGAAGCGTGATTAGATTTAAAGCAGTGTGACGTCATTGTTTCAGCAGATGCCGATGTTACGCTAGGGGCCATGAACAGTGGTGGATCGGCTGCACAGGTGCTGATGCCGTGTTGCTCGATGTTCCTTGTAGCGTCGTAACTCTTGGTAATACATTATTTCAGCGTTTTCAGGTCTCTGTCTTAAATGCAGGTGTTAACTCGAGCAATGCAGCCTAATAGAACGAAGCCAAGAACCTGAACCTAAAACACGAAATGGTTCCTCAACATCCCCTCAATCAGGGTGCCAGCATACCCAGTGCCAAAGAAAGAAGCGTGACTCGTTTTAAAGCTGTGTGACGTCAATGTTGCAGCAGTTGCCGATGTTTCTACGGGGATCGTGAACAGTGGTGGGTCGGTTCCACTGGTGCTGATGCCGTGTTCCTTGATGCTCCTTGTAGCGTCGTAACCCTCGGTATTACAGTAATTCAGCGTTTTCAGCTCTGTGTCTTAAATGCAGGTGTTTCACTCGAGCAATGCCGCCTGGTAGAACGAAGCCAAGAACCTGAACCAAATAGACGAAATGGTTCCCCAACAACATTCGCTCAGGGTGCCACCATGCCCAGTGCCACAGAACGAAACATGACTAGATTTATAGCAGTGTGACGTCAATGTTGCAGCAGCTGCCGATGTTACGCTGGGCGACGTGAACAGTGGTGGATAGGTTCCACACGTGCGGATGCCGTGTTGCTCGATGTTCCTTGTAGCGTCGTAACACTCGGTATTACAGTAATTAAGCGTTTTCAGGTCGCTGTATTAAATGCAGGTATTCACTCGAGCAACGCAGCCTCGTATAACGAAGTCAAGAACATGAACCAAAAAGACAAAATGGTTCCTCAACATCCCCTCACTCAGGGTGCCACCATGCCCAGTGCCAAAGAACGAAACGTGACTCGATTTAAAGCAGTGTGACGTCAATGTTGCAGCAGCTGCCGATGTTACTATGGGGATCATGGACAGTGGTGGGTCGGCTCCACAGGTACTGATGCCGTGTTCCTCGATGCTCTTTGTAGCGTCGTAACTCTCGGTATTACAGTAATTCAGAGTTTTCAGGTCGCCGTCGTAAATGCAGTTGTTCAATCGAGCAATGCAGCCTGGTAGAACGAAGCCATGAACCTCAACCAAAAATTTGAAATGGTTCCTAAACATCCCCTCACTCAGGGTGCCACCATGCCCAGTGCCAAAGAACAAGGCGTGACTCGATTTAAAGCAGTGTGACATCAATGTAGCAGCAGCTGCAGGATGTTACTGTGTCGATCGTGAACAGTGGTGGGTCGGTTCCACAGGTGCTGGTCCCGTGTTCCTCGATGCTCCTTGTAGCGTCGTAACTATCGGTATTACAGTAATTCAGCGTTTTCCGGCCGCTGTCGTAAAGGCAGGTGTTCACTCGAGCAATGCAGCCTGGTAGAACGAAGCCATGAACCTGAACCAAAAAGACGAAATGGTTCCTCAACATCACCTCTCTGAGGGTGCAACCATGCCCAGTTCAAAAGAACGAAGCGTGACTAGATTTATAGCAGCGTGACGTCAATGTTCAAGCAGCTGCGGATGTTACGCTGGAGGACGTGAACAGTGGTGAATCGGTACCACACGTGCTGATGCCGTGTTGCTCGATGTTCCTTGTACCGTCGTAACCCTCGTTATTACAGTAATTCAGCGTTTTCTGGTCGCTGTCTTAAATGCAGGTGTTCACTCGAGCAATGGAGCCTGGTAGAACGAAGCCCAGGACCTGAACCAAAAGGGCAAAATGGTTCCTCAACATCACCTCGCTCAGGGTGCCACCACGCCCAGTTCCAAAGAATGAAGCGTGACTAGATTTATAGCAGTGCGACGACAATGTTGCAGCAGCTGCCAATGTTACGCTGGGGGCCGTGAACAGTGGTGGATCGGTTCCACAGGTGTTGATGCCGTGTTGCTCGATGTTCCTTGTAGCCTCGTACCCCTCGGTATTACAATAATTCAGTGTTTTCAGGTCGCTGTCTTAAATGCAGGTGTTCACTCGAGCAATGCAGCTTGGTAGAACGAAGCCAAGAGCCGTAACTAAAAAGACGAAAAGGTTCCTCAACATCACCTCGCTCAGAGTGCCACCATGCCCTGTGCCAAAGAACGAAACGTGACTCGATTTGAAGCAGTGTGACGTCAAAGTTGCAGCAGATCCCGATGTTACGCTGGGGGCCGTGAACAGTGGTGGATCGGTTCCACAGGTGCTGATGCCGTGTTGCTCGATGTCCCGTGTAGCGTCGTAATTGTCGGTAATACAGTAATTCAGCGTTTTCAGGTCGCTGTCGTAAATACAGGTGTTCACTCGAGCAATGCAGCCTGGTAGAACGAAGCCAAGAACCTGAACCAAAAAGACGAAATGGTTCCTCAACATCCCCTCACACAGGGGGCCACCATGCCCAGTGCCAAAGAACGAAGCTTGACTCGATTTAAAGCAGTGTGACGTCAATGTTGCAGCAGCTGCCGTTGTTACTATGGGGATCGTGAACAGTGGTCGGTCGGTTGCACAGGTGCTGATGCCGCCTTCCTCGATGCTCCTTGTAGCGTCGCAACTCTCGGTATTACCGCAATTCAGCGTTTTCAGGTCGCTGTTGTAAATGCAGGTGTTCACTCGAGCAATGCAGCCTGGTAGAACGAAGCCAAGAAACTCAACCAAAAAGACGAAATGGTTCCACAACATCAACTCGCTCAGCGTGCCACCATGCCCAGTGCCAAAGAACGAAACGTGACTCGATTTCATGATGTGTGAAGTCAATGTTCCAGCAGCTGCCGATGTTACGCTGGAGGACGTGAACAGTGGTGAATCGGTTCCACACGTGCTGATGCCGTGTTGCTCGATGTTTCTTGTAGCGTCGTAACCCTGGGTATTACAGTAATTCAGCGTTTTAAGGTCGCGGTCTTAAATGCAGGTGCTCACTCGAGCAATGCAGCCTGGTAGAACGAAGCCAAGAACCGGAACGAAAAAGGCGAAATGGTTCCTCAACATCACCTCGCTCAGTTTGCCACCACGCCCAGTTCCAAAGAACGATGCGTGACTAGATTTATAGCAGTGCGACATCAATGTTGCAGCAGCTGCCAATGTTACGCTGGGGCACGTGAACAGTGGTGAATCGGTTAAACACGTGCTGATGCCATGTTGCTCGAATTTTCTTGCAGCGTCGTACCTCTCGGTATTACAGTAATTCAGTGTTTTCAGGGCGCTGTCTTGAATGCAGCTGTTCACTCGAGCAATGCAGCCTGATAGAACGAAGCCAAGAACCTGAACCAAAAAGACGAAATGGTTCCTCAACATCACCTCACTCAGAGTGCCACAATGCCCTGTGCGAAAGAACGAAGCGTGACTCGATTTAAACCAGTGTGATGTCAATGTTGCAGCAGATGCCTATGTTACGCTTGGGGCGCTGAACAGTGGTGGATCGGTTCCACACGTGCTGATGCCATGTTGTTCGATGTTCCTTGTAGAGTCGTAACCCTCGGTATTACAGTAACTCAGCGTTTTCAGGTCGCTGTCGTAAATGCAGGTGTTCACTCGAGCAATGCAGCCTGGTAGAATGAAGCCAAGAAACTGAACCAAACAGACGAAATGGTTCCTCAACATCACCTCGGTCAGCGTACCACCATGCCCAGTGCCAAAGAACGAAACGTGACTCGATTTAAAGCTCTGTGAAGTCAATGTTCCAGTAGCTGCCGATGTTACGCTGGAGGACGTGAACAGTGGGTAATCGGTTCCACACGTGCTGATGCCGTGTTGCTCGATGTTTCTTGTAGCGTCGTAACCCTCGGTATTACAGTAATGCAGCCTTTTAAGGTCGCTGTCTTAAACGCAGGTGTTCACTCGAGCAATGCAGCCTAGTAGAACGAAGCCAAGAACCTGCATCAAAAAGACGAAATGGTTCCTCAACATCACCTCGCTCAGGGTGCCACCACGCTCAGTTCCAAAGCACGAAGCGCGACTAGATTTATAGCAGTGCGACATCAATGTTGCAGCAGCTGCCAATGTTACGCTGGAGACGTGAACAGTGGTGAATCGGTTCCACACCTGATGATGCCGTGTTGCTCGATGATGCCTTGTAGCGTCGTAACCCTCGGTATTACAGTAATTCAGCGTTTTCAGCTCTCTGTCTTAAATGCAGGTGTTTCAATCGAGCAATGCAGCCTGCTAGAACGAAGCCAAGAACCTGAACTAAATAGACGAAATGATTCCTCAACATCACCTCGCTCAGGGTACCACCATGCCCAGTGCCAAAGAACGAAACGTGACTAGATTTATAGCTGTGTGACGTGAATGTTGCAGCAGCTGAAGATGTTACGCTGGGCGACGTGAACAGTGGTGGATAGGTTCCACAGGTGCGGATGCCGTGTTGCTCGATGTTCCTTTTAGCGTAGTAACCCTCGGTATTACAGTAATTCAGCGTTTTCAGGTAGCTGTCTTAAATGCAGGTGTTCTCTCGAGCAATGCAGCCTGTAGAACGAAGCCAAGAACCTGAGCCAAAAGAACAAAATGGTTCCTCAACATCACCTCGCTCAGGTTGCCACCACGGCCAGTTCCAAAGAACGAAGCGTGACTAGAATTATAGCAGTGCGACATCAATGTTGAAGCAGCTGCCAATGTTACGCTGGGGGACGTGAACAGTGGTGAATCGGTTCCACACCTGATGATGCTGTGTTCCTCGATGCCCTTGTAGCGTCGTAACTCTAGGTATTACAGTAATTCAGCGTTTTCAGGTCGCCGTCGTAAATGCAGTCGTTCAATCGAGCAATGCAGCCTTGTAGAACGAAGCCAAGAACCTGAACCAAAAAAGACGAAATGGTTCTTCATCACCTCTCTCAGGGTGCAACCACGCCCAGTTCAAAAGAACGAAGCGTGATTAGATTTAAAGCAGTGTGACGTCATTGTTTCAGCAGATGCCGATGTTACGCTAGGGGCCATGAACAGTGGTGCATCGGCTGCACAGGTGCTGATGCCGTGTTGCTCGATGTTCCTTGTAGCGTCGTAACTCTTGGTAATACATTATTTCAGCGTTTTCAGGTCTCTGTCTTAAATGCAGGTGTTAACTCGAGCAATGCAGCCTAATAGAACGAAGCCAAGAACCTGAACCTAAAACACGAAATGGTTCCTCAACATCCCCTCATTCAGGGTGCCAGCATACCCAGTGCCAAAGAAAGAAGCGTGACTCGATTTAAAGCTGTGTGTCGTCAATGTTGCAGCAGTTGCCGATGTTTCTACGGGGATCGTGAACAGTGGTGGGTCGGTTCCACTGGTGCTGATGCCGTGTTCCTTGATGCTCCTTGTAGCGTCGTAACCCTCGGTATTACAGTAATTCAGCGTTTTCAGCTCTGTGTCTTAAATGCAGGTGTTTCACTCGAGCAATGCCGCCTGGTAGAACGAAGCCAAGAACCTGAACCAAATAGACGAAATGGTTCTCCAACAACATTCGCTCAGGGTGCCACCATGCCCAGTGCCACAGAACGAAACATGACTAGATTTATAGCAGTGTGACGTCAATGTTGCAGCAGCTGCCGATGTTACGCTGGGCGACGTGAACAGTGGTGGATAGGTTCCACACGTGCGGATGCCGTGTTGCTCGATGTTCCTTGTAGCGTCGTAACACTCGGTATTACAGTAATTAAGCGTTTTCAGGTCGCTGTATTAAATGCAGGTATTCACTCGAGCAACGCAGCCTCGTATAACGAAGTCAAGAACATGAACCAAAAAGACAAAATGGTTCCTCAACATCCCCTCACTCAGGGTGCCACCATGCCCAGTGCCAAAGAACGAAGCGTGACTCGATTTAAAGCAGTGTGACGTCAATGTTGCAGCAGCTGCCGATGTTACTATGGGGATCATGGACAGTGGTGGGTTGGCTCCACAGGTACTGATGCCGTGTTCCTCGATGCTCCTTGTAGCGTCGTAACTCTCGGTATTACAGTAATTCAGAGTTTTCAGGTCGCCGTCGTAAATGCAGTTGTTCAATCGAGCAATGCAGCCTGGTAGAACGAAGCCATGAACCTCAACCAAAAATTTGAAATGGTTCCTAAACATCCCCTCACTCAGGGTGCCACCATGCCCAGTGCCAAAGAACAAGGCGTGACTCGATTTAAAGCAGTGTGACGTCAATGTAGCAGCAGCTGCAGGATGTTACTGTGTCGATCGTGAACAGTGGTGGGTCGGTTCCACAGGTGCTGGTCCCGTGTTCCTCGATGCTCCTTGTAGCGTCGTAACTCTCGGTATTACAGTAATTCAGCGTTTTCAGGTCGCTGTCGTAAATGCAGGTGTTCACTCGAGCAATGCGGCCTGGTAGAACGAAGCCATGAAACTGAACCAAAAAGACGAAATGGTTCCTCAACATCACCTCGCTCAGCGTGCCACCATGCCCAATGCCAAGGAACGAAACGTGACTCGATTTAAAGCTGTTTGAAGTCAATATTCCAGCAGCTGCCGATGTTACGCTGGAGGAAGTGAACAGTGGTGAATCGGTTCCACACGTACTGATGCCGTGTTGCTCGATGTTTCTGGTAGCGTCGTAAGCCTCGGTATTACAGTAATTCAGCGTTTTAAGGTCGCTGTCTTAGATGCAGGTGTTCCCTCGAGCAATGCAGCCTGGTAGAACGAAGCCAAGAACCTGCACAAAAAAGACGAAATGGTTCCTCAACATCACCTCGCTAAGGGTGCCACCACGCCCAGTTCCAAAGACCGAAGCGTTACTGGATTTATAGCAGTGCGACATCAATGTTGCAGCAGCTGCCAATGTTACGCAGGGGGACGTGAACAGTGCTGAATCGGTTCCACACCTGATGATGCCGTGTTGGTCGATGTGCCTTGTAGCGTCGTAACCCTCGGTATTACAGTAATTCAGCGTTTTCAGCTCTCTGTCTTAAATGCAGGTGTTTCACTCGAGCAATGCAGCATGGTAGAACGAAGCCAAGAACCTGAACCAAATAGACGAAATGGTTCTTCAACTTCACCTCGTTCAGGGTGCCACCATGCCCGGTGCCAAAGAACGAAACGTGACTAGATTTATAGCAGTGTGACGTCAATGTTGCAGCAGCCGCCGATGTTACGCTGGGCGACGTGAATAGTGGTGGATAGGTTCCACACGTGCGGATGCTGTGTTGCTCGATGTACCTTGTAGCGTCGTAACCCTCGGTATTACAGTAATTGAGCGTTTTCAGGTCGCTGGCCTGAGGTTTGTCCCTTGTGCTGAAGGCGTTGTGTATGAAGTGCCGTTCACGTGCGGGAAGACCTACATAGGTCAAACAGGAAGGTGCCTAAATACCCGCCTACGAGACCACAACACTTCCCTGAAAGGGCTCCGTCCTCAAATCTGGCTTTACATTATAGGAACTGTCCCCGGAATAACCAGCCTGAGTCTTCTGAAAAATTATGTACACCCTTCTTTAATAAAACTAGAATCCTGTACAAACACAAAAATAAACTAACAAGAGAAATCAGTGAAGCGTTTCATATTCATAAAAACATTGACTCATGCGTGAGCACCCCCTATGTAACAGTTCATGACTGTGAACTAATGTATCTGGATTTAAGTGATTGATTTATCACTGTGGCTTTTGGTGTTGCGCGCGCGCCCGTGGTTGTCAAATGAGTATATTTTGCGTGATTTTCTAATAAACTTTCAGTTGTTAGTCAGCACCGGTCCTGTCGTCTTTTTCTTCTTTGTCCCTCGTCTACGCGCTGGTATTCCCAGCAGTATGTACCAGTTCGCTCAACTCTCTGTTTTATTGAAGTTTATTTTTTGTACATTGAGCCCTGTTACATGTGTTAATTCCACTCCACTTGACAACCCGGCCGCTTTGGCTTCACTAATCGCTCTGTGTGCTTTCAAGGCACGGCTAGCCTCATGGCATGCACGACGTGCGATGTGCCCAGTTGAGATTCAGGTGTTGTGCGGAGGGATGCTTCCTTCAAAAGGCCACAGCCGCAGGATGTGCCGGATAATATCTTAGGAGTGGTGGCGACAGCATCGCTTTTACAAGGACTGCCTTCGGGTAGCATGCGGCCAGGATGTGCTTCACGCCCGACGTTTCTGTGAGTGGTGTGAAGTGGCAAACAGGCACACGGATTTCTTTTGGCACTCGTCCCGCCCTTGGTTGCCTATGAAGAAGAAGCCCACAAATCCTGAAGGGAAGCTACTGGCGTTGGGTGAGCAGCGAGTGCCAGAGAGGTTCCAGGGAGTGCTGAAGTTCAGGCCGAAGTTTTGCATCCAGCCGACGCTTGACAAAGAGGAAAATTTGGCTCTTGGAAGGTCCATCTCGCGTCATGTCCGTCAAGAGGAGCGGCCTAGGTGCGTCATTGAATGTGTTGATGACTTGAAAAGAACTCAGGATGGGCGGGGAAAAAGTTGTAACTTCGCGCCCTTGGTTATTTTCCTGCTATCTGAAAAGTTGAGGCTGACCGTCTCTGATAAAGAGGGGCATTTTGTCATTCTCCCGGAGAAATTGTTTACTGAAAAAGCCCGAGTAGCCATCGCAAAGAACTTCAAACCGTTGCCTGGCAATGTTAAACAGCAAAAGCGAGAAGCTTTGAGGTTACTGGGCGAAATGAATCTACAATGGCTCCATTCGTCGGTTAAGAATGCTAAAGAAGACTGTCTGGACATAATATATTCAGCAAAAACGCATAAGCCCGATGTTCCTTTCCGCTGTATTGTTACAGAGCGTGCAACATGGCAATATGAGGTTTCAAGTTTCTTACAGAAAAACCTTGGTTCACTAACAATTGATGATCCGTTTCTTGGGTCTAATTCCCTGACTGTTGTCGACTATTTGAAGTGTCATAATCCGGGTTCGTGCAGTATGTTAAGCATAGATGTTTAGGACTTATTTTATTCACTTCCGCACAATAGTCTGCTACGATATGTTCGCAAGTGTATAGAATACGAGAATGATGAAAGCGATTTCATTTCAAAATGCGGGATCTCTGTGGGGGCCTTTTTGGAGCTTTTATCGTTTTATCTTAAGTCCACCTTTGTTGAATGGGAGGGGAGGTTGTACACTCAAAAACAGGGGGTGTGCATTGGTTCAAAAGTGGCTCCTGTACTAAGTAACATCTTTCTCAGTTATGTAGATAAAGCTGTTAAGAGTAATTTGGGTGCCAATACAAAACGCATCTTCAGATATGTGGATGATTATCTTGTTTTTGTGGAGCACGACGACTTCAATAGGCAGGTCGATAAGGTGTTAAAGAATTTTGACGAAAGCGGACACGGCCTTACTTTCACCTGTGAAAAACCTCAAGGGAATGAGTTACAGTTTTTAGATATAAGATTGGCAACGAAGCCAGATCACGTGTGCTGGTCCTTCCTACAGAGATCAGAAAAGCCTTTGCTTAGTTTTCGTTCGGCGCATTCGAAGGTGGTTAAATGTGGCATTGCAGTTTCTTGCCTAGGTGCTGCCATTGCCAAGTCACGCGTGCATGGTATCAGCACAAGTTTTAATCAGCAGGTTCAGAGGCTAAGAATTGCCGGCTTTCCAGATGATGTCTTAGTACTTGCTTGTAGTAAGATAATTAAAAAGGTCAAAAGGGGAGAATCTCAGGATCATTCACAAAAAGATAAAAAGAAAATTGCTGTCCTTCCGTACATTCATCAAACTTAACACCGTTTGAAGCAAGTGCGCAGCAGGTATGGAGTTGATGTTTTATTTTCTGCGCCTAACAAGCTCGGCAAATTGTGTGCCATTGTATATAGAAAGGCCACGGAAGAGGAAAAGAAACGAAGAAAAACAAAAAGAGGGTGCCAGATAAAGCATGGCCTGAGGTTTGTCCCTTGTGCTGAAGGGGTTGTGTATGAAGTGCCGTTCACGTGCGGGAAGACCTACATAGGTCAAACAGGAAGGTGCTTAAATACCCGCCTACGAGACCACAACACTTCTCTGAAAGGAGCTCCGTCCTCAAATCTGGCTTTACATTATAGGAACTGTCCCCGGAATAACCATCCTGATTCTTCTGAAAAATCATGTACACCCATCTTTAATAAAACCAGAATCCTGTACAAACACAAAGATAAACTAACAAGAGAAATCAGTGAAGCGTTTCATATTCATAAAAACATTGACTCATTTGTGAGCACACCCTCTGTAACAGTTCATGACTGTGAACTAATGTAACTGGATTTAAGTGATTGATTTATCACTGTGGCTTTTAGTGTTGCGCACGCGCCCGTGGTTGTCAAATGAGTATAATTTGCATGTTTTTTCTAATAAATTTTCAGTTGTTAGTCAGCGCCGGTCCTGTTGTCTTCTTCTTCTTTGTCCCTCGTCTACGCGCTGTTATTCCCAGCAGCCTTAAATGCAGGTATTCACTCGAGCAATGCAGCCTCGTAGAACGAAGCCAAGAACCTGAACCAAAAAGACGAAATGGTTCCTCAACATCACCTCGCTCAGAGTGCCACCATGCCCTGTGCCAAAGAATGAAACGTGACTCGAATTAAAGCAGTGTGACGTCATTGTTGAAGCAGCTGCCGATGTTACTATGGGGATCGTGAGCAGTGGTGGGTCGGTTCCACAGGTGCTGATGGCGTGTTGCTCGATGTTCCTTGTAGCGTCGTAACCCTCGGTATTACAGTAATTCAGCGTTTTCAGGCCGTTGTCCTAAATGCAGGTGTTCACTCGAGCAATGCAGCATGGTAGAACGAAGCCGAGAACCTCAACCAAAAGGACAAAATGGTTCCACAACCTCACCTCGCTCAGGGTGCCACCACGACCAGTTCAAAAGAACGAAGCGTGACTAGATTTATAGCAGTGCGACGTCAATGTTGCAGCAGCTGCCAATGTTACGCTGGGGGACGTGAACAGTGGTGAAACGGTTCCACACCTGATGATGCCGTGTTGCTCGATGTTTCTTGTAGCGTCGTTACCCTCGGTATTACAGTAATCAAGCGTTTTCAGGTCTGTCCTAAATGCAGGTGTTCACTCGAGCAATGCCGCCTGGTAGAACGAAGCCAAGAACCTGAACCAAAAAAAAAATGTTTCCTCAACATCACCTCGCACAGAGTGCCACCATGCCTTGTGCCAAAGAACGAAACGTAAATCGATTTAAAGCAGTGAGACGTCAATGTTGCTGCAGATGCCGATGTTACGCTGGGGGCGGTGAACAGTGGTGGATCGGTTCCACACGTGCTGATGCCGTGTTGTTCGATGTTCCTTGTAGCGTCGTAACTCTCGGTAATACAGTAATTCAGCGTTTTCAGGTCGCTGTCGTAAATGCAGGTGTTCACTCGAGCAATGCAGCCTGGTAGAACGAAGCCAAGAACCGGTACCAAAAAGACTAAATGGTTCCTTAACATCATCTCGCTCAGGGTGCCACCGCGCCCAGTTGAAAAGAACGAAGCGTGACTAGATTTATAGCAGTGCGACATCAATGTTGCAGCAGCTGCCAATGTTACGCTGGGGGACGTGAACAGTGGTGAATCGGTTCCACACCTGATGATGCCGTGTTGCTCGATGTGCCTTGTAGCGTCGTAACACTCGGTATTACAGTAATTCAGCGTTTTCAGCTCCCTGTCCTAAATTCAGGTGTTTCTCTCGAGCAATGCAGCCTGGTAGAACGAAGCCAAGAACCTGAACCAAATGGACGAAATGGCTCCTCAACATCACCTCGCTCAGGGTGCCACCATGCCCAGTGCCAAAGAACGAAACTTGACTAGATTTATAGCAGTGTGATGTCAATGTTGCAGCAGCTGCCGATGTTACGCTGGGCGATGTGAACAGTGGTGGATAGGTTCCACACGTGCGGATGCCGTGTTGCTCGATGTTCCTCGTACCGCAGTAACCCTCGGTATTACAGTTATTCCGAGTTTTCAGGTCGCTGTCTTAAATGAAGGTATTCACTCGAGCAACGCAGCCTCGTAGAACGAAGCCTAGAACCTGAACCAAAAAGACGAAATGGTTCCTCAACATCACCTCGCTCAGAGTGCCACCATGTCCTGTGCCAAAGAACGAAACGTGACTCGATTTAAATCAGTGTGACGTCAATGTTGCACCAGATGCCGATGTTACGCTGGGGGCCGTGAACAGTGGTGGGTCGGTTACACAGGTGCTGATGCCGTGTTCCTCGATGCTCCTTGTAGCGTCGTAACCCTCGGTATTACAGTAATTCAGCGTTTTCAGGTCGCTGTCTTAAATGGAGGTGTTTCACTCGAGCAAGGCAGCCTCGTAGAACGAAGCCAAGAACCTGAACCAAATAGACGAAATGGTTCCTCAACATCACCTCGCTCAGTGTGCCACCATGCCCGGTGCCAAAGAACGAAACGTGACTAGATTTATAGCAGTGTGACGTCAATGTTGCAGCAGCTGCCGATGTTACGCTGGGCGATGTGAACAGTGGTGGATAGGTTCCACACGTGCGGATGCCGTGTTGCTCGATGTTCCTTGTAGCGTCGTAACCCTCGGTATTACATTAATTCAGCGTTTTCAGGTCGCTGTCTTAAATGCAGGTATTCACTCGAGCAATGCAGCCTGGTAGAACGAAGCCAAGAAACTGAACCAAAAAGACGAAATGGTTCCACAACATCACCTCGCTCAGCGTGCCACCATGCCCAGTGCCAAAGAACGAAACGTGACTCGAATTCATGCTGAGTGAAGTCAGTGTTCCAGCAGCTGCCGATGTTACGCTGGAAGACGTGAACAGTGGTGAATCGGTTCCACACGTGCTGATGCCGTGTTGCTCGATGTTTCTTGTATCGTCGTAACCCTCGGTATTACAGTAATTCAGCGTTTTAAGGTCGCGGTCTTAAATGCAGGTGCTCATTCGAGCAATGCAGCCTGGTAGAACGAAGCCAATAACCGGAACCAAAAAGGCGAAATGATTCCTCAACATCACCTCGCTCAGAGTGCCACAATGCCCTGTGCCAAAGAACGAAGCGTGACTCGATTTACACCAGTGTGATGTCAATGTTGCAGCAGATGCCTATGTTACGCTGGGGACGCTGAACAGTGGTGGATCGGTTCCACACGTGCTGATGCCATCTTGTTCGATGTTCCTTGTAGCGTCGTAACCCTCGGTATCACAGTAATTCAGCGTTTTCAGGTCGCTGTCTTAAATGCAGGTGTTCTCTCGAGCAATGCAGCCTGGTAGAACGAAGCCAAGAACCTGAACCAAAAGGACAAAATGGTTCGTCAACATCCCCTCACTCAGGGTGCCACCATGCCCAGAGCCAAAGAACGAAGCGTGACTCGATTTATATCCGTGTGACATCAATATTGCAGCAGCTGCAGATGTTACTATGGGGATCGTGAACAGTAGTGGGTCGGTTCCACAGGTGCTGATGCCGTGTTCCTCGATGCTCCTTGTAGCGTCGTAACTCTCGGTATTACAGTAATTCAGCGTTTTCAGGTCGCTGTCGTAAATGCAGGTGTTTCACTCGAGCAATGCCGCCTGTTAGAACGAAGCCAAGAACCTGAACCAAATAGACGAAATGGTTCCTCAACATCATTCGCTCAGGGTGCCACCATGCCCAGTGCCAAAGAACGAAACATGACTAGATTTATAGCAGTGTGACGTCAATGTTGCAGCAGCTGGCGATGTTACGCTGGGCGACGTGAACAGTGGTGGATAGGTTCCACACGTGCGGATGCCGTGTTGCTCGATGTTGCTTGTAGCGTCGTAACCCTCGGTATTACAGTAATTCAGCGTTTTCAGGTCGCTGTCTTAAATGCAGGTATTCACTCGAGCAACGCAGCCTCGTATAACAAAGCCAAGAACCTGAACGAAAAAGACGAAATGGTTCCTCAACATCCCCTCGCTCAGAGTGTCACCATGCCCTGTGCCAAAGAACGAAACGTGACTCGATTTAAAGCAGTGTGACGTCAATGTTTCAGCAGGTGCCGATGTTACTATGGGGATCTTGAACAGCGGTGGGTCTGTTCCACAAGTGCTGATGCGTGTTGCTCGATGTTCCTTGTAGCGTCGTAACCCTCGGTATTACAGTAATTCAGCGTGTTCAGGTCTGCCCTAAATGCAGGTGTTCACTCGAGCAATGCAGCCTGGTAGAACGAAGCCAAGAACCTGAACCTAAAAGACGAAATGGTTCCTCAACATCCCCTCACTCAGGGTGCCAGCATGTTCAGTGCCAACGAACGAAGCGTGTCTCGATTTAAAGCAGTGTGACGTCAATGTTGCAGCAGTTGCCGATGTTTCCATGGGGATCGTGAACAGTGGTGGGTCGGTTCCACAAGTGCTGAAGCCTTGTTCCTCGATGATCCTTGTAGCGTCGTAACTCTCGGTATTATAGTAATTCAGCTTTTTCAGGTCGCTGTCGTAAATGCAGGTGTTCACTCGAGCAATGCAGCCTGGTAGAACGAAGCCAAGAAACTGAACCAAAAAGACGAAATGGTTCCTCAACATCACCTCGCTCAGCGTGCCACCATGCCCAGTGCCAAAGAACGAAACGTGACTCGATTTAAAGCAGTGTGACGTCAATGTTGCAGCAGCTGCCAATGTTACGCTGGGCGACGTGAAGAGTGGTGGATAGGTTCCACACGTGCGGATGCCGTGTTGCTCGATGTTCATTGTAGCGTAGTAACCCTCGGTATTACAGTGATTCAGCGTTTTCAGGTCTGTCCTAAATGCAGGTGTTCACTCGAGCAAAGCAGTCTGGTAGAACGAAGCCAAGAACCTGTACCAAAAAGACTAAATGGTTCCTTAACATCATCTCGCTCAGGGTGCCACCACGCCCAGTTTAAAAGAACGAAGCGTGCCTAGATATATTGCAGTGTGACGTCAATGTTCCAGCAGCTGCCGATGTTACGCTGGAGGACGTGAACAGTGGTGAATCGGTTCCACACGTGCTGATGACGTGTTGCTCGATGTTCCTTGTAGCGTCGTAACCCTCGGTATTACAGTAATTCAGCGGTTTCACGTAGCTGTCCTAAATGCAGGTGTTCTCTCGAGCAATGCAGCCTGTAGTAGGAAGCCAAGAACCCGAACCAAAAGAACAAAATGGTTCCTCAACATCACCTCGATCAGGTTGCCACCACGGCCAGTTCCAAAGAACGAAGCGTGACTAGATTTATAGCAGTGCGACATCAATGTTGAAGCAGCTGCCAATGTTACGCTGGGGGACGTGAACAGTGGTGAATCGGTTCCACACCTGATGATGCCGTGTTCCTCGATGCCCTTGTAGCGTCGTAACTCTCGGTATTACAGTAATTCAGCGTTTTCAGGTCGCCGTCGTAAATGCAGTTGTTCAATCGAGCAATGCAGCCTGGTAGAACGAAGCCAAGAACCTGAACCAAAAAAGACGAAATGGTTCCTCAACATCCCCTCTCTCAGGGTGCCACCATGCCCAGTGCCAAAGAACGAAGCGTGACTCGATTTAAAGCAGTGTGACGTCAATGTTGCAGAAGCTGCCGATGTTACTATGGAGATCATGGGCAGTGGTGGGTCGGCTCCACAGGTACTGATGCCGTGTTGCTCGACGTTTCTTGTAGCGTCGTAACCCTCGGTATTACAGTAATTCAGCGTTTTAAGGTCGCGGTCCTAAATGCAGGTGCTCACTCGAGCAGTGCAGCCTGGTAGAACGAAGCCAAGAACCGGAACCAAAAAGGCGAAATGGTTCCTCAACATCACCTCGCTCAGGGTGCCACCACGCCCAGTTCCAAAGAACGATGCGTGACTAGATTTATAGCAGTGCGACATCAATGTTGCAGCAGCTGCCAATGTTACGCTGGGGGACGTGAACAGTGGTGAATCGGTTCCACTCCTGATAATGCCGTGTTGCTCGATGTGCTTTGTAGCGTCGTAACCCTCGGTATTACAGTAATTCAGCGTTTTCAGGTCGCTGTCCTAAATGCAGGCATGCACTCGAGCAACGCAGCCTCGTATAACGAAGTCAAGAACATGAACCAAAAATACAAAATGGTTCCTCAACATCCCCTCACTCAGGGTGCCACCATGCCCAGTGCCAAAGAACGAAGCGTGACTCGATTTAAAGCAGTGTGACGTCAATGTTGCAGAAGCTGCCGATGTTACTATGGAGATCATGGGCAGTGGTGGGTCGGCTCCACAGGTACTGATGCCGTGTTCCTCGATGCTCCTTGTAGCGTCGTAACTCTCGGTATTACAGTAATTCAGCTTTTTCAGGTCGCCGTCGTAAATGCAGTTGTTCAATCGAGCAATGCAGCCTGGTAGAACGAAGCCAAGAACCTGAACCAAAAATACGAAATGGTTCCTCAACATCACCTCGCTCAGGGTGCCACCACTCCCAGGTCCGAAGAACGAAGCGTGACTAGATTTAAAGCAGTGCGACATCAATGTTGCAGCAGCTGCCAATGTTACGCTGGGGGACGTGAACAGTGGGGAATCGGTTCCACACCTGATGATGCCGTGTTGCTCGATGTGCCTTGTAGCGTCGTAACCCTCCGTATTACAGTAATTCACCGTTTTCAGCTCTCTGTCTTAAATGCAGGTGTTTCACTCAAGCAATGCAGCCTGGTAGAACGAAGCCAAGAACCTGGACCAAAACGACGAAATGGTTCCTCAACATCAGCTTGCTCAGGGTGCCACCATGCCCAGTGCCAAAGAACGAAACGTGAATAGATTTATAGCAGTGTGACGTCAATGTTGCAGGAGTTGCCGATGTTACGCTGGGCGACGTGAACAGTGATGGATAGGTTCCACACGTGCGGATGCCGTGTTGCTCGATGTTCATTGTAGCGTAGTAACCCTCGGTATTACAGTAATTCAGCGTTTTCAGGTCGCTGTCTTGAATGCAGGTATTCACTCGAGCAATGCAGCCTCGTAGAACGAAGCCAAGAACCTGAACCAAAAATACGAAATGGTTCCTCAGCATCCCCTCACTCAGGCTGCCACCATGACAGTGCCAAAGAACGAAGCGTGACTCGATTTAAAGCAGTGTGACGTCAATGTTGCAGCAGCTGCCGATATTACGCTGGAGGACGTGAACAGTGGTGAATCGGTTCAACAAGTGCTGATGCCGTGTTGCTCGATGTTTCTTGTCGCTTCGTAACCCTCGGTATTACAGTAATTCGGCGTTTTAAGGTCGCTGTCTTAAATGCAGGTGTCCACTCGAGCAATGCAGCCTGGTAGAACGAAGCCAAGAACATGCACGAAAAAGACGCTATGGTTCCTCAACATCACCTCGCTCAGGGTGCCACCACGACCAGTTCCAAAGAACGAAGCGTGACTAGATTTATAGCAGTGCGACATCAATGTTGCAGCAGCTGCCAATGTTACGCAGGGGGACGTGAACAGTGTCGGTTCCACACCTGATGATGTCGTGTTGCTCGATGTGCCTTGTAGCGTCGCAACCCTCGGTATTACAGTAATTCAGCGTTTTCAGCTCTCTGTCTTAAATGCAGGTGTTTCACTCGAGCAATGGAGCCTGGTAGAACGAAGCCATGAACCTCAACCAAAAATTCGAAATGGTTCCTAAACGTCCCCTCACTCAGGGTGCCACCATGCCCAGTGCCAAAGAACGAAGCGTGACTCGATTTCAAGCTGTGTGAAGTCAATGTTCCAGCAGCTGCCGATATTACGCTGGAGGACGTGAACAGTGGTGAATCGGTTCCACACGTGCTGATGCCGTGTTGCTCGATGTTTCTTGTAGCGTTGTAACCCTCGGTATTACAGTAATTCAGCGTTTTAAGGTCGCGGTCTTAAATGCAGGTGTTCACTCGAGCAATGCAGCCTGGTAGAACGAAGCCAAGAAACTGAACCAAAAAGACGAAATGGTTTGACAACATCACCTCGCTCAGCGTGCCACCATGCCCAGTGCCAAAGAACGAAACGTGACTCGATTTCAAGCTGTGTGACGTCAATGTTGCAGAAGCTGCCGATGTTACTATGGAGATCATGGGCAGTGGTGGGTCGGATCCACAGGTACTGATGCCGTGTTCCTCGATGCTCCTTGTAGCGTCGTAACCCTCGGTATTACAGTAATTCAGCGTTTTCAGCTCTCTGTCTTAAATGCAGGTGTTTAACCGAGCAATGCCGCCTGGTAGAACGAAGCCAAGAACCTGAACCAAAAATACGAAATGGTTCCTCAACATCACCTCGCTCAGGGTGCCACAACTCCCAGGTCCAAAGAACGAAGCGTGACTAGATTTAAAGCAGTGCGACATCAATGTTGCAGCAGCTGCCAATGTTACGCTGGGGGAGGTGAACAGTGGGGAATCGGTTCCACACCTGATGATGCCGTGTTGCTCGAGGGGCCTTGTAGCGTCGTAACCCTCCGTATTACAGTAATTCACCGTTTTCAGCTCTCTGTCTTAAATGCAGGTGTTTCACTCGAGCAATGCAGCCTGGTAGAACGAAGCCAAGAACCTGGACCAAATAGACGAAATGGTTCCTCAACATCAGCTTGCTCAGGGTGCCACCATGCTGAGTGCCAAAGAGCGAAACGTGAATAGATTTATAGCAGTGTGACGTCAATGTTGCAGCAGCTGCCGATGTTACGCTGGGCGACGTGAACAGTGATGGATAGGTTCCACACGTGCGGATGCCGTGTTGCTCGATGTTCATTGTAGCGTAGTAACCCTCGGTATTACAGTAATTCAGCGTTTTCAGGTCGCTGTCGTAAATGCAGGTATTCACTCGAGCAATGCAGCCTCGTAGAACGAAGCCAAGAACCTGAACCAAATAGACGAAATGGTTCCTCAACATCACCTCGCTCAGTGTGCCACCACGCCCAGTTCCAAAGATTGAAGCGTGACTAGAATTATAGCAGTGCGACGTCAATGTTGCAGCAGCTGCCAATGTTTCGCTGGGGGACGTGAACAGTGGTGAATCGGTTCCACACTTGATGATGCCGTGTTGCTCGATGTGCCTTGTAGCGTCGTAACCCTCGGTATTACAGTAATTCAGCGTTTTCAGCTCTCTGTCTTAAATGCAGGTGTTTCACTCGAGCAATGGAGCCTGGTAGAACGAAGCCATGAACCTCAACCAAAAACTCGAAATGGTTCCTAAACATCCCCTCACTCAGGGTGCCACCATGCCCAGTGCCAAAGAACGAAACGTGACTCGATTTCAAGCTGTGTGAAGTCAATGTTCCAGCAGCTGCCGATATTACGCTGGAGGACGTGAACAGTGGTGAATCGGTTCCACACGTGCTGATGCCGTGTTGCTCGATGTTTCTTGTAGCGTCGTAACCCTCGGTATTACAGTAATTCAGCGTTTTAAGGTCGCGGTCTTAAATGCAGGTGCTCACACGAGCAATGCAGCCTGGTAGAACGAAGCCAAGAACCGGAACCAAAAAGGCGAAATGGTTCCTCAACATCACCTCGCTCAGGGTGCCACCACGCCCAGTTCCAAAGAACGATGCGTGACTAGATTTATAGCAGTGCGACCTCAATGTTGCAGCAGCTGCCAATGTTACGCTGGGGGACGTGAACAGTGGTGAATCGGTTCCACTCCTGATAATGCCGTGTTGCTCGATGTGCTTTGTAGCGTCGTAACCCTCGGTATTACAGTAATTCAGCGTTTTCAGGTCGCTGTCTTAAATGCAGGTGTTCTCTCGAGCAATGCAGCCTGGTAGAACGAAGCCAAGAACCTGAACCAAAATGACAAAATGGTTCCTCAACATCCTCTCACTCAGGGTGCCACCATGCCCAGTGCCAAAGAACGAAGCATGACTCGATTTAAAGCCGTGTGACGTCAATGTTGCAGCAGCTGCCGATGTTACTATGGGGATCGTGAACAGTGGTGGGTCGGTTCCACAGGTACTGATGCCGTGTTCCTCGATGCTCCTTGTAGCGTCGTAACTCTCGGTATTACAGTAATTCAGCGTTTTCAGGTCGCTGTCGTAAATGCAGGTGTTCACTCGAGCAATGCGGCCTGGTAGAACGAAGCCATGAAACTGAACTAAAAAGACGAAATGGTTCCTCAACATCACCTCGCTCAGCGTGCCACCATGCCCAATGCCAAGGAACGAAACGTGACTCGATTTAAAGCTCTTTGAAGTCAATGTTCCAGCAGCTGCCGATGTTACGCTGGAGGAAGTGAACAGTGGTGAATCGGTTCCACACGTACTGATGCCGTGTTGCTCGATGTTTCTGGTAGCGTCGTAACCCTCGGTATTACAGTAATTCAGCGTTTTAAGGTCGCTGTCTTAGATGCAGGTGTTCCCTCGAGCAATGCAGCCTGGTAGAACGAAGCCAAGAACCTGCACAAAAAAGACGAAATGGTTTCTCAACATCACGTCGCTAAGGGTGCCACCACGCCCAGTTTCAAAGACCGAAGCGTTACTGGATTTATAGCAGTGCGACATCAATGTTGCAGCAGCTGCCAATGTTACGCAGGGGGACGTGAACAGTGGTGAATCGGTTCCACACCTGATGATGCCGTGTTGGTCGATGTGCCTTGTAGCGTCGTAACCCTCGGTATTACAGTAATTCAGCGTTTTCAGCTCTCTGTCTTAAATGCAGGTGTTTCACTCGAGCAATGCAGCATGGTAGAACGAAGCCAAGAACCTGAACCAAATAGACGAAATGGTCCTTCAACTTCACCTCGTTCAGGGTGCCACCATGCCCGGTGCCAAAGAACGACACGTGACTAGATTTAGAGCAGTGTGACGTCAATGTTGCAGCAGCCGCCGATGTTACGCTGGGCGACGTGAACAGTGGTGGATAGGTTCCACACGTGCGGATGCTGTGTTGCTCGATGTACCTTGTAGCGTCGTAACCCTCGGTATTACAGTAATTCAGCGTTTTCAGGTCGCTGGCCTGAGGTTTGTCCCTTGTGCTGAAGGCGTTGTGTATGAAGTGCCGTTCACGTGCGGGAAGACCTACATAGGTCAAACAGGAAGGTGCCTAAATACCCGCCTACGAGACCACAACACTTCCCTGAAAGGGGCTCCGTCCTCAAACCTGGCTTTACATTATAGGAACTGTCCCCGGAATAACCAGCCTGATTCTTCTGAAAAATCATGTACACCCTTCTTTAATAAAACTAGAATCCTGTACAAACACAAAGATAAACTAACAAGAGAAATCAGTGAAGCGTTTCGTATTCATAAAAACATTGACTCATGCGTGAGCACCCCCTCTGTAACAGTTCATGACTGTGAACTAATGTATCTGGATTTAAGTGATTGATTTATCACTGTGGCTTTTGGTGTTGCGCGCGCGCCCGTGGTTGTCAAATGAGTATATTTTGCGTGATTTTCTAATAAACTTTCAGTTGTTAGTCAGCGCCGGTCCTGTCGTCTTTTTCTTCTTTGTCCCTCGTCTACGCGCTGTTATTCCCAGCAGTATGTACCAGCTCGCTCAACTCTCTGTTTTATTGAAGTTTATTTCTTGTACATTGAGCCCTGTTACATGTGTTAATTCCACTCCACTTGACAACCCGGCCGCTTTGGCTTCACTAATCGCTCTGTGTGCTTTCAAGGCACGGCTAGACTCATGGCATGCAAGACGTGCGATGTGCCCAGTTGAGATTCAGGTGTTGTGCGGAGGGATGCTTCCTTCAAAAGGCCACAGCCGCAGGATGTGCCGGATAATATCTTCGGAGTGGTGGCGACAGCATCGCTTTTACAAGGACTGCCTTCGGGTAGCATGCGGCCAGGATGTGCTTCACGTCCGACGTTTCTGTGAGTGGTGTGAAGTGGCAAACAGGCACACGGATTTCTTTTGGCACTCGTCCCGCCCTTGGTTGCCTATGAAGAAGAAGCGCACAAATCCTGAAGGGAAGCTACTGGCGTTGGGTGAGCAGCGAGTGCCAGAGAGGTTCCAGGGAGTGCTGAAGTTCAGGCCGAAGTTTTGCATCCAGCCGACGCTTGACAAAGAGGAAAATTTGGCTCTTGGAAGGTCCATCTCGCGTCATGTCCGTCAAGAGGAGCGGCCTAGGTGCGTCATTGAATGTGTTGATGCCTTGAAAAGAACTCAGGATGGGCGGGGAAAAAGTTGTAACTTCGCGCCCTTGGTTAATTTCCTGCTATCTGAAAAGTTGAGGCTGACCGTCTCTGATAAAGAGGGGCATTTTGTCATTCTCCCGAAGAAATTGTTTACTGAAAAAGCCCGAGTAGCCATCGCAAAGAACTTCAAACCGTTGCCTGGCAATGTTAAACAGCAAAAGCGAGAAGCTTTGAGGTTACTGGGCGAAATGAATCTACAATGGCTCCATTCGTCGGTTAAGAATGCTAAAGAAGACTGTCTGGACATAATTTTTTCAGCAAAAACGCATAAGCCCGATGTTCCTTTCCGCTGTATTGTTACAGAGCGTGCAACATGGCAATATGAGGTTTCAAGTTTCTTACAGAAAAACCTTGGTTCACTAACAATTGATGATCCGTTTCTTGTGTCTAATTCCCTGACTGTTGTCGACTATTTGAAGTGTCATAATCCGGGTTCGTGCAGTATGTTAAACATAGATGTTCAGGACTTATTTTATTCACTTCCGCACAATAGTCTGCTACGATATGTTCGCAAGTGTACAGAATACGAGAATGATGAAAGCGATTTCATTTCAAAATGCGGGATCTCTGTGGGGGCCTTTTTGGAGCTTTTATCGTTTTATCATAAGTCCACCTTTGTTGAATGGGAGGGGAGGTTGTACACTCAAAAACAGGGGGTGTGCATTGGTTCAAAAGTGGCTCCTGTACTAAGTAACATCTTTCACAGTTATGTAGATAAAGCTGTTAAGAGTAATTTGGGTGCCAATACAAAACGCATCTTCAGATATGTGGATGATTATATTGTTTTTGTGGAGCACGACGACTTCAATAGGCAGGTCGATAAGGTGTTAAAGAATTTTGACGAAAGCGGACACGGCCTAACTTTCACCTGTGAAAAACCTCAAGGGAATGAGTTACAGTTTTTAGATATAAGATTGGCAACGAAGCCAGATCACGTGTGCTGGTCCTTCCTACAGAGATCAGAAAAGCCTTTGCTTAGTTTTCGTTCGGCGCATTCGAAGGTGGTTAAATGTGGCATTGCAGTTTCTTGCCTAGGTGCTGCCATTGCCAAGTCACGCGTGCATGGTATCAGCACAAGTTTTAATCAGCAGGTTCAGAGGCTAAGAATTGCCGGCTTTCCAGATGATGTCTTAGTACTTGCTTGTAGTAAGATAATTAAAAAGGTCAAAAGGGGAGAATCTCAGGATCATTCACAAAAAGATAAAAAGAAAATTGCTGTCCTTCCGTACATTCATCAAACTTAACACCATTTGAAGCAAGTGCGCAGCAGGTATGGAGTTGATGTTTTATTTTCTGCACCTAACAAGCTCGGCAAATTGTGTGCCATTGTATATAGAAAGGCCACGGAAGAGGAAAAGAAACGAAGAAAAACAAAAAGAGGGTGCCAGATAAAGCATGGCCTGAGGTTTGTCCCTTGTGCTGAAGGGGTTGTGTATGAAGTGCCGTTCACGTGCGGGAAGACCTACATAGGTCAAACAGGAAGGTGCTTAAATACCCGCCTACGAGACCACAACACTTCTCTGAAAGGAGCTCCGTCCTCAAATCTGGCTTTAGATTATAGGAACTGTCCCCGGAATAACCATCCTGATTCTTCTGAAAAATCATGTACACCCATCTTTAATAAAACCAGAATCCTGTACAAACACAAAGATAAACTAACAAGAGAAATCAGTGAAGCGTTTCATATTCATAAAAACATTGACTCATTTGTGAGCACACCCTCTGTAACAGTTCATGATTGTGAACTAATGTAACTGGATTTAAGTGATTGATTTATCACTGTGGCTTTTAGTGTTGCGCACGCGCCCGTGGTTGTCAAATGAGTATATTTTGCATGTTTTTTCTAATAAATTTTCAGTTGTTAGTCAGCGCCGGTCCTGTTGTCTTCTTCTTCATTGTCCCTCGTCTACGCGCTGTTATTCCCAGCAGCCTTAAATGCAGGTATTCACTCGAGCAATGCAGCCTCGTAGAACGGACCCAAGAACCTGAACCAAAAAGACGAAATGGTTCCTCAACATCACCTCGCAAAGAGTGCCACCATGCCCTGTGCCAAAGAATGAAACATGACTCGAATTAAAGCAGTGTGACGTCATTGTTGGAGCAGATGCCGATGTTACGCTGGGGGCCGTGAACAGCGGTGGAAAGGTTCCACAGGTGCTGATGCCGTGTTGCTCGATGTCCCTTGTAGCGTCGTAACTGTCGATAATACAGTAATTCAGCGTTTTCAGGTCGCTGTCGTAAATGCAGGTATTCACTCGAGCAATGCAGCCTCGTAGAACGAAGCCAAGAACCTGAACCAAAAATACGAAATGGTTCCTCAACATCCCCTCACTCAGGCTGCCACCATGACAGTGCCAAAGAACGAAGCGTGACTCGATTTAAAGCAGTGTGACGTCAATGTTGCAGCAGCTGCCGATATTACGCTGGAGGACGTGAACAGTGGTGAATCGGTTCCACAAGTGCTGATGCCGTGTTGCCCGATGTTTCTTGTCGCTTCGTAACCCTCGATATTACAGTAATTCGGCGTTTTAAGGTCGCTGTCTCAAATGCAGGTGTCCACTCGAGCAATGCAGGCTGGTAGAACGAAGCCAAGAACCAGATCCAAATAGACGAAATGGTTCCTCAACATCACCTCGCTCAGTGTGCCACCACGCCCAGTTCCAAAGATTGAAGCGTGACTAGAATTATAGCAGTGCGACATCAATGTTGCAGCAGCTGCCAATGTTACGCTGGGGGACGTGAACATTGGTGAATCGGTTCCACTCCTGATAATGCCGTGTTGCTCGATGTGCTTTGTAGCGTCGTAACCCTCGGTATTACAGTAATTCAGCGTTTTCAGCTCTCTGTCTTAAATGCAGGTATTTCACTCGAGCAATGCAGCCTGGTAGAACGAAGCCAAGAACCTGAACCAAAAAGACGAAATGTTTCCTCAACATCACCTCGCTCAGAGTGCCACCATGCCTTGTGCCAATGAACGAAACGTGACTCGATATAAAGCAGTGTGACGTCAATGTTGCTGCAGATCCGATGTTACGCTGGGGGGATGAACAGTGGTGGATCGGTTCCACACGTGCTGATGCCGTGTTGTTCGATATTCCTTGTAGCGTCGTAACTCTCGGTAATACAGTAATTCAGCGTTTCCATGTCGCTGTCGTGAATGCAGGTGTTAACTCGAGCAATGCAGCCTGGTAGAACGAAGCCAAGAACATGTACCAAAAAGACTAAATGGTTCCTTAACATCATCTCGCTCAGGGTGCCACCGCGCCCAGTTCAAAAGAACGAAGCGTGATTAGATTTATTGCAGTGTGACGTCGTGTTGCAGCAGCTGCCGATGTTACGCTGGGGCACGTGAACAGTGGTGAATCGGTTAAACACGTGCTGATGCCATGTTGCTCGATTTTTCTTGCAGCGTCGTACCCCTCGGTATTACAGTAATTCAGTGTTTTCAGGTCGCTGTCTTGAATGCAGCTGTTCACTCGAGCAATGCAGCCTGATAGAACAAAGCCAAGAACCTGAACCAAAAAGACGAAATGGTTCCTCAACATCACCTCACTCAGAGTGCCACAATGCCCTGTGCCAAAGAACGAAGCGTGACTCGATTTAAACCAGTGTGATGTCAATGTTGCAGCAGATGCCTATGATACGCTGGGGGCGCTGAACAGTGGTGGATCGGTTCCACACGTGCTGATGCCGTGTTGTTCGATGTTCCTTGTAGCGTCGTAACCCTTGGTATTACAGTAATTCAGCGTTTTCAGGTCGCTGTCTTAAATGCAGGTGTTCTCTCGAGCAATGCTGCCTGGTAGAACGAAGCCAAGAAACTGAACCAAAAGGACAAAATGGTTCCTCAACATCCCCTCACTCAGGGTGCCACCATGCCCAGTGCCAAATACCGAAGCGTGACTCGATTTAAAGCCGTGTGACGTCAATGTTGCAGCAGCTGCCGATGTTACTGTGGGGATCGTGAACAGTGGTGGGTCGGTTCCACAGGTGCTGATGCCGTGTTCCTCGATGCTCCTTGTAGCGTCGTAACTCTCGGCATTACAGTAATTCAGCGTTTTCAGGTCGCCGTCGTAAATGCAGGCGTTTTCAGGTCGCCGTCGTAAATGCAGTTGTTCAATCGAGCAATGCAGCCTGGTCGAACGAAGCCAAGAAACTGAACCAAAAAAGACGAAATGGTTCCTAATCATCCCCTCTCTCAGGTTGCCACCATGTCCAGTGCCAAAGAACAAAGCGTGACTCGATTTAAAGCAGTGAGATTTCAATGTAGAAGCAGCTGCGGATGTTACTATGGCGTTCGTGAACAGTGGTGGGTCGTTTCCAAGGTGCTGATGCCTTGTTCCTCGATGCTCCTTGTAGCGTCGTAACATCGGTATTACAGTAATTCAGCGTTTTCCGGTCGCTGTCGTAAATGCAGGTGTTCACCCGAGCAATGCAGCCTGGTAGAACGAAGCCATGAACCTGAACCAAAAAGACGAAATGGTTCCTCAACATCACCTCTCTGAGGGTGCAACCATGCCCAGTTCAAAAGAACGAAGCGTGACTAGATTTATAGCAGTGCGACATCAATGTTGAAGCAGCTGCCAATGTTACGCTGGGGGACGTGAACAGTGGTGAATCGGTTCCACACCTGATGATGCCGTGTTCCTCGATGCCCTTGTAGCGTCGTAACTCTCGGTATTACAGTAATTCAGCGTTTTCAGGTCGCCGTCGTAAATGCAGTTGTTCAATCGAGCAATGCAGCCTGGTAGAACGAAGCCAAGAACCTGAACCAAAAAAGACGAAATGGTTCTTCAACATCACCTCTCTCAAGGTGCAACCACGCCCAGTTCAGAAGAACGAAGCGTGATTGGATTTAAAGCAGTGTGACGTCATTGTTGCAGCAGATGCCGATGTTACGGTAGGGGCCGTGAACAGTGGTGGATCGGCTGCACAGGTGCTGATGCCATGTTGCTCGATGTTCCTTGTAGCGTCGTAACTCTCGGTAATACATTAATTCAGCGTTTTCAGGTCTATGTCTTAAATGCAGGTGTTAACTCGAGCAATGCAGCCTAGTAGAACGAAGCCAAGAACCTGAAACTAAAACACGAAATGGTTCCTCAACATCCCCTCACTCAGGGTACCAGCATGCCCAGTGCCAAAGAAAGAAGCGTGACTCGATTTAAAGCTGTGTGACGTCAATGTTGCAGCAGTTGCCGATGTTTCTACGGGGATCGTGAACAGTGGTGGGTCGGTTCCACTGGTGCTGATGCCGTGTTCCTTGATGCTCCTTGTAGCGTCGTAACCCTCGGTATTACAGTAATTCAGCGTTTTCAGCTCTCTGTCTTAAATGCAGGTGTTTCCCTCGAGCAATGCCGCCTGGTAGAACAAAGCCAAGAACCTGAACCAAATAGACGAAATGGTTCCCCAACAACATTCGCTCAGGGTGCCACCATGCCCAGTGCCAAAGAACGAAACATGACTAGATTTATAATAGTGTGACGTCAATGTTGCAGCAGCTGCCGATGTTACGCTGGGCGACGTGAACAATGGTGGATAGGTTCCACACGTGCGGATGCCGTGTTGCTCGATGTTCCTTGTAGCGTCGTAACACTCGGTATTACAGTAATTAAGCGTTTTCAGGTCGCTGTCTTAAATGCAGGCATTCACTCGAGCAACGCAGCCTCGTATAACGAAGTGAAGAACATGAACCAAAAATACAAAATGGTTCCTCAACATCCCCTCACTCAGGGTGCCACCATGCCCAGTGCCAAAGAACGAAGCGTGACTCGATTTAAAGCAGTGTGACGTCAATGTTGCAGAAGCTGCCGATGTTACTATGGAGATCATGGGCAGTGGTGGGTCGGATCCACAGGTACTGATGCCGTGTTCCTCGATGCTCCTTGTAGCGTCGTAACTCTCGGTATTACAGTAATTCAGCTTTTTCAGGTCGCCGTCGTAAATGCAGTTGATCAATCGAGCAATGCAGCCTGGTAGAACGAAGCCAAGAACCTGAACCAAAAATACGAAATGGTTCCTCAACATCACCTCGCTCAGGGTGCCACCACTCCCAGGTCCAAAGAGCGAAGCGTGACTAGATTTAAAGCAGTGCGACATCAATGTTGCAGCAGCTGCCAATGTTACGCTGGGGGACGTGAACAGTGGGGAATCGGTTCCACACCTGATGATGCCGTGTTGCTCGAGGGGCCTTGTAGCGTCGTAACCCTCCGTATTACAGTAATTCACCGTTTTCAGCTCTCTGTCTTAAATGCAGGTGTTTCACTCGAGCAATGCAGCCTGGTAGAACGAAGCCAAGAACCTGGACCAAATAGACGAAATGGTTCCTCAACATCAGCTTGCTCAGGGTGCCACCATGCCCAGTGCCAAAGAACGAAACGTGAATAGATTTATAGCAGTGTGACGTCAATGTTGCAGCAGCTGCCGATGTTACGCTGGGCGACGTGAACAGTAATGGATAGGTTCCACACGTGCGGATGCCGTGTTGCTCGATGTTCATTGTAGCGTAGTAACCCTCGGTATTACAGTAATTCAGCGTTTTCAGGTCGCTGTCTTAAATGCAGGTATTCACTCGAGCAATGCAGCCTCGTAGAACGAAGCCAAGAACCTGAACCAAATAGACGAAATGGTTCCTCAACATCACCTCGCTCAGTGTGCCACCACGCCCAGTTCCAAAGATTGAAGCGTGACTAGAATTATAGCAGTGCGACGTCAATGTTGCAGCAGCTGCCAATGTTTCGCTCGGGGACGTGAACAGTGGTGAATCGGTTCCACACTTGATGATTCCGTGTTGCTCGATGTGCCTTGTAGCGTCGTAACCCTCGGTATTACAGTAATTCAGCGTTTTCAGCTCTCTGTCTTAAATGCAGGTGTTTCACTCGAGCAATGGAGCCTGGTAGAACGAAGCCATGAACCTCAACCAAAAATTCGAAATGGTTCCTAAACATCCCCTCACTCAGGGTGCCACCATGCCGAGTGCCAAAGAACGAAGCGTGACTCGATTTCAAGCTGTGTGAAGTCAATGTTCCAGCAGCTGAAGATATTACGCTGGAGGACGTGAACAGTGGTGAATCGGTTCCACACGTGCTGATGCCGTGTTGCTCGATGTTTCTTGTAGCGTCGTAACCCTCGGTATTACAGTAATTCAGCGTTTTAAGGTCGCGGTCTTAAATGCAGGTGCTCACACGAGCAATGCAACCTGGTAGAACGAAGCCAAGAACCGGAACCAAAAAGGCGAAATGGTTCCTCAACATCACCTCGCTCAGGGTGCCACCACGCCCAGTTCCAAAGAACGATGCGTGACTAGATTTATAGCAGTGCGACATCAATGTTGCAGCAGCTGCCAATGTTACGCTGGGGGACGTGAACAGCGGTGAATCGGTTCCACTCCTGATAATGCCGTGTTGCTCGATGTGCTTTGTAGCGTCGTAATCCTCGGTATTACAGTAATTCAGCGTTTTCAGGTCGCTGTCTTAAATGCAGGTGTTCTCTCGAGCAATGCAGCCTGGTAGAACGAAGCCAAGAACCTGAACCAAAATGACAAAATGGTTCCTCAACATCCTCTCACTCAGGGTGCCACCATGCCCAGTGCCAAAGAACGAAGCATGACTCGATTTAAAGCCGTGTGACGTCAATGTTGCAGCAGCTGCCGATGTTACTATGGGGATCGTGAACAGTGGTGGGTCGGTTCCACAGGTACTGATGCCGTGTTCCTCGATGCTCCTTGTAGCGTCGTAACTCTCGGTATTACAGTAATTCAGCGTTTTCAGGTCGCTGTCGTAAATGCAGGTGTTCACTCGAGCAATGCGGCCTGGTAGAACGAAGCCATGAAACTGAACCAAAAAGACGAAATGGTTCCTCAACATCAACTCGCTCAGCGTGCCACCATGCCCAATGCCAAGGAACGAAACGTGACTCGATTTAAAGCTGTTTGAAGTCAATGTTCCAGCAGCTGCCGATGTTACGCTGGAGGAAGTGAACAGTGGTGAATCGGTTCCACACGTACTGATGCCGTGTTCTCGATGTTTCTGGTAGCGTCGTAACCCTCGGTATTACAGTAATTCAGCGTTTTAAGGTCGCTGTCTTAGATGCAGGTGTTCCCTCGAGCAATGCAGCCTGGTAGAACGAAGCCAAGAACCTGCACAAAAAAGACGAAATGGTTTCTCAACATCACCTCGCTAAGGGTGCCACCACGCCCAGTTCCAAAGACCGAAGCGTTACTGGATTTATAGCAGTGCGACATCAATGTTGCAGCAGCTGCCAATGTTACGCAGGGGGACGTGAACAGTGGTGAATCGGTTCCACACCTGATGATGCCGTGTTGGTCGATGTGCCTTGTAGCGTCGTAACCCTCGGTATTAAAGTAATTCAGCGTTTTCAGCTCTCTGTCTTAAATGCAGGTGTTTCACTCGAGCAATGCAGCATGGTAGAACGAAGCCAAGAACCTGAACCAAATAGACGAAATGGTCCTTCAACTTCACCTCGTTCAGGGTGCCACCATGCGCGGTGCCAAAGAACGACACGTGACTAGATTTAGAGCAGTGTGACGTCAATGTTGCAGCAGCCGCCGATGTTACGCTGGGCGACGTGAACAGTGGTGGATAGGTTCCACACGTGCGGATGCTGTGTTGCTCGATGTACCTTGTAGCGTCGTAACCCTCGGTATTACAGTATTTCAGCGTTTTCAGGTCGCTGGCCTGAGGTTTGTCCCTTGTGCTGAAGGCGTTGTGTATGAAGTGCCGTTCACGTGCGGGAAGACCTACATAGGTCAAACAGGAAGGTGCCTAAATACCCGCCTACGAGACCACAACACTTCCCTGAAAGGGGCTCCGTCCTCAAACCTGGCTTTACATTATAGGAACTGTCCCCGGAATAACCAGCCTGATTCTTCTGAAAAATCATGTACACCCTTCTTTAATAAAACTAGAATCCTGTACAAACACAAAGATAAACTAACAAGAGAAATCAGTGAAGCGTTTCGTATTCATAAAAACATTGACTCATGCGTGAGCACCCCCTCTGTAACAGTTCATGACTGTGAACTAATGTATCTGGATTTAAGTGATTGATTTATCACTGTGGCTTTTGGTGTTGCGCGCGCGCCCGTGGTTGTCAAATGAGTATATTTTGCGTGATTTTCTAATAAACTTTCAGTTGTTAGTCAGCGCCGGTCCTGTCGTCTTTTTCTTCTTTGTCCCTCGTCTACGCGCTGTTATTCCCAGCAGTATGTACCAGCTCGCTCAACTCTCTGTTTTATTGAAGTTTATTTCTTGTACATTGAGCCCTGTTACATGTGTTAATTCCACTCCACTTGACAACCCGGCCGCTTTGGCTTCACTAATCGCTCTGTGTGCTTTCAAGGCACGGCTAGACTCATGGCATGCAAGACGTGCGATGTGCCCAGTTGAGATTCAGGTGTTGTGCGGAGGGATGCTTCCTTCAAAAGGCCACAGCCGCAGGATGTGCCGGATAATATCTTCGGAGTGGTGGCGACAGCATCGCTTTTACAAGGACTGCCTTCGGGTAGCATGCGGCCAGGATGTGCTTCACGCCCGACGTTTCTGTGAGTGGTGTGAAGTGGCAAACAGGCACACGGATTTCTTTTGGCACTCGTCCCGCCCTTGGTTGCCTATGAAGAAGAAGCCCACAAATCCTGAAGGGAAGCTACTGGCGTTGGGTGAGCAGCGAGTGCCAGAGAGGTTCCAGGGAGTGCTGAAGTTCAGGCCGAAGTTTTGCATCCAGCCGACGCTTGACAAAGAGGAAAATTTGGCTCTTGGAAGGTCCATCTCGCGTCATTTCCGTCAAGAGGAGCGGCCTAGGTGCGTCATTGAATGTGTTGATGCCTTGAAAAGAACTCAGGATGGGCGGGTAAAAAGTTGTAACTTCGCGCCCTTGGTTAATTTCCTGCTATCTGAAAAGTTGAGGCTGACCGTCTCTGATAAAGAGGGGCATTTTGTCATTCTCCCGGAGAAATTGTTTACTGAAAAAGCCCGAGTAGCCATCGCAAAGAACTTCAAACCGTTGCCTGGCAATGTTAAACAGCAAAAGCGAGAAGCTTTGAGGTTACTGGGCGAAATGAATCTACAATGGCTCCATTCGTCGGTTAAGAATGCTAAAGAAGACTGTCTGGACATAATATATTCAGCAAAAACGCATAAGCCCGATGTTCCTTTCCGCTGTATTGTTACAGAGCGTGCAACATGGCAATATGAGGTTTCAAGTTTCTTACAGAAAAACCTTGGTTCACTAACAATTGATGATCCGTTTCTTGTGTCTAATTCCCTGACTGTTGTCGACTATTTGAAGTGTCATAATCCGGGTTCGTGCAGTATGTTAAGCATAGATGTTCAGGACTTATTTTATTCACTTCCGCACAATAGTCTGCTACGATATGTTCGCAAGTGTACAGAATACGAGAATGATGAAAGCGATTTCATTTCAAAATGCGGGATCTCTGTGGGGGCCTTTTTGGAGCTTTTATCGTTTTATCTTAAGTCCACCTTTGTTGAATGGGAGGGGAGGTTGTACACTCAAAAACAGGGGGTGTGCATTGGTTCAAAAGTGGCTCCTGTACTAAGTAACATCTTTCACAGTTATGTAGATAAAGCTGTTAAGAGTAATTTGGGTGCCAATACAAAACGCATCGTCAGATATGTGGATGATTATATTGTTTTTGTGGAGCACGACGACTTCAATAGGCAGGTCGATAAGGTGTTAAAGAATTTTGACGAAAGCGGACACGGCCTAACTTTCACCTGTGAAAAACCTCAAGGGAATGAGTTACAGTTTTTAGATATAAGATTGGCAACGAAGCCAGATCACGTGTGCTGGTCCTTCCTACAGAGATCAGAAAAGCCTTTGCTTAGTTTTCGTTCGGCGCATTCGAAGGTGGTTAAATGTGGCATTGCAGTTTCTTGCCTAGGTGCTGCCATTGCCAAGTCACGCGTGCATGGTATCAGCACAAGTTTTAATCAGCAGGTTCAGAGGCTAAGAATTGCCGGCTTTCCAGATGATGTCTTAGTACTTGCTTGTAGTAAGATAATTAAAAAGGTCAAAAGGGGAGAATCTCAGGATCATTCACAAAAAGATAAAAAGAAAATTGCTGTCCTTCCGTACATTCATCAAACTTAACACCGTTTGAAGCAAGTGCGCAGCAGGTATGGAGTTGATGTTTTATTTTCTGCACCTAACAAGCTCGGCAAATTGTGTGCCATTGTATATAGAAAGGCCACGGAAGAGGAAAAGAAACGAAGAAAAACAAAAAGAGGGTGCCAGATAAAGCATGGCCTGAGGTTTGTCCCTTGTGCTGAAGGGGTTGTGTATGAAGTGCCGTTCACGTGCGGGAAGACCTACATAGGTCAAACAGGAAGGTGCTTAAATACCCGCCTACGAGACCACAACACTTCTCTGAAAGGAGCTCCGTCCTCAAATCTGGCTTTACATTATAGGAACTGTCCCCGGAATAACCATCCTGATTCTTCTGAAAAATCATGTACACCCATCTTTAATAAAACCAGAATCCTGTACAAACACAAAGATAAACTAACAAGAGAAATCAGTGAAGCGTTTCATATTCATAAAAACATTGACTCATTTGTGAGCACACCCTCTGTAACAGTTCATGATTGTGAACTAATGTAACTGGATTTAAGTAATTGATTTATCACTGTGGCTTTTAGTGTTGCGCACGCGTCCGTGGTTGTCAAATGAGTATATTTTGCATGTTTTTTCTAATAAATTTTCAGTTGTTAGTCAGCGCCGGTCCTGTTGTCTTCTTCTACTTTGTCCCTCGTCTACGCGCTGTTATTCCCAGCAGCCTTAAATGCAGGTATTCACTCGAGCAATGCAGCCTCGTAGAACGGAGCCAAGAACCTGAACCAAAAAGACGAAATGGTTCCTCAACATCACCTCGCTCAGAGTGCCACCATGCCCTGTGCCAAAGAATGAAACGTGACTCGAATTAAAGCAGTGTGACGTCATTGTTGGAGCAGATGCCGATGTTACGCTGGGGGCCGTGAACAGCGGTGGAAAGGTTCCACAGGTGCTGATGCCGTGTTGCTCGATGTCCCTTGTAGCGTCGTAACTGTCGATAATACAGTAATTCAGCGTTTTCAGGTCGCTGTCGTAAATGCAGGTATTCACTCGAGCAATGCAGCCTCGTAGAACGAAGCCAAGAACCTGAACCAAAAATACGAAATGGTTCCTCAACATCCCCTCACTCAGGCTGCCACCATGACAGTGCCAAAGAACGAAGCGTGACTCGATTTAAAGCAGTGTGACGTCAATGTTGCAGCAGCTGCCGATATTACGCTGGAGGACGTGAACAGTGATGAATCGGTTCCACAAGTGCTGATGCCGTGTTGCTCGATGTTTCTTGTCGCTTCGTAACCCTCGATATTACAGTAATTCGGCGTTTTAAGGTCGCTGTCTTAAATGCAGGTGTCCACTCGAGCAATGCAGGCTGGTAGAACGAAGCCAAGAACCTGATCCAAATAGACGAAATGGTTCCTCAACATCACCTCGCTCAGTGTGCCACCACGCCCAGTTCCAAAGATTGAAGCGTGACTAGAATTATAGCAGTGCGACATCAATGTTGCAGCAGCTGCCAATGTTACGCTGGGGGACGTGAACATTGGTGAATCGGTTCCACTCCTGATAATGCCGTGTTGCTCGATGTGCTTTGTAGCGTCGTAACCCTCGGTATTACAGTAATTCAGCGTTTTCAGCTCTCTGTCTTAAATGCAGGTATTTCACTCGAGCAATGCAGCCTGGTAGAACGAAGCCAAGAACCTGAACCAAAAAGACGAAATGTTTCCTCAACATCACCTCGCTCAGAATGCCACCATGCCTTGTGCCAATGAACGAAACGTGACTCGATATAAAGCAGTGTGACGTCAATGTTGCTGCAGATCCGATGTTACGCTGGGGGGATGAACAGTGGTGGATCGGTTCCACACGTGCTGATGCCGTGTTGTTCGATATTCCTTGTAGCGTCGTAACTCTCGGTAATACAGTAATTCAGCGTTTCCATGTCGCTGTCGTGAATGCAGGTGTTAACTCGAGCAATGCAGCCTGGTAGAACGAAGCCAAGAACATGTACCGAAAAGACTAAATGGTTCCTTAACATCATCTCGCTCAGGGTGCCACCGCGCCCAGTTCAAAAGAACGAAGCGTGATTAGATTTATTGCAGTGTGACGTCATGTTGCAGCAGCTGCCGATGTTACGCTGGGGCACGTGAACAGTGGTGAATCGGTTAAACACGTGCTGATGCCATGTTGCTCGATTTTTCTTGCAGCGTCGTACCCCTCGGTATTACAGTAATTCAGTGTTTTCAGGTCGCTGTCTTGAATGCAGCTGTTCACTCGAGCAATGCAGCCTGATAGAACAAAGCCAAGAACCTGAACCAAAAAGACGAAATGGTTCCTCAACATCACCTCACTCAGAGTGCCACAATGCCCTGTGCCAAAGAACGAAGCGTGACTCGATTTAAACCAGTGTGATGTCAATGTTGCAGCAGATGCCTATGATACGCTGGGGGCGCTGAACAGTGGTGGATCGGTTCCACACGTGCTGATGCCGTGTTGTTCGATGTTCCTTGTAGCGTCGTAACCCTTGGTATTACAGTAATTCAGCGTTTTCAGGTCGCTGTCTTAAATGCAGGTGTTCTCTCGAGCAATGCTGCCTGGTAGAACGAAGCCAAGAAACTGAACCAAAAGGACAAAATGGTTCCTCAACATCCCCTCACTCAGGGTGCCACCATGCCCAGTGCCAAATACCGAAGCGTGACTCGATTTAAAGCCGTGTGACGTCAATGTTGCAGCAGCTGCCGATGTTACTGTGGGGATCGTGAACAGTGGTGGGTCGGTTCCACAGGTGCTGATGCCGTGTTCCTCGATGCTCCTTGTAGCGTCGTAGCTCTCGGCATTACAGTAATTCAGCGTTTTCAGGTCGCCGTCTCAAATGCAGGCGTTTTCAGGTCGCCGTCGTAAATGCAGTTGTTCAATCGAGCAATGCAGCCTGGTAGAACGAAGCCAAGAAACTGAACCAAAAAAGACGAAATGGTTCCTAATCATCCCCTCTCTCAGGTTGCCACCATGTCCAGTGCCAAAGAACAAAGCGTGACTCGATTTAAAGCAGTGTGATTTCAATGTAGCAGCAGCTGCGGATGTTACTATGGCGTTCGTGAACAGTGGTGGGTCGTTTCCAAGGTGTTGATGCCTTGTTCCTCGATGCTCCTTGTAGCGTCGTAACATCGGTATTACAGTAATTCAGCGTTTTCCGGTCGCTGTCGTAAATGCAGGTGTTCACCCGAGCAATGCAGCCTGGTAGAACGAAGCCATGAACCTGAACCAAAAAGACGAAATGGTTCCTCAACATCACCTCTCTGAGGGTGCAACCATGCCCAGTTCAAAAGAACGAAGCGTGACTAGATTTATAGCAGTGTGACGTCAATGTTCCTGCAGCTGCCGATGTTACGCTGGAGGACGTGAACAGTGGTGAATCGGCTCCACACGTGCTGATGCCGTGTTGCTCGATGTTTCTTGTAGCGTCGTAACCCTCGGCATTACAGTAACTCAGCGTTTTAAGGTCGCGGTCTTAAATGCAGGTGCTCACTCGAGCAATGCAGCCTGGTTGAACGAAGCCAAGAACCGGAACCAAAAAAGCGAAATGGTTCCTCAACATCACCTCGCTCAGGGTGCCACCACGCCCAGTTCCAAAGAACGATGCGTGACTAGATTTATAGCAGTGCGACATCAATGTTGCAGCAGCTGCCAATGTTACGCTGGGGGACGTGAACAGTGGTGAATCGGTTCCACACCTGATAATGCCGTGTTGCTCGATGTGCCTTGTAGCGTCGTAACCCTCGGTATTACAGTAATTCAGCGTTTTCAGCTCTCTGTCTTAAATGCAGGTATTTCACTCGAGCAATGCAGCCTGGTAGAACGAAGCCAAGAACCTGAACCAAAAAGACGAAATGGTTCCTCAACATCACCTCGCTCAGAGTGCCACCATGCCTTGTGCCAATGAACGAAACCTGACTCGATTTAAAGCAGTGTGACGTCAATGTTGCTGCAGATGCCGATGTTACGCTGGAGGGATGAACAGTGGTGGATCGGTTCCACACGTGCTGATGCCGTGTTGTTCGATATTCCTTGTAGCGTCGTAACTCTCGGTAATACAGTAATTCAGCGTTTCCAGGTCGCTGTTGTGAATGCAGGTGTTCACTCGGGCAATGCAGCCTGGTAGAACGAAGCCAAGAACCTGTACCAAAAAGACTAAATGGTTCCTTAACATCATCTCGCTCAGGGTGCCACCGCGCCCAGTTCAAAAGAACGAAGCGTGATTAGATTTATTGCAGTGTGACGTCATGTTGCAGCAGCTGCCGATGTTACGCTGGGGCACGTGAACAGTGGTGAATTGGTTAAACACGTGCTGATGCCATGTTGCTCGATTTTTCTTGCAGCGTCGTGCCCCTCGGTATTACAGTAATTCAGTGTTTTCAGGTCGCTGTCTTGAATGCAGCTGTTCACTCGAGCAATGCAGCCTGATAGAACAAAGCGAAGAACCTGAACCAAAAAGACGAAATGGTTCCTCAACATCACCTCACTCAGAGTGCCACAATGCCCTGTGCCAAAGAACGAAGCGTGACTCGATTTAAACCAGTGTGATGTCAATGTTGCAGCAGATGCCTATGATACGCTGGGGGCGCTGAACAGTGGTGGATCGGTTCCACACGTGCTGATGCCGTGTTGTTCGAGGTTCCTTGTAGCGTCGTAACCCTTGGTATTACAGTAATTCAGCGTTTTCAGGTCGCTGTCTTAAATGCAAGTGTTCACTCGAGCAATGCAGCTTGGTAGAACGAAGCCAAGAGCCTGAACCAAAAAGACAAAATGGTTCCTCAACATCCCCTCGCTCAGGGTGCCACCACTCCCAGGTCCAAAGAACGAAGCGTGACTAGATTTAAAGCAGTGCGACATCAATGTTGCAGCAGCTGCCAATGTTACGCTGGGGGACGTGAACAGTGGGGAATCGGTTCCACACCTGATGATGCCGTGTTGCTCGATGTGCTTTGTAGCGTCGTAACCCTCGGTATGACAGTAATTCAGCGTTTTCAGCTCTCTGTCTTAAATGCAGGTGTTTCACTCGAGCAATGCAGCCTGGTAGAACGAAGCCAAGAACCTGAACCAAATAGGCGAAATGGTTCCTCAACATCAGCTTGCTCATTGTGCCACCATGCCCAGTGCCAAAGAGCGAAACGTGAATAGATTTATAGCAGTGTGACGTCAATGTTGCAGCAGCTGCCGATGTTACGCTGGGCGACGTGAACAGTGATAGATAGGTTCCACACGTGCGGATGCCGTGTTGCTCGATGTTCATTGTAGCGTAGTAACCCTCGGTATTAAAGTAATTCAGCGTTTTCAGGTCGCTGTCTTAAATGCAGGTATTCACTCGAGCAATGCAGCCTCGTAGAACGAAGCCAAGAACCTGAACCAAAAATACGAAATGGTTCCTCAACATCCCCTCAGTCAGGCTGCCACCATGACAGTGCCAAAGAACGAAGCGTGACTCGATTTAAAGCAGTGTGACGTCAATGTTGCAGCAGCTGCCGATATTACGCTGGAGGACGTGAACAGTGGTGAATCGGATCCACAAGTGCTGATGCCGTGTTGCTCGATTTTTCTTGTCGCGTCGTAACCCTCGGTATTACAGTAATTCAGCGTTTTAAGGTCGCTGTCTTAAATGCAGGTGTCCACTCGAGCAATGCAGCCTGGTAGAAAGAAGCCAAGAACCTGCACGAAAAAGACGATATGGTTCCTCAACATCACCTCGCTCAGGGTGCCACCACGACCAGTTCCAAAGAACGAAGCGTGACTAGATTTATAGCAGTGCGACATCAATGTCGCAGCAGCTGCCAATGTTACGCAGGGGGATGTGAACAGTGTCGGTTCCACACCTGATGATGTCGTGTTGCTCGATGTGCCTTGTAGCGTCATAACCCTCGGTATTACAGTAATTCAGCGTTTTCAGCTCTCTGTCTTAAATGCAGGTGTTTCACTCGAGCAATGCAGCCTGGTAGAACGAAGCCAAGAACCTGAACCAAATAGACGAAATGGTTCCTCAACATCACCTCGCTCAGTGTGCCACCACGCCCAGTTCAAAAGAACGAAGCGTGATTAGATTTATTGCAGTGTGACGTCATGTTGCAGCAGCTGCCGATGTTACGCTGGGGCACGTGAACAGTGGTGAATCGGTTAAACACGTGCTGATGCCATGGTGCTCGATTTTTCTTGCAGCGTCGTAACCCTCGGTATTGCAGTAATTCAGCGGTTTCACGTAGCTGTCTTAAATGCAGGTGTTCTCTCGAGCAATGCAGCCTGTAGAAGGGAGCCAAGAACCCGAACCAAAAGAACAAAATGGTTCCTCAACATCACCTCGCTCAGGTTGCCACCACGGCCAGTTCCAAAGAACGAAGCGTGACTAGATTTATAGCAGTGCGACATCAATGTTGAAGCAGCTGCCAATGTTACGCTGGGGGACCTGAACAGTGGTGAATCGGTTCCACACCTGATGATGCCGTGTTCCTCGATGCCCTTGTAGCGTCGTAACTCTCGGTATTACAGTAATTCAGCGTTTTCAGGTCGCCGTCGTAAATGCAGTTGTTCAATCGAGCAATGCAGCCTGGTAGAACGAAGCCAAGAACCTGAACCAAAAAAGACTAAATGGTTCTTCAACATCACCTCTCTCAAGGTGCAACCACGCCCAGTTCAAAAGAACGAAGCGTGATTGGATTTAAAGCAGTGTGACGTCATTGTTGCAGCAGATGCCGATGTTACGCTAGGGGCCGTGAACAGTGGTGGATCGGCTGCACAGGTGCTGATGCCATGTTGCTCGATGTTCCTTGTAGCGTCGTAACTCTCGGTAATACATTAATTCAGCGTTTTCAGGTCTCTGTCTGAAATGCAGGTGTTAACTCGAGCAATGCAGCCTAGTAGAACGAAGCCAAGAACCTGAACCTAAAACACGTAATGGTTCCTCAACATCCCCTCACTCAGGGTACCAGCATGCCCAGTGCCAAAGAAAGAAGCGTGACTCGATTTAAAGCTGTGTGACGTCAATGTTGCAGCAGTTGCCGATGTTTCTACGGGGATCGTGAACAGTGGTGGGTCGGTTCCACTGGTGCTGATGCCGTGTTCCTTGATGCTCCTTGTAGCGTCGTAACCCTCGGTATAACAGTAATTCAGCGTTTTCAGCTCTCTGTCTTAAATGCAGGTGTTTCTTTCGAGCAATGCCGCCTGGTAGAACAAAGCCAAGAACCTGAACCAAATAGACGAAATGGTTCCCCAACAGCATTCGCCCAGGGAGCCACCATGCCTAGTGCCAAAGAACGAAACATGACTAGATTTATAGCAGTGTGACGTCAATGTTGCAGCAGCTGCCGATGTTACGCTGGGCGACGTGAACAATGGTGGATAGGTTCCACACGTGCGGATGCCGTGTTGCTCGATGTTCCTTGTAGCGTCGTAACACTCGGTATTACAGTAATTAAGCGTTTTCAGGTCGCTGTCTTAAATGCAGGCATTCACTCGAGCAACGCAGCCTCGTATAACGAAGTCAAGAACATGAACCAAAAATACAAAATGGTTCCTCAACATCCCCTCACTCAGGGTGCCACCATGCCCAGTGCCAAAGAACGAAGCGTGACTCGATTTAAAGCAGTGTGACGTCAATGTTGCAGAAGCTGCCGATGTTACTATGGAGATCATGGGCAGTGGTGGGTCGGCTCCACAGGTACTGATGCCGTGTTCCTCGATGCTCCTTGTAGCGTCGTAACTCTCGGTATTACAGTAATTCAGCTTTTTCAGGTCGCCGTCGTAAACGCAGTTGTTCAATCGAGCAATGCAGCCTGGTAGAACGAAGCCAAGAACCTGAACCAAAAATACGAAATGGTTCCTCAACATCACCTCGCTCAGGGTGCCACCACTCCCAGGTCCAAAGAACGAAGCGTGACTAGATTTAAAGCAGTGCGACATCAATATTGCAGCAGCTGCCAATGTTACGCTGGGGGACGTGAACATTGGGGAATCGGTTCCACACCTGATGATGCCGTGTTGCTCGATGTGCCTTGTAGCGTCGTAACCCTCCGTATTACAGTAATTCACCGTTTTCAGCTCTCTGTCCTAAATGCAGGTGTTTCACTCGAGCAATGCAGCCTGGTAGAACGAAGCCAAGAACCTGGACCAAATAGACGAAATGGTTCCTCAACATCAGCTTGCTCAGGGTGCCACCATGCCCAGTGCCAAAGAACGAAACGTGAATAGATTTATAGCAGTGTGACGTCAATGTTGCAGCAGCTGCCGATGTTACGCTGGGCGACGTGAACAGTGATGGATAGGTTCCACACGTGCGGATGCCGTGTTGCTCGATGTTCATTGTAGCGTAGTAACCCTCGGTATTACAGTAATTCAGCGTTTTCAGGTCGCTGTCTTAAATGCAGGTATTCACTCGAGCAATGCAGCCTCGTAGAACGAAGCCAAGAACCTGAACCAAAAATACGAAATGGTTCCTCAACATCCCCTCACTCAGGCTGCCACCATGACAGTGCCAAAGAACGAAGCGTGACTCGATTTAAAGCAGTGTGACGTCAATGTTGCAGCAGCTGCCGATATTACGCTGGAGGACGTGAACAGTGGTGAATCGGTTCCACAAGTGCTGATGCCGTGTTGCTCGATGTTTCTTGTCGCTTCGTAACCCTCGGTATTACAGTAAATCGGCGTTTTAAGGTCGCTGTCTTAAATGCAGGTGTCCACTCGAGCAATGCAGCCTGGTAGAACGAAGCCAAGAACCTGATCCAAATAGACGAAATGGTTCCTCAACATCACCTTGCTCAGTGTGCCACCACGCCCAGTTCCAAAGATTGAAGCGTGACTAGAATTATAGCAGTGCGACGTCAATGTTGCAGCAGCTGCCAATGTTTCGCTGGGGGACGTGAACAGTGGTGAATCGGTTCCACACTTGATGATGCCGTGTTGCTCGATGTGCCTTGTAGCGTCGTAACCCTCGGTATTACAGTAATTCAGCGTTTTCAGCTCTCTGTCTTAAATGCAGGTGTTTCACTCGAGCAATGGAGCCTGGTAGAACGAAGCCATGAACCTCAACCAAAAATTCGAAATGGTTCCTAAACATCCCCTCGCTCAGGGTGCCACCACGCCCAGTTACAAAGAACGATGCGTGACTAGATTTATAGCAGTGCGACATCAATGTTTCAGCAGCTGCCAATGTTACGCTGGGGACGTGAACATTGGTGAATCGGTTCCACTCCCGATAATGCTGTGTTGCTCGATGTACTTTGTAGCGTCGTAACCCTCGGTATTACAGTAATTCAGCGTTTTCAGCTCTCTGTCTTAAATGCAGGTATTTCACTCGAGCAATGCAGCCTGGTAGAACGAAGCCAAGAACCTGAACCAAAAAGAAAGAAATGTTTCCTCAACATCACCTCGCTCAGAGTGCCACCATGCCTTGTGCCAATGAACGAAACGTGACTCGATTTAAAGCAGTATGACGTCAATGTTGCTGCAGATCCGATGTTACGCTGGGGGGATGAACAGTGGTGGATCGGTTCCACACGAGCTGATGCCGTGTTGTTCGATATTCCTTGTAGCGTCGTAACTCTCGGTAATACAGTAATTCAGCGTTTCCATGTCGCTTGCGTGAATGCAGGTGTTAACTCGAGCAATGCAGCCTGGTAGAACGAAGCCAAGAACATGTACCAAAAAGACTAAATGGTTCCTTAACATCATCTCGCTCAGGGTGCCACCGCGCCCAGTTCAAAAGAACGAAGCGTGATTAGATTTATTGCAGTGTGACGTCATGTTGCAGCAGCTGCCGATGTTACGCTGGGGCACGTGAACAGTGGTGAATCGGTTAAACACGTGCTGATGCCATGTTGCTCGATTTTTCTTGCAGCGTCGTACCCCTCGGTATTACAGTAATTCAGTGTTTTCAGGTCGCTGTCTTGAATGCAGCTGTTCACTCGAGCAATGCAGCCTGGTAGAACGAAGCCATGAACCTGAACCAAAAAGACGAAATGGTTCCTCAACATCACCTCTCTGAGGGTGCAACCACGCCCAGTTCAAAAGAACGAAGCGTGACTAGATTTATAGCAGTGTGACGTCATTGTTGCAGCAGATGCCGATGTTACGCTAGGGGCCGTGAACAGTGGTGGATCGGCTGCACAGGTGCTGATGCCATGTTGCTCGATGTTCCTTGTAGCGTCGTAACTCTCGGTAATACATTAATTCAGCGTTTTCAGGTCTCTGTCTGAAATGCAGGTGTTAACTCGAGCAATGCAGCCTAGTAGAACGAAGCCAAGAACCTGAACCTAAAACACGAAATGGTTCCTCAACATCCCCTCACTCAGGGTACCAGCATGCCCAGTGCCAAAGAAAGAAGCGTGACTCGATTTAAAGCTGTGTGACGTCAATGTTGCAGCAGTTGCCGATGTTTCTACGGGGATCGTGAACAGTGGTGGGTCGGTTCCACTGGTGCTGATGCCGTGTTCCTTGATGCTCATTGTAGCGTCGTAACCCTCGGTATTACAGTAATTCAGCGTTTTCAGCTCTCTGTCCTAAATGCAGGTGTTTCCCTCGAGCAATGCCGCCTGGTAGAACAAAGCCAAGAACCTGAACCAAATAGACGAAATGGTTCCCCAACAACATTCGCTCAGGGTGCCACCATGCCCAGTGCCAAAGAACGAAACATGACTAGATATATAGCAGTGTGACGTCAATGTTGCAGCAGCTGCCGATGTTACGCTGTGCGACGTGAACAATGGTGGATAGGTTCCACACGTGCGGATGCCGTGTTGCTCGATGTTCCTTGTAGCGTCGTAACACTCGGTATTACAGTAATTAAGCGTTTTCAGGTCGCTGTCTTAAATGCAGGCATTCACTCGAGCAACGCAGCCTCGTATAACGAAGTCAAGAACATGAACCAAAAATACAAAATGGTTCCTCAACATCCCCTCACTCAGGGTGCCACCATGCCCAGTGCCAAAGAACGAAGCGTGACTCGATTTAAAGCAGTGTGACGTCAATGTTGCAGAAGCGGCCGATGTTACTATGGAGATCATGGGCAGTGGTGGGTCGGCTCCACAGGTACTGATTCCGTGTTCCTCGATGCTCCTTGTAGCGTCGTAACTCTCGGTATTACAGTAATTCAGCTTTTTCAGGTCGCCGTCGTAAATGCAGTTGTTCAATCGAGCAATGCAGCCTGGTAGAACGAAGCCAAGAACCTGAACCAAAAGGACAAAATGGTTCCTCTACATCCCCTCACTCAGGGTGCCACCATGCCCAGTGCCAAATAACGAAGCGTGACTCGATTTAAAGCCGTGTGACGTCAATGTTGCAGCAGCTGCCGATGTTACTGTGGGGATCGTGAACAGTGGTGGGTCGGTTCCACAGGTACTGATGCCGTGTTCCTCGATGCTCCTTGTAGCGTCGTAACTCTCGGCATTACAGTAATTCAGCGTTTTCAGGTCGCCGTCGTAAATGCAGGCGTTTTCAGGTCGCCGTCGTAAATGCAGTTGTTCAATCGAGCAATGCAGCCTGGTAGAACGAAGCCAAGAAACTGAACCAAAAAAGACGAAATGGTTCCTAATCATCCCCTCTCTCAGGTTGCCACCATGTCCAGTGCCAAAGAACAAAGCGTGACTCGATTTAAAGCAGTTTGATTTCAATGTAGCAGCAGCTGCGGATGTTACTATGGCGTTCGTGAACAGTGGTGGGTCGTTTCCAAGGTGCTGATGCCTTGTTCCTCGATGCTCCTTGTAGCGTCGTAACATCGGTATTACAGTAATTCAGCGTTTTCCGGTCGCCGTCGTAAATGCAGTTGTTCAATCGAGCAATGCAGCCTGGTAGAACGAAGCCAAGAACCTGAACCAAAAAAGACGAAATGGTTCCTAAACATCCCCTCACGCAGGGTGCCACCATGTCCAGTGCCAAAGAACGAAGCGTGACTCGATTTAAAGCAGTGTTATTTCAATGTAGGAGCAGCTGCGGATGTTACTATGGCGTTCGTGAACAGTGGTGGGTCGGTTCCACAGGTGCTGATGCCTTGTTCCTCGATGCTCCTTGTAGCGTCGTAACTTCGGTATTACAGTAATTCAGCGTTTTCCGGTCGCTGTCGTAAATGCAGGTGTTACCCCGAGCAATGCAGCCTGGTAGAACGAAGCCATGAACCTGAACCAAAAAGACGAAATGGTTCCTCAACATCACCTCTCTGAGGGTGCAACCATGCCCAGTTCAAAAGAACGAAGCGTGACTAGAATATAGCATTGCGACGTCAATGTTGCAGCAGCTGCCAATGTTACTCTGGGGGACGTGAACAGTGGTGAATCGGTTCCACACCTGATAATGCCGTGTTGCTCGATGTTCCTTGTAGCGTCGTACCCCTCGGTATTACAGTAATTCAGAGTTTTCAGGTCGCTGTCTTAAATGCAAGTGTTCACTCGAGCAATGCAGCTTGGTAGAACGAAGCCAAGAGCCAGAACCAAAAAGACAAAATGGTTCCTCAACATCCCCTCGCTCAGGGTGCCACCACTCCCAGGTCCAAAGAACGAAGCGTGACTAGATTTAAAGCAGTGCGACATCAATGTTGCAGCAGCTGCCAATGTTACGCTGGGGGACGTGAACAGTGGGGAATCGGTTCCACACCTGATGATGCCGTGTTGCTCGATGTGCCTTGTAGCGTCGTAACCCTCGGTATGACAGTAATTCAGCGTTTTCAGCTCTCTGTCTTAAATGCAGGTGTTTCACTCGAGCAATGCAGCCTGGTAGAACGAAGCCAAGAACCTGAACCAAATAGGCGCAATGGTTCCTCAACATCAGCTTGCTCATTGTGCCACCACGACCAGTGCCAAAGAACGAAACGTGAATAGATTTATAGCAGTGTGACGTCAATGTTGCAGCAGCTGCCGGTGTTACGCTGGGCGACGTGAACAGTGATAGATAGGTTCCACACGTGCGGATGCCGTGTTGCTCGATGTTCATTGTAGCGTAGTAACCCTCGGTATTAAAGTAATTCAGCGTTTTCAGGTCGCTGTCTTAAATGCAGGTATTCACTCGAGCAATGCAGCCTCGTAGAACGAAGCCAAGAACCTGAACCAAAAATACGAAATGGTTCCTCAACATCCCCTCAGTCAGGCTGCCACCATGACAGTGCCAAAGAACGAAGCGTGACTCGATTTAAAGCAGTGTGACGTCAATGTTGCAGCAGCTGCCGATATTACGCTGGAGGACGTGAACAGTGGTGAATCGGATCCACAAGTGCTGATGCCGTGTTGCTCGATTTTTCTTGTCGCGTCGTAACCCTCGGTATTACAGTAATTCAGCGTTTTAAGGTCGCTGTCTTAAATGCAGGTGTCCACTCGAGCAATGCAGCCTGGTAGAAAGAAGCCAAGAACCTGCACGAAAAAGACGATATGGTTCCTCAACATCACCTCGCTCAGGGTGCCACCACGACCAGTTCCAAAGAACGAAGCGTGACTAGATTTATAGCAGTGCGACATCAATGTCGCAGCAGCTGCCAATGTTACGCAGGGGGATGTGAACAGTGTCGGTTCCACACCTGATGATGTCGTGTTGCTCGATGTGCCTTGTAGCGTCGTAACCCTCGGTATTACAGTAATTCAGCGTTTTCAGCTCTCTGTCTTAAATGCAGGTGTTTCACTCGAGCAATGCAGCCTGGTAGAACGAAGCCAAGAACCTGGACCAAATAGACGAAATGGTTCCTCAACATCACCTCGCTCAGTGTGCCACCACGCCCAGTTCAAAAGAACGAAGCGTGATTAGATTTATTGCAGTGTGACGTCATGTTGCAGCAGCTGCCGATGTTACGCTGGGGCACGTGAACAGTGGTGAATCGGTTAAACACGTGCTGATGCCATGGTGCTCGATTTTTCTTGCAGCGTCGTAACCCTCGGTATTACAGTAATTCAGCGGTTTCACGTAGCTGTCTTAAATGCAGGTGTTCTCTCGAGCAATGCAGCCTGTAGAAGGGAGCCAAGAACCCGAACCAAAAGAACAAAATGGTTCCTCAACATCACCTCGCTCAGGTTGCCACCACGGCCAGTTCCAAAGAACGAAGCGTGACTAGATTTATAGCAGTGCGACATCAGTGTTGAAGCAGCTGCCAATGTTACGCTGGGGGACCTGAACAGTGGTGAATCGGTTCCACACCTGATGATGCCGTGTTCCTCGATGCCCTTGTAGCGTCGTAACTCTCGGTATTACAGTAATTCAGCGTTTTCAGGTCGCCGTCGTAAATGCAGTTGTTCAATCGAGCAATGCAGCCTGGTAGAACGAAGCCAAGAACCTGAACCAAAAAAGACGAAATGGTTCTTCAACATCACCTCTCTCAAGGTGCAACCACGCCCAGTTCAAAAGAACGAAGCGTGATTGGATTTGAAGCAGTGTGACGTCATTGTTGCAGCAGATGCCGATGTTACGCTAGGGGCCGTGAACAGTGGTGGATCGGCTGCACAGGTGCTGATGCCATGTTGCTCGATGTTCCTTGTAGCGTCGTAACTCTCGGTAATACATTAATTCAGCGTTTTCAGGTCTCTGTCTGAAATGCAGGTGTTAACTCGAGCAATGCAGCCTAGTAGAACGAAGCCAAGAACCTGAACCTAAAACACGAAATGGTTCCTCAACATCCCCTCACTCAGGGTACCAGCATGCCCAGTGCCAAAGAAAGAAGCGTGACTCGATTTAAAGCTGTGTGACGTCAATGTTGCAGCAGTTGCCGATGTTTCTACGGGGATCGTGAACAGTGGTGGGTCGGTTCCACTGGTGCTGATGCCGTGTTCCTTGATGCTCCTTGTAGCGTCGTAACCCTCGGTATTACAGTAATTCAGCGTTTTCAGCTCTCTGTCCTAAATGCAGGTGTTTCCCTCGAGCAATGCCGCCTGGTAGAACAAAGCCAAGAACCTGAACCAAATAGACGAAATGGTTCCCCAACAACATTCGCTCAGGGTGCCACCATGCCCAGTGCCAAATAACGAAACATGACTAGATTTATAGCAGTGTGACGTCAATGTTGCAGCAGCTGCCGATGTTACGCTGGGTGACGTGAACAATGGTGGATAGGTTCCACACGTGCGGATGCCGTGTTGCTCGATGTTCCTTGTAGCGTCGTAACACTCGGTATTACAGTAATTAAGCGTTTTCAGGTCGCTGTCTTAAATGCAGGCATTCACTCGAGCAACGCAGCCTCGTATAACGAAGTCAAGAACATGAACGAAACATACAAAATGGTTCCTCAACATCCCCTCACTCAGGGTGCCACCATGCCCAGTGCCAAAGAACGAAGCGTGACTCGATTTAAAGCAGTGTGACGTCAATGTTGCAGAAGCTGCCGATGTTACTATGGAGATCATGGGCAGTGGTGGGTCGGCTCCACAGGTACTGATGCCGTGTTCCTCGATGCTCCTTGTAGCGTCGTAACTCTCGGTATTACAGTAATTCAGCTTTTTCAGGTCGCCGTCGTAAATGCAGTTGTTCAATCGAGCAATGCAGCCTGGTAGAACGAAGCCAAGAACCTGAACCAAAAGGACAAAATGGTTCCTCAACATCCCCTCACTCAGGGTGCCACCATGCCCAGTGCCAAATAACGAAGCGTGACTCGATTTAAAGCCGTGTGACGTCAATGTTGCAGCAGCTGCCGATGTTACTGTGGGGATCGTGAACAGTGGTGGGTCGGTTCCACAGGTACTGATGCCGTGTTCCTCGATGCTCCTTGTAGCGTCGTAACTCTCGGCATTACAGTAATTCAGCGTTTTCAGGTCGCCGTCGTAAATGCAGGCGTTTTCAGGTCGCCGTCGTAAATGCAGTTGTTCAATCGAGCAATGCAGCCTGGTAGAACGAAGCCAAGAAACTGAACCAAAAAAGACGAAATCGTTCCTAATCATCCCCTCTCTCAGGTTGCCACCATGTCCAGTGCCAAAGAACAAAGCGTGACTCGATTTAAAGCAGTGTGATTTCAATGTAGCAGCAGCTGCGGATGTTACTATGGCGTTCGTGAACAGTGGTGGGTCGTTTCCAAGGTGCTGATGCCTTGTTCCTCGATGCTCCTTGTAGCGTCGTAACATCGGTATTACAGTAATTCAGCGTTTTCCGGTCGCTGTCGTAAATGCAGGTGTTCACCCGAGCAATGCAGCCTGGTAGAATGAAGCCATGAACCTGAACCAAAAAGACGAAATGGTTCCTCAACATCACCTCTCTGAGGGTGCAACCATGCCCAGTTCAAAAGAACGAAGCGTGACTAGATTTATAGCAGTGTGACGTCAATGTTCCTGCAGCTGCCGATGTTACGCTGGAGGACGTGAACAGTGGTGAATCGGCTCCACACGTGCTGATGCCGTGTTGCTCGATGTTTCTTGTAGCGTCGTAACCCTCGGCATTACAGTAACTCAGCGTTTTAAGGTCGCGGTCTTAAATGCAGGTGCTCACTCGAGCAATGCAGCCTGGTTGAACGAAGCCAAGAACCGGAACCAAAAAAGCGAAATGGTCCCTCAACATCACCTCGCTCAGGGTGCCACCATGCCTTGTGCCAATGAACGAAACGTGACTCGATTTAAAGCAGTGTGACGTCAATGTTGCTGCAGATGCCGATGTTACGCTGGAGGGATGAACAGTGGTGGATCAGTTCCACACGTGCTGATGCCGTGTTGTTCGACATTCCTTGTAGCGTCGTAACTCTCGGTAATACAGTAATTCAGCGTTTCCAGGTCGCTGTTGTGAATGCAGGTGTTCACTCGGGCAATGCAGCCTGGTAGAACGAAGCCAAGAACCTGTACCAGAAAGACTAAATGGTTCCTTAACATCATCTCGCTCAGGGTGCCACCGCGCCCAGTTCAAAAGAACGAAGCGTGATTAGATTTATTGCAGTGTGACGTCATGTTGCAGCAGCTGCCGATGTTACGCTGGGGCACGTGAACAGTGGTGAATTGGTTAAACACGTGCTGGTGCCATGTTGCTCGATTTTTCTTGCAGCGTCGTGCCCCTCGGTATTACAGTAATTCAGTGTTTTCAGGTCGCTGTCTTGAATGCAGCTGTTCACTCGAGCAATGCAGCCTGATAGAACAAAGCGAAGAACCTGAACCAAAAAGACGAAATGGTTCCTCAACCTCACCTCACTCAGAGTGCCACAATGCCCTGTGCCAAAGAACGAAGCGTGACTCGATTTAAACCAGTGTGATGTCAATGTTGCAGCAGATGCCTATGATACGCTGGGGGCGCTGAACAGTGGTGGATCGGTTCCACACGTGCTGATGCCGTGTTGTTCGAGGTTCCTTGTAGCGTCGTAACCCTTGGTATTACAGTATTTCAGCGTTTTCAGGTCGCTGTCTTAAATGCAGGTGTTCTCTCGAGCAATGCAGCCTGGTAGAACGAAGCCAAGAAACTGAACCAAAAGGACAAAATGGTTCCTCAACATCCCCTCACTCAGGGTGACACCATCCCCAGTGCCAAATAACGAAGCGTGACTCGATTTAAAGCCGTGTGACGTCAATGTTGCAGCAGCTGCCGATGTTACTATGGAGATGGTGAACAGTGGTGGGTCGGTTCCACAGGTACTGATGCCGTGTTCCTCGATGCTCCTTGTAGCGTCGTAACTCTCGGCATTACAGTAATTCAGCGTTTTCAGGTCGCCGTCGTAAATGCAGTTGTTCAATCGAGCAATGCAGCCTGGTAGAACGAAGCCAAGAACCTGAACCAAAAAAGACGAAATGGTTCCTAAACATCCCCTCACGCAGGGTGCCACCATGTCCAGTGCCAAAGAACGAAGCGTGACTCGATTTAAAGCAGTGTTATTTCAATGTAGGAGCAGCTGCGGATGTTACTATGGCGTTCGTGAACAGTGGTGGGTCGGTTCCACAGGTGCTGATGCCTTGTTCCTCTATGCTCCTTGTAGCGTCGTAACATCGGTATTACAGTAATTCAGCGTTTTCCGGTCGCTGTCGTAAATGCAGGTGTTACCCCGAGCAATGCAGCCTGGTAGAACGAAGCCATGAACCTGAACCAAAAAGACGAAATGGTTCCTCAACATCACCTCTCTGAGGGTGCAACCATGCCCAGTTCAAAAGAACGAAGCGTGACTAGAATATAGCAGTGCGACGTCAATGTTGCAGCAGCTGCCAATGTTACTCTGGGGGACGTGAACAGTGGTGAATCGGTTCCACACCTGATAATGCCGTGTTGCTCGATGTTCCTTGTAGCGTCGTACCCCTCGGTATTACAGTAATTCAGAGTTTTCAGGTCGCTGTCTTAAATGCAAGTGTTCACTCGAGCAATGCAGCTTGGTAGAACGAAGCCAAGAGCCTGAACCAAAAAGACAAAATGGTTCCTCAACATCCCCTCGCTCAGGGTGCCACCACTCCCAGGTCCAAAGAACGAAGCGTGACTAGATTTAAAGCAGTGCGACATCAATGTTGCAGCAGCTGCCAATGTTACGCTGGGGGACGTGAACAGTGGGGAATCGGTTCCACACCTAATGATGCCGTGTTGCTCGATGTGCCTTGTAGCGTCGTAACCCTCCGTATTACAGTAATTCACCGTTTTCAGCTCTCTGTCCTAAATGCAGGTGTTTCACTCGAGCAATGCAGCCTTGTAGAACGAAGCCAAGAACCTGAACCAAATAGGCGAAATGGTTCCTCAACATCAGCTTGCTCATTGTGCCACCATGCCCAGTGCCAAAGAACGAAACGTGAATAGATTTATAGCAGTGTGACGTCAATGTTGCAGCAGCTGCCGATGTTACGCTGGGCGACGTGAACAGTGATAGATAGGTTCCACACGTGCGGATGCCGTGTTGCTCGATGTTCACTGTAGCGTAGTAACCCTCGGTATTAAAGTAATTCAGCGTTTTCAGGTCGCTGTCTTAAATGCAGGTATTCACTCGAGCAATGCAGCCTCGTAGAACGAAGCCAAGAACCTGAACCAAAAATACGAAATGGTTCCTCAACATCCCCTCAGTCAGGCTGCCACCATGACAGTGCCAAAGAACGAAGCGTGACTCGATTTAAAGCAGTGTGACGTCAATGTTGCAGCAGCTGCCGATATTACGCTGGAGGACGTGAACATTGGTGAATCGGATCCACAAGTGCTGATGCCGTGTTGCTCGATGTTTCTTGTCGCGTCGTAACCCTCGGTATTACAGTAATTCAGCGTTTTCAGCTCTCTGTCTTAAATGCAGGTGTTTCACTCGAGCAATGCAGCCTGGTAGAACGAAGCCAAGAACCTGAACCAAATAGACGAAATGGTTCCTCAACATCACCTCGCTCAGTGTGCCACCACGCCCAGTTCAAAAGAACGAAGCGTGATTAGATTTATTGCAGTGTGACGTCATGTTGCAGCAGCTGCCGATGTTACGCTGGGGCACGTGAACAGTGGTGAATCGGTTAAACACGTGCTGATGCCATGTTGCTCGATTTTTCTTGCAGCGTCGTAACCCTCGGTATTACAGTAATTCAGCGGTTTCACGTAGCTGTCTTAAATGCAGGTGTTCTCTCGAGCAATGCAGCCTGTAGATGGAAGCCAAGAACCCGAACCAAAAGAACAAAATGGTTCCTCAACATCACCTCGCTCAGGTTGCCACCACGGCCAGTTCCAAAGAACGAAGCGTGACAAGATTTATAGCAGTGCGACATCAATGTTGAAGCAGCTGCCAATGTTACGCTGGGGGACCTGAACAGTGGTGAATCGGTTCCACACCTGATGATGCCGTGTTCCTCAATGCCCTTGTAGCGTCGTAACTCTCGGTATTACAGTAATTCAGCGTTTTCAGGTCGCCGTCGTAAATGCAGTTGTTCAATCGAGCAATGCAGCCTGGTAGAACGAAGCCAAGAACCTGAACCAAAAAAGACGAAATGGTTCTTCAACATCACCTCTCTCAAGGTGCAACCACGCCCAGTTCAAAAGAACGAAGCGTGATTGGATTTGAAGCAGTGTGACGTCATTGTTGCAGCAGATGCCGATGTTACGCTAGGGGCCGTGAACAGTGGTGGATCGGCTGCACAGGTGCTGATGCCATGTTGCTCGATGTTCCTTGTAGCGTCGTAACTCTCGGTAATACATTAATTCAGCGTTTTCAGGTCTCTGTCTTAAATGCAGGTGTTAACTCGAGCAATGTAGCCTAGTAGAACGAAGCCAAGAACCTGAACCTAAAACACGAAATGGTTCCTCAACATCCCCTCACTCAGGGTACCAGCATGCCCAGTGCAAAAGAAAGAAGCGTGACTCGATTTAAAGCTGTGTGACGTCAATGTTGCAGCAGTTGCCGATGTTTCTACGGGGATCGTGAACAGTGGTGGGTCGGTTCCACTGGTGCTGATGCCGTGTTCCTTGATGCTCCTTGTAGCGTCGTAACCCTCGGTATTACAGTAATTCAGCGTTTTCAGCTCTCTGTCTTAAATGCAGGTGTTTCCCTCGAGCAATGCCGCCTGGTAGAACAAAGCCAAGAACCTGAACCAAATAGACGAAATGGTTCCCCAACAACATTCGCTTTGGTGCCACCATGCCCAGTGCCAAAGAACGAAACATGACTAGATTTATAGCAGTGTGACGTCAATGTTGCAGCAGCTGCCGATGTTACGCTGGGCGACGTGAACAATGGTGGATAGGTTCCACACGTGCGGATGCCGTGTTGCTCGATGTTCCTTGTAGCGTCGTAACACTCGGTATTACAGTAATTAAGCGTTTTCAGGTCGCTGTCTTAAATGCAGGCATTCACTCGAGCAACGCAGCCTCGTATAACGAAGTCAAGAACATGAACCAAAAATACAAAATGGTTCCTCAACATCCCCTCACTCAGGGTGCCACCATGCCCAGTGCCAAAGAACGAAGCGTGACTCGATTTAAAGCAGTGTGACGTCAATGTTGCAGAAGCTGCCGATGTTACTATGGAGATCATGGGCAGTGGTGGGTCGGCTCCACAGGTACTGATGCCGTGTTCCTCGATGCTCCTTGTAGCGTCGTAACTCTCGGTATTACAGTAATTCAGCTTTTTCAGGTCGCCGTCGTAAACGCAGTTGTTCAATCGAGCAATGCAGCCTGGTAGAACGAAGCCAAGAACCTGAACCAAAAATACGAAATGGTTCCTCAACATCACCTCGCTCAGGGTGCCACCACTCCCAGGTCCAAAGAACGAAGCGTGACTAGATTTAAAGCAGTGCGACATCAATATTGCAGCAGCTGCCAATGTTACGCTGGGGGACGTGAACATTGGGGAATCGGTTCCACACCTGATGATGCCGTGTTGCTCGATGTGCCTTGTAGCGTCGTAACCCTCCGTATTACAGTAATTCACCGTTTTCAGCTCTCTGTCCGAAATGCAGGTGTTTCACTCGAGCAATGCAGCCTGGTAGAACGAAGCCAAGAACCTGGACCAAATAGACGAAATGGTTCCTCAACATCAGCTTGCTCAGGGTGCCACCATGCCCAGTGCCAAAGAACAAAACGTGAATAGATTTATAGCAGTGTGACGTCAATGTTGCAGCAGCTGCCGATGTTACGCTGGGCGACGTGAACAGTGATGGATAGGTTCCACACGTGCGGATGCCGTGTTGCTCGACGTTCATTGTAGCGTAGTAACCCTCGGTATTACAGTAATTCAGCGTTTTCAGGTCGCTGTCTTAAATGCAGGTATTCACTCGAGCAATGCAGCCTCGTAGAACGAAGCCAAGAACATGAACCAAAAATACGAAATGGTTCCTCAACATCCCCTCACTCAGGCTGCCACCATGACAGTGCCAAAGAACGAAGCATGACTCGATTTAAAGCAGTGTGACGTCAATGTTGCAGCAGCTGCCGATATTACGCTGGAGGACGTGAACAGTGGTGAATCGGTTCCACAAGTGCTGATGCCGTGTTGCTCGATGTTTTTTGTCGCTTCGTAACCCTCGGTATTACAGTAATTCGGCGTTTTAAGGTCGCTGTCTTAAATGCAGGTGTCCACTCGAGCAATGCAGCCTGGTAGAACGAAGCCAAGAACCTGATCCAAATAGACGAAATGGTTCCTCAACATCACCTCGCTCAGTGTGCCACCACGCCCAGTTCCAAAGATTGAAGCGTGACTAGAATTATAGCAGTGCGACGTCAATGTTGCAGCAGCTGCCAATGTTTCGCTGGGGGACGTGAACAGTGGTGAATCGGTTCCGCACTTGATGATGCCGTGTTGCTCGATGTGCCTTGTAGCGTCGTAACCCTCGGTATTACAGTAATTCAGCGTTTTCAGCTCTCTGTCTTAAATGCAGGTGTTTCACTCGAGCAATGGAGCCTGGTAGAACGAAGCCATGAACCTCAACCAAAAATTCGAAATGGTTCCTAAACATCCCCTCACTCAGGGTGCCACCACGCCCAGTTACAAAGAACGATGCGTGACTAGATTTATAGCAGTGCGACATCAATGTTGCAGCAGCTGCCAATGTTACGCTGGGGACGTGAACATTGGTGAATCGGTTCCACTCCTGATAATGCCGTGTTGCTCGATGTGCTTTGTAGCGTCGTAACCCTCGGTATTACAGTAATTCAAGCGTTTTCAGCTCTCTGTCTTAAATGCAGGTATTTCACTCGAGCAATGCAGCCTGGTAGAACGAAGCCAAGAACCTGAACCAAAAAGACGAAATGTTTCCTCAACATCACCTCGCTCAGAGTGCCACCATGCCTTGTGCCAATGAACGAAACGTGACTCGATTTAAAGCAGTATGACGTCAATGTTGCTGCAGATCCGATGTTACGCTGGGGGGATGAACAGTGGTGGATTGGTTCCACACGAGCTGATGCCGTGTTGTTCGATATTCCTTGTAGCGTCGTAACTCTCGGTAATACAGTAATTCAGCGGTTCCATGTCGCTTGCGTGAATGCAGGTGTTAACTCGAGCAATGCAGCCTGGTAGAACGAAGCCAAGAACATGTACCAAAAAGACTAAAAGGTTCCTTAGCATCATCTCGCTCAGGGTGCCACCGCGCCCAGTTCAAAAGAACGAAGCGTGATTAGATTTATTGCAGTGTGACGTCATGTTGCAGCAGCTGCCGATGTTACGCTGGGGCACGTGAACAGTGGTGAATCGGTTAAACACGTGCTGATGCCATGTTGCTCGATTTTTCTTGCAGCGTCGTACCCCTCGGTATTACAGTAATTCAGTGTTTTCAGGTCGCTGTCTTGAATGCAGCTGTTCACTCGAGCAATGCAGCCTGATAGAACAAAGCCAAGAACCTGAACCAAAAAGACGAAATGGTTCCTCAACATCACCTCACTCAGAGTGCCACAATGCCCTGTACCAAAGAACGAAGCGTGACTCGATTTAAACCAGTGTGATGTCAATGTTGCAGCAGATGCCTATGATACGCTCGGGGCGCTGAACAGTGGTGGATCGGTTCCACACGTGCTGATGCCGTGTTGTTCGATGTTCCTTGTAGCGTCGTAACCCTTGGTATTACAGTAATTCAGCGTTTTCAGGTCGCTGTCTTAAATGCAGGTGTTCTCTCGAGCAAAGCTGCCTAGTAGAACGAAGCCAAGAAACTGAACCAAAAGGACAAAATGGGTCCTCAACATCCCCTCACTCAGGGTGCCACCATGCCCAGTGCCAAATAACGAAGCGTGACTCGATTTAAAGCCGTGTGACGTCAATGTTGCAGCAGCTGCCGATGTTACTGTGGGGATCGTGAACAGTGGTGGGTCGGTTCCACAGGTACTGATGCCGTGTTCCTCGATGTTCCTTGTAGCGTCGTAACTCTCGGCATTACAGTAATTCAGCGTTTTCAGGTCGCCGTCGTAAATGCAGGCGTTTTCAGGTCGCCGTCGTAAATGCAGTTGTTCAATCGAGCAATGCAGCCTGGTAGAACGGAGCCAAGAAACTGAACCAAAAAAGACGAAATGGTTCCTAATCATCCCCTCTCTCAGGTTGCCACCATGTCCAGTGCCAAAGAACAAAGCGTGAATCGATTTAAAGCAGTGTGATTTCAATGTAGCAGCAGCTGCGGATGTTACTATGGCGTTCGTGAACAGTGGTGGGTCGTTTCCAAGGTGCTGATGCCTTGTTCCTCGATGCTCCTTGTAGCGTCGTAACATCGGTATTACAGTAATTCAGCGTTTTCCGGTCGCTGTCGTAAATGCAGGTGTTCACCCGAGCAATGCAGCCTGGTAGAACGAAGCCATGAACCTGAACCAAAAAGACGAAATGGTTCCTCAACATCACCTCTCTGAGGGTGCAACCACGCCCAGTTCAAAAGAACGAAGCGTGACTAGATTTATAGCAGTGTGACGTCATTGTTGCAGCAGATGCCGATGTTACGCTAGGGGCCGTGAACAGTGGTGGATCGGCTGCACAGGTGCTGATGCCATGTTGCTCGATGTTCCTTGTAGCGTCGTAACTCTCGGTAATACATTAATTCAGCGTTTTCAGGTCTCTGTCTGAAATGCAGGTGTTAACTCGAGCAATGCAGCCTAGTAGAACGAAGCCAAGAACCTGAACCTAAAACACGAAATGGTTCCTCAACATCCCCTCACTCAGGGTACCAGCATGCCCAGTGCCAAAGAAAGAAGCGTGACTCGATTTAAAGCTGTGTGACGTCAATGTTGCAGCAGTTGCCGATGTTTCTACGGGGATCGTGAACAGTGGTGGGTCGGTTCCACTGGTGCTGATGCCGTGTTCCTTGATGCTCCTTGTAGCGTCGTAACCCTCGGTATTACAGTAATTCAGCGTTTTCAGCTCTCTGTCTTAAATGCAGGTGTTTCCCTCGAGCAATGCCGCCTGGTAGAACAAAGCCAAGAACCTGAACCAAATAGACGAAATGGTTCCCCAACAACATTCGCTCAGGGTGCCACCATGCCCAGTGCCAAAGAACGAAACATGACTAGATTTATAGCAGTGTGACGTCAATGTTGCAGCAGCTGCCGATGTTATGCTGGGCGACGTGAACAATGGTGGATAGGTTCCACACGTGCGGATGCCGTGTTGCTCGATGTTCCTTGTAGCTTCGTAACACTCGGTATTACAGTAATTAAGCGTTTTCAGGTCGCTGTCTTAAATGCAGGCATTCACTCGAGCAACGCAGCCTCGTATAACAAAGTCAAGAACATGAACCAAAAATACAAAATGGTTCCTCAACATCCCCTCACTCAGGGTGCCACCATGCCCAGTGCCAAAGAACGAAGCGTGACTCGATTTAAAGCAGTGTGACGTCAATGTTGCAGAAGCTGCCGATGTTACTATGGAGATCATGGGCAGTGGTGGGTCGGCTCCACAGGAACTGATGCCGTGTTCCTCGATGCTCCTTGTTGCGTCGTAACTCTCGGTATTACAGTAATTCAGCTTTTTCAGGTCGCCGTCGTAAATGCAGTTGTTCAATCGAGCAATGCAGCCTGGTAGAACGAAGCCAAGAACCTGAACCAAAAATACGAAATGGTTCCTCAACATCACCTCGCTCAGGGTGCCACCACTCCCAGGTCCAAAGAACGAAGCGTGACTAGATTTAAAGCAGTGCGACATCAATGTTGCAGCAGCTGCCAATGTTACGCTGGGGGACGTGAACATTGGGGAATCGGTTCCACACCTGATGATGCCGTGTTGCTCGATGGGCCTTGTAGCGTCGTAACCCTCCGTATTACAGTAATTCACCGTTTTCAGCTCTCTGTCCTAAATGCAGGTGTTTCACTCGAGCAATGCAGCCTGGTAGAACGAAGCCAAGAACCTGGACCAAATAGACGAAATGGTTCCTCAACATCAGCTTGCTCAGGGTGCCACCATGCCCAGTGCCAAAGAACGAAACGTGAATAGATTTATAGCAGTGCGACGTCAATGTTGCAGCAGCTGCCGATGTTACGCTGGGCGACGTGAACAGTGATGGATAGGTTCCACACGTGCGGATGCCGTGTTGCTCGATGTTCATTGTAGCGTCGTAACTCTCGGTATTACAGTAATTCAGCGTTTTCAGGTCGCCGTCGTAAATGCAGTTGTTCAATCGAGCAATGCAGCCTGGTAGAACGAAGCCAAGAACCTGAACCAAAAAGACTAAATGGTTCCTTAACATCATCTCGCTCAGGGTGCCACCGCGCCCAGTTCAAAAGAACGAAGCGTGATTAGATTTATTGCAGTGTGACGTCATGTTGCAGCAGCTGCCGATGTTACGCTGGGGCACGTGAACAGTGGTGAATCGGTTAAACACGTGCTGATGCCATGTTGCTCAATTTTTCTTGCAGCGTCGTACCCCTCGGTATTACAGTAATTCAGTGTTTTCAGGTCGCTGTCTTGAATGCAGCTGTTCACTCGAGCAATGCAGCCTGATAGAACAAAGCCAAGAACCTGAACCAAAAAGACGAAATGGTTCCTCAACATCACCTCACTACGAGTGCCACAATGCCCTGTGCCAAAGAACGAAGCGTGACTCGATTTAAACCAGTGTGATGTCAATGTTGCAGCAGATGCCTATGATACGCTGGGGGCGCTGAACAGTGGTGGATCGGTTCCACACGTGCTGATGCCGTGTTGTTCGATGTTCCTTGTAGCGTCGTAACCCTTGGTATTACAGTAATTCAGCGTTTTCAGGTCGCTGTCTTAAATGCAGGTGTTCTCTCGAGCAATGCTGCCTGGTAGAACGAAGCCAAGAAACTGAACCAAAAGGACAAAATGGTTCCTCAACATCCCCTCACTCAGGGTGCCACCATGCCCAGTGCCAAATAACAAAGCGTGACTCGATTTAAAGCCGTGTGACGTCAATGTTGCAGCAGCTGCCGATGTTACTGTGGGGATCGTGAACAGTGGTGGGTCGGTTCCACAGGTACTGATGCCGTGTTCCTCGATGCTCCTTGTAGCGTCGTAACTCTCGGCATTACAGTAATTCAGCGTTTTCAGGTCGCCGTCGTAAATGCAGGCGTTTTCAGGTCGCCGTCGTAAATGCAGTTGTTCAATCGAGCAATGCAGCCTGGTAGAACGAAGCCAAGAAACTGAACCAAAAAAGACGAAATGGTTCCTAATCATCCCCTCTCTCAGGTTGCCACCATGTCCAGTGCCAAAGAACAAAGCGTGACTCGATTTAAAGCAGTGTGATTTCAATGTAGCAGCAGCTGCGGATGTTACTATGGCGTTCGTGAACAGTGGTGGGTCGTTTCCAAGGTGCTGATGCCTTGTTCCTCGATGCTCCTTGTAGCGTCGTAACATCGGTATTACAGTAATTCAGCGTTTTCCGGTCGCTGTCGTAAATGCAGGTTTTCACCCGAGCAATGCAGCCTGGTAGAACGAAGCCATGAACCTGAACCAAAAAGACGAAATGGTTCCTCAACATCACCTCTCTGAGGGTGCAACCATGCCCAGTTCAAAAGAACGAAGCGTGACTAGATTTATAGCAGTGTGACGTCAATGTTCCTGCAGCTGCCGATGTTACGCTGGAGGACGTGAACAGTGGTGAATCGGCTCCACACGTGCTGATGCCGTGTTGCTCGATGTTTCTTGTAGCGTCGTAACCCTCGGCATTACAGTAACTCAGCGTTTTAAGGTCGCGGTCTTAAATGCAGGTGCTCACTCGAGCAATGCAGCCTGGTTGAACGAAGCCAAGAACCGGAACCAAAAAAGCGAAATGGTTCCTCAACATCACCTCGCTCAGGGTGCCACCACGCCCAGTTCCAAAGAACGATGCGTGACTAGATTTATAGCAGTGCGACATCAATGTTGCAGCAGCTGCCAATGTTACGCTGGGGGACGTGAACAGTGGTGAATCGGTTCCACACCTGATAATGCCGTGTTGCTCGATGTGCCTTGTAGCGTCGTAACCCTCGGTATTACAGTAATTCAGCGTTTTCAGCTCTCTGTCTTAAATGCAGGTATTTCACTCGAGCAATGCAGCCTGGTAGAACGAAGCCAAGAACCTGAACCAAAAAGACGAAATGGTTCCTCAACATCACCTCGCTCAGAGTGCCACCATGCCTTGTGCCAATGAACGAAACGTGACTCGATTTAAAGCAGTGTGACGTCAATGTTGCTGCAGATGCCGATGTTACGCTGGAGGGATGAACAGTGGTGGATCGGTTCCACACGTGCTGATGCCGTGTTGTTCGATATTCCTTGTAGCGTCGTAACTCTCGGTAATACAGTAATTCAGCGTTTCCAGGTCGCTGTTGTGAATGCAGGTGTTCACTCGGGAAGTGCAGCCTGGTAGAACGAAGCCAAGAACCTGTACCAAAAAGACTAAATGGTTCCTTAATATCATCTCGCTCAGGGTGCCACCGCGCCCAGTTCAAAAGAACGAAGCGTGATTAGATTTATTGCAGTGTGACGTCATGTTGCGGCAGCTGCCGATGTTACGCTGGGGCACGTGAACAGTGGTGAATTGGTTAAACACGTGCTGATGCCATGTTGCTCGATTTTTCTTGCAGCGTCGTGCCCCTCGGTATTACAGTAATTCAGTGTTTTCAGGTCGCTGTCTTGAATGCAGCTGTTCAATCGAGCAATGCAGCCTGATAGAACAAAGCGAAGAACCTGAACCAAAAAGACGAAATGGTTCCTCAACATCACCTCACTCAGAGTGCCACAATGCCCTGTGCCAAAGAACGAAGCGTGACTCGATTTAAACCAGTGTGATGTCAATGTTGCAGCAGATGCCTATGATACGCTGGGGGCGCTGAACAGTGGTGGATCGGTTCCACACGTGCTGATGCCGTGTTGTTCGAGGTTCCTTGTAGCGTCGTAACCCTTGGTATTACAGTAATTCAGCGTTTTCAGGTCGCTGTCTTAAATGCAGGTGTTCTCTCGAGCAATGCAGCCTGGTAGAACGAAGCCAAGAAACTGAACCAAAAGGACAAAATGGTTCCTCAACATCCCCTCACTCAGGGTGACATCATGCCCAGTGCCAAATAACGAAGCGTGACTCGATTTAAAGCCTTGTGACGTCAATGTTGCAGCAGCTGCCGATGTTACTATGGGGATCGTGAACAGTGGTGGGTCGGTTCCACAGGTACTGATGCCGTGTTCCTCGATGCTCCTTGTAGCGTCGTAACTCTCGGCATTACAGTAATTCAGCGTTTTCAGGTCGCCGTCGTAAATGCAGTTGTTCAATCGAGCAATGCAGCCTGGTAGAACGAAGCCAAGAACCTGAACCAAAAAAGACGAAATGGTTCCTAAACATCCCCTCACGCAGGGTGCCACCATGTCCAGTGCCAAAGAACGAAGCGTGACTCGATTTAAAGCAGTGTTATTTCAATGTAGGAGCAGCTGCGGATGTTACTATGGCGTTCGTGAACAGTGGTGGGTCGGTTCCACAGGTGCTGATGCCTTGTTCCTCGATGCTCCTTGTAGCGTCGTAACATCGGTATTACAGTAATTCAGCGTTTTCCGGTCGCTGTCGTAAATGCAGGTGTTCACTCGAGCAATGCAGTCTGGTAGAACGAAGCCATGAACCTGAACCAAAAAGACGAAATGGTTCCTCAACATCACCTCTCTGAGGGTGCAACCATGCCCAGTTCAAAAGAACGAAGCGTGACTAGAATATAGCAGTGCGACGTCAATGTTGCAGCAGCTGCCAATGTTACTCTGGGGGACGTGAACAGTGGTGAATCGGTTCCACACCGGATAATGCCGTGTTGCTCGATGTTCCTTGTAGCGTCGTACCCCTCGGTATTACAGTAATTCAGAGTTTTCAGGTCGCTGTCTTAAATGCAAGTGTTCACTCGAGCAATGCAGCTTGGTAGAACGAAGCCAAGAGCCTGAACCAAAAAGACAAAATGTTTCCTCAACATCCCCTCGCTCAGGGTGCCACCACTCCCAGGTCCAAAGAACGAAGCGTGACTAGATTTAAAGCAGTGCGACATCAATGTTGCAGCAGCTGCCAATGTTACGCTGGGGGACGTGAACAGTGGGGAATCGGTTCCACACCTGATGATGCCGTGTTGCTCGATGTGCCTTGTAGCGTCGTAACCCTCGGTATGACAGTAATTCAGCGTTTTCAGCTCTCTGTCTTAAATGGAGGTGTTTCACTCGAGCAATGCAGCCTGGTAGAACGAAGCCAAGAACCTGAACCAAATAGGCGAAATGGTTCCTCAACATCAGCTTGCTCATTGTGCCACCATGCCCAGTGCCAAAGAACGAAACGTGAATAGATTTATAGCAGTGTGACGTCAATGTTGCAGCAGCTGCCGATGTTACGCTGTGCGACGTCAACAGTGATAGATAGGTTCCACACGTGCGGATGCCGTGTTGCTCGATGTTCATTGTAGCGTAGTAACCCTCGGTATTAAAGTAATTCAGCGTTTTCAGGTCGCTGTCTTAAATGCAGGTATTCACTCGAGCAATGCAGCCTCGTAGAACGAAGCCAAGAACCTGAACCAAAAATACGAAATGGTTCCTCAACATCCCCTCAGTCAGGCTGCCACCATGACAGTGCCAAAGAACGAAGCGTGACTCGATTTAAAGCAGTGTGACGTCAATGTTGCAGCAGCTGCCGATATTACGCTGGAGGACGTGAACAGTGGTGAATCGGATCCACAAGTGCTGATGCCGTGTTGCTCGATGTTTCTTGTCGCGTCGTAACCCTCGGTATTACAGTAATTCAGCGTTTTAAGGTCGCTGTCTTAAATGCAGGTGTCCACTCGAGCAATGCAGCCTGGTAGAAAGAAGCCAAGAACCTGCACGAAAAAGACGATATGGTTCCTCAACATCACCTCGCTCAGGGTGCCACCACGACCAGTTCCAAAGAACGAAGCGTGACTAGATTTATAGCAGTGCGACATCAATGTCGCAGCAGCTGCCAATGTTACGCAGGGGGATGTGAACAGTGTCGGTTCCACACCTGATGATGTCGTGTTGCTCGATGTGCCTTGTAGCGTCGTAACCCTCGGTATTACAGTAATTCAGCGTTTTCAGCTCTCTGTCTTAAATGCAGGTGTTTCACTCGAGCAATGCAGCCTGGTAGAACGAAGCCAAGAACCTGAAAAAATAGACGAAATGGTTCCTCAACATCACCTCGCTCAGTGTGCCACCACGCCCAGTTCCAAAGAACGAAACATGACTCGATTTAAAGCAGTGTAACGTCAATGTTGCAGCAGATGCCGATGTTACGCTGGGGGCCGTGAACAGTGGTGGATCGGTTCCACAGGTGCTGATGCCTTGTTGCTCGATGTCCCTTGTAGCGTCCTAACTGTCGATAATACTGTAATTCAGCGTTATCAGGTCGCTGCCGCAAATGCAGGTGTTCACTCGAGCAATGCAGCCTGGTAGAACGAAGCCAAGAACCTGAACCAAAAAGACGAAATGGTTCCTCAACATGCCCTCACACAGGTTGCCACCATGTCCAGTTTCAAAGAACGAAGCGTGACTAGATTTAGAGCAGTGCGACATCAATGTTGCAGCAGCTGCCAATGTTTCGCTGGGGGACGTGAACAGTGGTGAATCGGTTCCACACCTGATGATGCCGTGTTACTCGATGCTCCTTGTAGCGTCGTAACCCTCGGTATTAAAGTAATTCAGCGTTTTCAGGTCGCTGTCTTAAATGGAGGTGTTTCACTCGAGCAAGGCAGCCTCGTAGAACGAAGCCAAGAACCTGAACCAAATACACGAAATGGTTCCTCAACATCACCTCGCTCAGAGTGCCACCATGCCCTGTGCCAAAGAACGAAACGTGACTCGAATTAAAGCAGTGTGACGTCATTGTTGCAGCAGATGCCGATGTTACTCTGGGGGCCGTGAACAGCGGTGGAAAGGTTCCACAGGTGCTGATGCCGTGTTGCTCCATGTCCCTTATAGCGTCGTAACTGTCGATAATACAGTAATTCAGCGTTTTCAGGTCGCTGTCGTAAATTTGGGTGTTCACTCGACCAATGTAGCCTGGTAGAACGAAGCCAAGAACCTGAACCAAAAAGACGAAATGGTTCCTCAACATCCCCTCACTCAGGATGCCACCATGCCCAGTGCCAAAGAACGAAGCGTGACTCGATTTAAAGCAGTGTGACGTCAAAGTTGCAGCAGCTGCCGATGTTACTATGGGGATCGTGAGCAGTGGAGGGTCGGTTCCACAGGTGCTGATGCCGTGTTGCTCGATGTTCCTTGTAGCGTCGTAACCCTCGGTATTACAGTAATTCAGCGTTTTCAGGTCGTTGTCTTAAATGCAGGTGTTCACTCGAGCAATGCAGCCTGGTAGAACGAAGCAGAGAAACTTAACCAAAAGGACGAAATGGTTCCTCAACATCCCCTCACACAGAGTGCCACCATGCCCAGTGCCAAAGAACGAACCGTGACTCGATTTAAAGCAGTGTGACGTCAATGTTGCAGCAGCTGCCGATGTTACTATGGGGATCGTGAGCAGTGGTGGGTCGGTTCCACAGGTGCTGATGCCGTGTTGCTCGATGTTCCTTGTAGCGTCGTAACCCTCGGTATTACAGTAATTCAGCGTTTTCAGGTCCTTGTCTTAAATGCAGGTGTTCTTTCGAGCAATGCAGCCTGGTAGAACGAAGCCGAGAACCTTAACCAAAAGGACAAAATGGTTCCTCAACATCCCCTCACACAGTGTGCCACCACGACCAGTTCAAAAGAACGAAGCGTGACTAGACTTATAGCAGTGCGACGTCAATGTTGCAGCAGCTGCCAATGTTACGCTGGGGGACGTGAACAGTGGTGAAATGGTTCCACACCTGATGATGCTGTGTTGCTCGATGTTTCTTGTAGCGTCGTAACCCTCGGTATTACAGTAATTAAGCGTTTTCAGGTCTGTCCTAAATGCAGGTGTTCACTCGAGCAATGCAGCCTGGTAGAACGAAGCCAAGAACCTGAACCAAAAAAAATGTTTCCTCAACATCCCCTCACACAGGGTGCCACCATGCCCAGTGCCAAAGAACGAACCGTGACTCGATTTAAAGCAGTGTGACGTCAATGTTGCAGCAGACGCCTATGTTACGCTGGGGGCGGTGAACAGTGGTGGATCGGTTCCACACGTGCTGATGCCGTGTTGTTCGATGCTCCTTGTAGCGTCGTAACTCTCGGTATTACAGTAATTCAGCGTTTTAAGGTCGCTGTCTTAAATGCAGGTGTTCACTCGAGCAATGCAGCCTGGTAGAACGAAGCCAAGAACCTGCACCAAAAAGACGAAATGGTTCCTCAACATCACCTCGTTCAGGGTGCCACCATGCCCAGTTTCAAAGAACGAAGCGTTACTAGATTTATAGCAGCGCGACATCAATGTTGCAGCAGCTGCCAATGTTATGCTGGGGGACGTGAACAGTGGTGAATCGGTTCCACACTTGATGATGCCGTGTTGCTCGATGTGCCTTGTAGCGTCGTAACCCTCGGTATTACAGTAATTCAGCGTTTTCAGCTCTCTGTCCTAAATGCAGGTGTTTCACTCGAGCAATGCAGCCTGGTAGAACGAAGCCAAGAACCTGAACCAAATAGGCGAAATGGTTCCTCAACATCAGCTTGCTCATTGTGCCACCATGCCCAGTGCCAAAGAACGAAACGTGAATAGATTTATAGCAGTGTGACGTCAATGTTGCAGCAGCTGCCGATGTTACGCTGTGCGACGTCAACAGTGATAGATAGGTTCCACACGTGCGGATGCCGTGTTGCTCGATGTTCATTGTAGCGTAGTAACCCTCGGTATTAAAGTAATTCAGCGTTTTCAGGTCGCTGTCTTAAATGCAGGTATTCACTCGAGCAATGCAGCCTCGTAGAACGAAGCCAAGAACCTGAACCAAAAATACGAAATGGTTCCTCAACATCCCCTCAGTCAGGCTGCCACCATGACAGTGCCAAAGAACGAAGCGTGACTCGATTTAAAGCAGTGTGACGTCAATGTTGCAGCAGCTGCCGATATTACGCTGGAGGACGTGAACAGTGGTGAATCGGATCCACAAGTGCTGATGCCGTGTTGCTCGATGTTTCTTGTCGCGTCGTAACCCTCGGTATTACAGTAATTCAGCGTTTTAAGGTCGCTGTCTTAAATGCAGGTGTCCACTCGAGCAATGCAGCCTGGTAGAAAGAAGCCAAGAACCTGCACGAAAAAGACGATATGGTTCCTCAACATCACCTCGCTCAGGGTGCCACCACGACCAGTTCCAAAGAACGAAGCGTGACTAGATTTATAGCAGTGCGAAATCAATGTCGCAGCAGCTGCCAATGTTACGCAGGGGGATGTGAACAGTGTCGGTTCCACACCTGATGATGTCGTGTTGCTCGATGTGCCTTGTAGCGTCGTAACCCTCGGTATTACAGTAATTCAGCGTTTTCAGCTCTCTGTCTTAAATGCAGGTGTTTCACTCGAGCAATGCAGCCTGGTAGAACGAAGCCAAGAACCTGAAAAAATAGACGAAATGGTTCCTCAACATCACCTCGCTCAGTGTGCCACCACGCCCAGTTCCAAAGAACGAAACATGACTCGATTTAAAGCAGTGTAATGTCAATGTTGCAGCAGCTGCCGATGTTACGCTGGGCGATGTGAACAGTGGTGGATAGGTTCCACACGTGCGGATGACGTGTTGCTCGATGTTCCTTGTATCGTAGTAACCCTCGGTATTACAGAAATTCCGAGTTTTCAGGTCGCTGTCTTAAATGCAGGTATTCACTCGAGCAACGCAGCCTCGTAGAACGAAGCCAAGAACCTGAACCAAAAAGACGAAATGGCTCCTCAACATTACCTCGCTCAGAGTGCCACCATGCCCTGTGCCAAAGAACGAAACGTGACTCGATTTAAAGCAGTGTGACGTCAATGTTGCAGCAGATGCCGATGTTACGCTGGGGGCCGTGAACAGTGGTGGATCGGTTCCACAGGTGCTGATGTCGTGTTGCTCGATGTCCCTTGTAGCGTCCTAACTGTCGATAATACAGTAATTCAGCGTTTTCAGGTCGCTGTCGCAAATGCAGGTGTTCACTCGAGCAATGCAGCCTGGTAGAACGAAGCCAAGAACCGGAACCAAAAAGACGAACTGGTTCCTCAACATTCCCTAACTCAGGGTGCCACCATGTCCAGTGGTAAAGAACGAAGCGTGACTAGATTTAAAGCAGTGTGACGTCAATGTTGCAGCAGCTGCCGATGTTACTATGGGGATCGTGAACAGTGGTGGGTCGGTTCCACAGGTGCTGATGCCGTGTTCCTCGATGCTCCTTGTAGCGTCGTAACCCTCGGTATTACAGTAATTCAGTGTTTTCAGGTAGCTGTCTTAAATGGAGGTGTTTCACTCGAGCAAGGCAGCCTGGTAACACGAAGCCAAGAACCTGAACCAAATAAACAAAATGGTTCCTCAACTTCACCTCGCTCACGGTGCCACCATGCCCGGTGCCAAAGAGCGAAACGTGACTAGATTTATAGCAGTGTGACGTCAAGGTTGCAGCAGCTGCCGATGTTACGCTGGGCGACGTGAACAGTGGTGGATAGGTTCCACACGTGCGTATGCCGTGATGCTCGATGTTCCTTGTAGCGTCGTAACCCTCGGTATTACAGTAATTCAGCGTTTTCAGGTCGCTGTCTTAAATGCAGGTATTCACTCGAGCAATGCAGCCTTCTAGAACGAAGCCAAAAACCTGTACCAAAAAGAGTAAATGGTTCCTTAACATCATCTCGCTCAGGGTGCCACCGCGCCCAGTTCAAAACAACGAAGCGTGACTAGATTTATTGCAGTGTGACGTCATGTTGCAGCTGCTGCCGATGTTACGCTGGGACACGTGAACAGTGGCGAATCGGTTCAACACGCGCTGATGCCATGTTGCTCGATTTTTCTTGCAGCGTCGTACCCCTCGGTATTACAGTAATTCAGTGTTTTCAGGTCGCTGCCTTGAATGCAGCTGTTCACTCGAGCAATGCAGCCTGGTAGAACGAAGCCAAGAACCTGCACCAAAAAGACGAAATGGTTCCTCAACATCACCTCGTTCAGGGTGCCACCACGCCCAGTTCCAAAGAACGAAGCGTTACTAGATTTATAGCAGTGCGACATCAATGTTGCAGCAGCTGCCAATGTTACGCAGGGGGACGTGAACAGTGGTGAATCGGTTCCACACCTGATGATGCCGTGTTGCTCGATGTGCGTTGTAGCGTCGTAATCCTCGGTATTACAGTAATTCAGCGTTTTCAGCTCTCTGTCTTAAATGGAGGTGTTTCACTCGAGCAATGCAGCCTGGTAGAACGAAGCCAAGAACCTGAACCAAATAGACGAAATGGTTCCTCAACTTCACCTCGCTCAGGGTGCCACCATGCCCGGTGCCAAAGAACGAAACGTGACTAGATTTATAGCAGTGTGACGTCAATGTTGCAGCAGCTGCCGATGTTACGCTGGGCGACGTGAACAGTGGTGGATAGGTTCCACACGTGCGGATGCCGTGTTGCTCGATGTTCCTTGTAGCGTCGTAACCCTCGGTATTACAGTAATTCAGCGTTTTCAGGTCGCTGTCTTAAATGCAGGTATTCACTCGAGCAATGCAGCCTCGTAGAACGAAGCCAAGAACTTGAACCAAAAAGACGAAATGGTTCCTTAACATCATCTCGCTCAGGGTGCTACCGTGCCCAGTTCAAAAGAACGAAGCGTGACTAGATTTATTGCAGCGCGACGTCATGTTGCAGCAGCTGCCGATGTTACGCTGGGACACGTGAACAGTGGTGAATCGGTTCAACACGTGCTGATGCCATGTTGCTCGATTTTTCTTGCAATGTCGTACCCCTCGGTATTACAGTAATTCAGTGTTTTCAGGTCGCTGTCTTGAATTCAGCTGTTCACTCGAGCAATGCAGCCTGATAGAACGAAGCCAAGAACCTGAACCAAATAGACGAAATGGTTCCTCAACATTCCCTCACACAGGTTGTAACCATGCCCAGTGCCAAAGAACGAAGCGTGACTCGATTTAAAGCAGTGTGACGTCAATGTTGCAGCAGCTGCCGATGTTACGCTGGAGGACCTGAACAGTGGTGAATCGTTTCCACACGTGCTAATGCCGTGTTGATCGATGTTTCTTGTAGCGTCGTAACCCTCGGTATTACAGTAATTCAGCGTTTTCAGGTCGCTGTCGTAAATTCGGGTGTTCACTCGAGCAATGCAGCCTGGTGGAACGAAGCCAAGAATCTGTACCAAAAAGACTAAATGGTTCCTTAACATCATCTCGCTCAGGGTGCCTCCGCGCCCAGTTCAAAAGAACGAAGCGTGACTAGATTTATTGCAGTGTGACGTCATGTTGCAGCAGCTGCCAATGTTACGCTGGGGGACGTGAACAGTGGTGAATCGGTTCCACACGTGCTAATGCCGTGTTGCTCGATGTTTCTTGTAGCGTCGTAACCATCGGTATTACAGTAATTCAGCGTTTTAAGGTCGCTGTCTTAAATACAGGTGTTCACTCGAGCAATGCAGCCTGGTAGAACGAAGCTAAGAACCGGAACCAAAAAGACGAAACGGTTCCTCAACATCACCTCGCTCAGGGTGCCACCACGCCCAGTTCCAAAGAACGAAGCGTGACTAGATTTATAGCAGTGCGACATCAATGTTGCAGCAGCTGCCAATGTTACGCTGGGGGACGTGAACAGTGGTGAAACGGTTCCACACCTGATGATGCCGTGTTGCTCGATGTGCCTTGTAGCCTCGTAACCCTCGGTATTACAGTAATTCAGCGTTTTCAGCTCTCTGTCTTAAATGCAGGTGTTTCGCTCGAGCAATGGAGCCTGGTAGAACGAAGCCAAGAACCTGAACCAAATAGACGAAATGGTTCCTCAACATCACCTCTCAGGGTGCCACCATGCCCAGTGCCAAAGAACGAAACGTGACTAGATTTATATCAGTATGACGTCAATGTTGCAGCAGCTGCCGATGTTACGCTGGGGGACGTGAACAGGGGTGAAACGGTTCCACACCTGATGATGCCGTGTTGCTCGATGTTTCTTGTAGCGTCGTAACCCTCGGTATTACAGTAAATCAGCGTTTTCAGGTCTGTCCTAAATGCAGGTGTTCACTCGAGCAATGCAGCCTGGTAGAACGAAGCCAATAACCTGAACCAAAAAGAACAAAACGTTCCTCAACATCACCTCGCTCAGAGTGCCACCATGCCTTGTGCAAAAGAACGAAACGTGACTCGATTTAAAGCAGTGTGACGTCGATATTTTAGCAGATGCCTATGTTACGCTGGGGGACGTGAACAATGGCGAATCGGTTCCACACGTGCAGATGCCGTGTTTTTTGATGTTCATTGTATCGTCGAAACTCTCGGTAGTACAGTAGTTCAGCGTTTTCAGGTCGCTGTCTTAAATGCAGGTGTTTCACTCGAGCAATGCAGCCTGGTAGAACTAAGCCGAGAACCTGAACCAAATAGACGAAATGGTTCCTCAACATCCCCTCACTCAGGATGCCAACATGCCCAGTGCCAAAGAATGAAGCGTGACTCGGTTTAAAGCAGTGTGACGTCAATGTTGCTGCAGCTGCCGATGTTACTATGGGGATCGTGAACAGTGGTGGGTCGGTTCCACAGGTGCTGATGCCGTGTTGCTCGATGTTCCTTGTAGCATCGTAACTCTCGGTATTACAGTAATTCAGCGTTTTCAGGTCGCTGCCGTAAATGCAGGTGTTCACTCGAGCAATGCAGCCTTGTAGAACGAAGCCGAGAACCTGAACCAAATAGACGAAATGGTTCCTCAACTTCACCTCGCTCAGGGTGCCACCATGCCTTGTGCAAAAGAACGAAACGTGACTCGATTTAAAGCAGTGTGACGTCAATGTTTTAGCAGATGCCTATGTTACGCTGGGGGACGTGAACAATGGTGAATCGGTTCCACACGTGCAGATGCCGTGTTTTTGATGTTCATTGTAGCGTCGTAACTCTCGGTAGTACAGTAGTTCAGCGTTTTCAGGTCGCTGTCTTAAATGCAGGTGTTTCACTCGAGCAATGCAGCCTAGTAGAACGAAGCCAAGAACCTGCACCAAAAAGACGAAATCGTTCCTCAACATCACCTCGCTCAGGGTGCCACCACGCCCAGTTCCAAAGAACGAAGCGTTACTAGATTTATCGCAGTGCGACATCAATGTTGCAGCAGCTGCCAATGTTACGCAGGGAGACGTGAACAGTGGTGAATCGGTTCCACACCTGATGATGCCGTGTTGGTCGATGTGCCTTGTAGCGTCGTAACCCTCGGTATTACAGTAATTCAGCGTTTTCAGCTCTCTGTCTTAAATGCAGATGTTACACTCGAGCAAAGCAGCCTGGTAGAACGAAGCCAAGAACCTGAACCAAATAGACGAAATGGTTCCTCAACTTCACCTCGCTCAGGGTGCCACCATGCCCGGTGCCAAAGAACGAAACGTGACTAGATTTATAGCAGTGTGACGTCAATGTTGCAGCAGCTGCCGATGTTACGCTGGGCGACGTGAACAGTGGTGGATAGGTTCCACACGTGCGGATGCCGTGTTGCTCGATGTTCCTTGTAGCGTCGTAACCCTCGGTATTACAGTAATTCAGCGTTTTCAGGTCGCTGTCCTAAATGCAGGTATTCACTCGAGCAATGCAGCCTCGTAGAACGAAGCCAAGAACTTGAACCAAAAAGACGAAATGGTTCCTTAACATCATCTCGCTCAGGGTGCCACCGCGCCCAGTTCAAAAGAACGAAGCGTGACTAGATTTATTGCAGTGTGACGTCAATGTTGCAGCAGCTGCCGATGTTACGCTGGAGGACCTGAACAGTGGTGAATCGTTTCCACACGTGCTAATGCCGTGTTGATCGATGTTTCTTGTAGCGTCGTAACCCTCGGTATTACAGTAATTCAGCGTTTTCAGGTCGCTGTCGTAAATTCGGGTGTTCACTCGAGCAATGCAGCCTGGTGGAACGAAGCCAAGAACCTGAACCAAAAAGACGAAATGGTTCCTGAATATCTCCTCACTCAGGATGCCACCATGCCCAGTGCCAAAGAACGAATCGTGACTCGATTTAAAGCAGTGTGACGTCAATGTTGCAGCAGCTGCCGATATTACTATGGGGATCGTGAGCAGTGGTGGGTAGGTTCCACAGGTGCTGATGCCGTGTTGATCGATGTTTCTTGTAGCGTCGTAACCCTCGGTATTACAGTAATTCAGCGTTTTAACGTCGCTGTCTTAAATACAGGTGTTCACTCGAGCAATGCAGCCTGGTAGAACGAAGCCAAGAACCGGAACCAAAAAGACGAAACGGTTCCTCAACATCACCTCGCTCAGGGTGCCACCACGCCCAGTTCCAAAGAACGAAGCGTGACTAGATTTATAGCAGTGCGACATCAATGTTGCAGCAGCTGCCAATGTTACGCTGGGGGACGTGAACAGTGGTGAATCGGTTCCACACCTGATGATGCCGTGTTGCTCGATGTGCCTTGTAGCGTCGAAACCCTCGGTATTACAGTAATTCAGCGTTTTCAGCTCTCTGTCTTAAATGCAGGTGTTTCACTCGAGCAATGCAGCCTGGTAGAACGAAGCCAAGAAACTGAACCAAATAGACGAAATGGTTCCTCAACATCACCTCTCTCAGAGTGCCACCATGCCCAGTGCCAAAGAACGAAACGTGACTAGATTTATAGCAGTTTGACGTCAATGTTGCAGCAGCTGCCGATGTTACGCTGGGGGACGTGAACAGGGGTGAAACGGTTCCACACCTGATGATGCCGTGTTGCTCGATGTTTCTTGTAGCATCGTAACCCTCGGTATTACAGTAATTCAGCGTTTTCATCTATCTGTCTTAAATGCAGGTGTTACACTCGAGCAATGCAGCCTGGTAGAACGAAGCCAAGAACCTGAACCAAATAGACGGAATGGTTCCTCAACATCACCTCGCTCAATGTGCCGCCGTGCCCAGTGCCAAAGAACGAAACTTGACTAAATTTATAGCAGTGTGACGTCAATGTTGCAGCAGCTGCCGATGTTACGCTGGGCGACGTGAACAGTGGTGGATAGGTTCCACACGTGCGGATGCCGTGTTGCTCGATGTTCCTTGGAGCGTCGTAACCCTCGGTATTACAGTAATTCAGCGTTTTCAGGTCGCTGTCTTAAATGCAGGTTTTCACTCGAGCAATACAGCCTCGTAGAACGGAGCCAAGCACCTGAACCAAAAAGACGAAATGGTTCTTCAACATCACCTCGCTCAGAGTGCCACCATGCCCTGTGCCAAAGAACGAAACGTGACTCGAATTAAAGCAGTGTGACGTCAATGTTGCTGCAGATGCCGATGTTACGCTGGGGGCCGTGAACAGTGGTGGATCGGTTCCACTGGTGCTGATGCCGTTTTGCTCGATGTCCCTTGTAGCGTCGTAACTGTCGATAATACTGTAATTCAGCGTTTTCAGGTCGCTGTCGCAAATGCGGGTGTTCACTCGAGCAATGCAGCCTGGTAAAACGAAGCCAAGAACCTGAACCAAAAGGACAAAATGGTTCCACAACATCATCTCGCTCAGGGTGCCACCGCGCCCAGTTCAAAAGAACGAAGCGTGACTAGATTTATTGCAGTGTGACGTCATGTCGCAGCAGCTGCCGATGTTGCGCTGGGACACGTGAACAGTGATGAATCGGTTCAACACGTGCTGATGCCATGTTGCTCGATTTTTCTTACAGCGTCGTACCCCTCGGTATTACAGTAATTCAGTGTTTTCAGGTCGCTGTCTTGAATGCAGCTGTTCACTCGAGCAATGCAGTCTGGTAGAACGAAGCCAAGAGACTGAACCAAAAAGACGAAATGGTTCCTCAACATCACCTCGCTCAGCGTGCCACTATGCCCAGTGCCAAAGAACGAAACGTGACTCGATTTCATGCTGCGTGAAGTCAATGTTCCAGCAGCTACCGATGTTACGCTGGAGGAAGTGAACAGAGGTGAATCCGTTCCACACGTGCTAATGCCGTGTTGCTCGATGTGCCTTGTAGCGTCGTAACTCTCGGTATTACAGTAATTCAGCGTTTTCAGCTCTCTGTCTTAAATGCAGGTGTTTCACTCGAGCAATGCAGCCTGGTAGAACGAAGCCAAGAACCTGAACCAAATAGGCGGAATGGTTCCTCAACATCACCTCGCTCAGGGTGCCACCATACCAAGTGCCAAAGAACGAAACGTGACTAGATATATAGCAGTGTGACGTCAACGTTGCAGCAGCTGCCGATGTTAGGCTGGGCGACGTGAACAGTGGTGGATAGGTTCCACACGTGCGGATGCCGTGTTGCTCGATGTTCCTTGTAGCGTCGTAACCCTCGGTATTACAGTAATTCAGCGTTTTCAGGTCTGTCCTAAATGCAGGTGTTCAATTGAGCAATGCAGCCTGGTTGAACGAAGCCAAGAACCTGAACCAAAAAGACGAAATGGTTCCTCAACATCACCTCGCTCAGAGTGCCACCATGCCTTGTGCCAAAGAACGAAATGTGAATCGATTTATTGTAGTGTGACGTCATGTTGCAGCAGCTGCCTATGTTACGCTGGGACACGTGAACAGTGGTGAATCGGTTCAACACGTGCTGATGCCATGTTGCTCGATTTTCCTTGCAGCGTCGTACCCCTCGGTATTACAGTAATTCCGTGTTTTCAGGTCGCTGTCTTGAATGCAGCTGTTCACTCGAGCAATGCAGCCTGATAGAACGAAGCCAAGAACCTGAACCAAAAAGACGAAATGGTTCCTCAAGATCACCTCGCTCAGAGTGACACCATGCCCTGTGCCAAAGAACGAAGCGTGACTCGATTTAAAGCAGTGTAACGTCAATGCTGCAGCAGATGCCTACGTTACGCTGGGGGCGGTGAACAGTGGTGAATCGGTTCCGCAGCTGATGATGCCGTGTTGTTCGATGTTCCTTGTAGCGTCGTAACTCTCGGTAATACAGTAGTTCAGCGTTTTCAGGTCGCTGTTGTAAATGCAGGTGTTCACTCGAGCAATGCAGCCTGGTAGAACTAAGCCAAGATTCTGAACCAAATAGACGAAATGGTTCCTCAACATCCCCTCACTCAGGATGCCACCATGCCCAGTGCCAAAGAACGAAGCGTGACTCGATTTAAAGCAGTGTGACGTCAATGTTGCATCAGATGCCGATGTTACAATGGGGATCGTGAACACTAGTGGGTCTGTTCTTCAAGTGCTGTTGCCGTGTTGCTCGATGTTCCTTGTAGCATCGTAACCCTCGGTATTACAGTAATTCAGCGTTTTCAGCTATCTGTCTTAAATGCAGGTGTTACACTCGAGCAATGCAGCCTGGTAGAACGAAGCCAAGAACCTGAACCAAATAGACCGAATGGTTCCTCAACATCACCTCGCGCAGGGTGCAGCCGTGCCCATTGCCAAAGAACGAAACTTGACTAAATTTATAGCAGTGTGACGTCAATGTTGCAGCAGCTGCCGATGTTACGCTGGGCGACGTGAACAGTGGTGGATAGGTTCCACACGTGCGGATGCCGTGTTGCTCGATGTTCCTTGGAGCGTCGTAACCCTCGGTATTACAGTAATTCAGCGTTTTCAGGTCGCTGTCTTAAATGCAGGTTTTCGCTCGAGCAATACAGCCTCGTAGAACGGAGCCAAGAACCTGAACCAAAAAGACGAAATGGTTCTTCAACATCACCTCGCTCAGAGTGCCACCATGCCCTGTGCCAAAGAACGAAACGTGACTCGAATTAAAGCAGTGTGACGTCAATGTTGCTGCAGATGCCGATGTTACGCTGGGGGCCGTGAACAGTGGTGGATCGGTTCCACTGGTGCTGATGCCGTTTTGCTCGATGTCCCTTGTAGCGTCGTAACTGTCGATAATACTGTAATTCAGCGTTTTCAGGTCGCTGTCGTAAATGCGGGTGTTCACTCGAGCAATGCAGCCTGGTAAAACGAAGCCAAGAACCTGAACCAAAAAGACGAAATGGTTCCTCAACATCCCCTCACTCAGGATGCCACCATGCCCGGTGCCAAAGAGCGAAGCGTGACTCGATTTAAAGCAGTGTGACGTCAATGTTGCAGCAGCTGCCGATGTTACTATGGGGATCGTGAACAGTGGTGGGTCGGTTCCACAGGTGCTGATGCCGTGTTGCTCGATGTTCCTTATAGCGTCGTAATCCTCGGTATTACAGTAATTCAGCGTTTTCAGGTCGCTGTCTTAAATGCAGGTGTTCACTCGAGCAATGCAGCCTGGTAGAACGAAGCCAAGACCCTGAACCAAAAGAACAAAATGGTTCCAAAACATCACCTCGCTCAGGGTGCCACCACGCCCAGTTCTAAAGAACGAAGCGTGACTAGATTTATAGCAGTGCGACATCAATGTTGCAGCAGATGCCAATGTTACGCTGGGGGACGTGAACAGTGGTGAATCGGTTCCACACGTGCTGATGCCATGTTGATCGATGTTTCTTGTAGCGTCGTAACCCTCGGTATTATAGTAATTCAGTGTTTTCAGGTCGCTGTCTTGAATGCAGCTGTTCACTCGAGCAATGCAGCCTGATAGAACGAAGCCAAGAACTTGAACCAAAAAGAGGAAATGGTTCCACAAGATCACCTCGCTCAGTGTGACACCATGCCCTGTGCCAAAGAACGAAGCGTGACTCGATTTAAAGCAGTGTGACGTCAATGTTGCAGCAGGTCCCTACGTTACGCTGGGGCCGGTGAACAGTGGTGGATCGGTTCCACACGTGCTGATGCCGTGTTTTTCGATGTTCATTGTAGCGTCGTAACTCTCGGTAGTACAGTAATTCAGCGTATTCAGGTCGCTGTCGTAAATGCAGGTGTTCAATCGAGCAATGCAGCCTGGTAGGACGAAGCTAAGAACCTGAACCAAAAGGACAAAATGGTTCCTCAACATCACCTCGCTCAGGATGCCACCACGCCCAGTTCTAAACAACGAAGCGCGACTAGATTTATAGCAGTGCGACATCAATGTTACAGCAGCTGCCAATGTTACGCTGGGGGACGTGAACAGTGGTGAATCGGTTCCACACCTGATGATGCCGTGTTTCTCTATGTGCCTTGTAGCGTCGTAACCCTCGGTATTACAGTAATTCAGCGTTTTAAGGTCGCTGTCTTAAATGCTGGTGTTCACTCGTGCAATGCAGCCTGGTATAACGAAGCCAAGAACCTGAAACAAATAGACGAAATGGTTCCTCAACATCACCTCGCTCAGTTTGCCACCATGACCGGTGCCAAAAAACGAAACGTGACTAGATTTATAGCAGTGTGACGTCAATGTTGCAGCAGCTGCCGATGTTACGCTGGGCGACGTGAACAGTGGTGGATAGGTTCCACACGTGCGGATGCCGTGTTGCTCGATGTTCCTTGTAGCGCCATAACCCTCGGTATTACAGTAATTTAGCGTTTTCAGGTCGCTGTCTTAAATGCAGGTATTCACTCGAGCAATACAGCCTCGTAGAACGAAGCCAAGAACCTGAACCAAAAAGACGAAATGGTTCCTCAACATCACCTCGCTCAGAGTGCCACCATGCCCTGTGCCAAAGAACGAAACGTGACTCGAATTAAAGCAGTGTGACGTCAATGTTGCTGCAGATGCCGATGTTACGCTGGGGTCCGTGAACAGTGGTGGATCGGTTCCACAGGTGCTGATGCCGTGTTGCTCGATGTCCCTTGTAGCGTAGTAACTGTCGATAATACATTAATTAAGCGTTTTCAGGTGGCTGTCGTAAATGCAGGTGTTCACTCGAGCAATGCAGCCTGGTAGAACGAAGCCAAGAACCTGAACCAAAAAGACGAAATGGTTCCTCAACATCCCCTCACTCAGGGTGCCACCATGTTCAGTGCCAAAGAACGAAGCGTGACTCGATTTAAAGCAGTGTGACGTCAATGTTGCAGCAGCTGCCGATGTTACTATGGGGATCGTGAACAATGGTGGGTCGGTTCCACAGGTGCTGATGCCGTGTGGCTTGATGTTCCTTGTAGCGTCGTAACCCTCGGTATTACAGTAATTCAGCGTTTTCAGGTCGCTGTCTTAAATGCAGGTGTTCACTCGAGCAATGCAGCCTGGTTGAACGAAGCCAAGAACCTGAACCAAAAAGACGAAATGGTTCCTCAACATCACCTCGCTCAGAGTGCCACCATGCCTTGTGCCAAAGAACGAAACGTGAATCGATTTATTGTAGTGTGACGTCATGTTGCAGCAGCTGCCGATGTTACGCAGGGACACGTGAACAGTGGTGAATCGGTTCAACACGTGCTGATGCCATGTTGCTCGATTTTCCTTGCAGCGTCGTACCCCTCGGTATTACAGTAATTCCGTGTTTTCAGGTCGCTGTCTTGAATGCAGCTGTTCACTCGAGCAATGCAGCCTGATAGAACGAAGCCAAGAACCTGAACCAAAAAGACGAAATGGTTCCTCAAGATCACCTCGCTCAGAGTGACACCATGCCCTGTGCCAAAGAACGAAGCGTGACTCGATTTAAAGCAGTGTAACGTCAATGCTGCAGCAGATGCCTACGTTACGCTGGGGGCGGTGAACAGTGGTGAATCGGTTCCGAAGCTGATAATGCCGTGTTGTTCGATGTTCCTTGTAGCGTCGTAACTCTCGGTAATACAGTAATTCAGCGTTTTCAGGTCGCTGTTGTAAATGCAGGTGTTCACTCGAGCAATGCAGCCTGGTAGAACGAAGCCAAGAACCTGTACCAAAAAGACTAAATGGTTCCTTAACATCATCTCGCTCAGGGTACCACCGCGCCCAGTTCAAAATAACGAAGCGTGACTAGATTTATTGCAGTGTGACGTCATGTTGCAGCAGCTGCCAATGTTACGCTGGGACACGTGAACAGTGGTGAATCGGTTCAACACGTGCTGATGCCATGTTGCTCGATTTTTCTTGCAGCGTCGTACCCCTCGGTATTACAGTAATTCAGTGTTTTCAGGTCGCTGTCTTGAATGCAGCTGTTCACTCGAGCAATGCAGCCTGATAGAATGAAGCCAAGAACCTGAACCAAAAAGACGAAATGGTTCCTCAACATCCCCTCACAGAGGGTGCCACCATGCCCAGTTCAAAATAACGGAGCGTGACTAGATTTATTGCAGCTTGACGTCATGTTGCAGCAGCTGCCAATGTTACGCTGGGACACGTGAACAGTGGTGAATCGGTTCAACACGTGCTGACGCCATGTTGCTCGATTTTTCTTGCAGCGTCGTACCCCTCGGTATTACCGTAATTCAGCGTTTTCAGGTCGCTGTTGTAAATGCAGGTGTTCACTCGAGAAACGCAGTCTGGTAGAACAAAGCCAAGAAACTGAACCAAAAAGACGAAATGGTTCCTCAACCTCACCTCGCTCAGCGTGCCACCATGCCCAGTGCCAAAGAACAAAACGTGACTCGATTTCATGCCGTGTGAAGTCAATGATCCAGCAGCTGCCGATGTTACGCTGGAGGACGTGAACAGAGGTGAATCCGTTCCACACGTGCTAATGCTGTGTTGCTCGATGTTTCTTGTAGCGTCGTAACCCTCGGTATTACAGTAATTCAGCGTTTTCAGGTCGCTGTCGTAAATGCAGGTGTTCACTCGAGCAATGCAGCCTGATAGAACGAAGCCAAGAACCTGAACCAAAAAGACGAAATGGTTCCTCAATATCCCCTCACTCAGGATGCCACCTTGCCCAGTGCCAAAGAACGAAGCGTGACTCGATTTAAAGCAGTGTGACGTCAATGTTGCAGCAGCTGCCGATGTTACTATGGGGATCGAGAACAGTGGTGGGCCGGTTCCACAGGTGCTGATGCGGTGTTGCTCGATGTTCCTTGTAGCGCCGTAACCCTCGGTATTACAACAATTCAGCGTTTCCAGGTCGCTGTCTTAAATGCAGGTGTTCACTCGAGCAATGCCGCCTGGTAGAACGAAGCCAAGAACCTGAACCAAAAGCACAAAATGGTTCCACAACATCACCTCGCTCAGGGTGCCACCACGACCAGTTCCAAAGAACGAAGCGTGACTAGATTTATAGCAGTGCGACTTCAATGTTGCAGCAGCTGCCAATGTTACGCTGGGGGACGTGAACAGTGGTGAATCTTTTCCACACCTGATGATGCCGTGTTGCTCGATGTTTCTTGTAGCGTCGTAACAATCGGTATCACAGTAATTCAGCGTTTTCAGGTCTGTCCTAAATGCAGGTGTTCACTCGAGCAATGCAGCCTGGTTGAACGAAGCCAAGAACCTGAACCAAAAAGACGAAATGGTTCCTCAACATCACCTCGCTCAGAGTGCCACCATGCCTTGTGCCAAAGAACGAAACGTGAATCGATTTAAAGCAGTGTGACGTCAATGTTGCTGCAGATGCCGATGCTACGCTGGGGGCGGTGAACAGTGGTGGATCGGTTCCACACGTGCTGATGCCTTGTTGTTCGATGTTCCTTGTAGCGTCATATCTCTCGGTGATACAGTAATTCAAAGTTTTCAGGTCGCTGTCGTAAATGCAGGTGTACACTCGAGCAATGCAGCCTGGTAGAACGAAGCCAAGAACCCGTACCAAAAAGACTAAATAGTTCCTTAACATCATCTCGCTCCGGGTGCCAACGCGCCCAGTTCAAAAGAAAGAAGCGTGACTAGATTTATTGCAGTGTGCCTTCATGTTGCAGCAGCTGCCGATGTTACGCTGGGACACGTGAACAGTGGTGAATCGGTTCCACACGTGCTGATGCCATGTTGCTCGATTTTTCTTGCAGCGTCGTACCCCTCGGTATTACAATAATTCAGTGTTTTCAGGTCGCTGTCTTGAATGCAGCTGTTCACTCGAGCAATGCAGCCTGATAGGACGAAGCCAAGAACCTGAACCAAAAAGACGAAATGGTTCCTCAAGATCACCTCGCTCAGAGTGCCACCATGCCCTGTGCCAAAGAACGAAGCGTGACTCGATTTAAAGCAGTGTGACGTCAATGTTCCAGCAGATGCCTATGTTACGCTGGGGGCGGTGAACAATGGTGGATCGGTTCAACACGTGCTGATGCCGTGTTTTTCGATGTTCATTGTAGCGTCGTAACTCTCAGTAGTACAGTAATTCAGCGTCTCCAGGTTGCTGTCGTAAATGCAGGTGTTCCCTCGAGCAATGCAGCCTGGTAGAACGAAGCCAAGAACCTGAACCAAAAGGACAAAATGGTTCCTCAACATCACCTCGCTCAGGGTGCCACCACGCCCAGTTCCAAAGAACGAAGCGTGACTAGATTTATAGCAGTGCGACATCAATGTTGCAGCAGCTGCCAATGTTACGCTGGGGGACGTGAACAGTGGTGAATCGGTTCCACACCTGATGATGCCGTGTTTCCCTATGTGCCATGTAGCGTCGTAACCCTCGGTTTTACAGTGATTCATCGTTTTCAGCTCTCTGTCTAAAATGCAGGTGTTTCACTTGAGCAATGCAGCGTGGTAGAACGAAGCCAAGAACCTGAACCAAATAGACGAAATGGTTCCTCAATATCCCCTCACTCAGGGTGCCACCTTGCCCAGTGCCAAAGAACGAAACGTGACTCCATTTAAAGCAGAGTGACGTCATTGTTGCAGCAGATGCCGATGTTACGCTAGGGGCCGTGAAAAGTGGTGGATCGCCTCCACAGGTGCTCATGCCGTGTTGCTCGATGTTCCTTGTAGCATCGTAACTCTCAGTAGTACAGTAATTCATCGTTTTCAGGTCGCTGTCTTAAATGCAGGTGTTCACTCGAGCAATGCAGCCTGGTAGAACGAAGCCAAGAACCTGAACCAAAAGGACAAAATGGTTCCACAACATCACCTCGCTCAGGGTGCCACCACGACCAGTTCCAAAGAACGAAGCGTGACTAGATTTATAGCAGTGCGACGTCAATGTTGCAGCAGCTGCCAATGTTACGCCGGGGGACGTGAAGAGTGGTGAATCGGTTGCTCACCTGATGATGCCGTGTTGCTCAATTTTCCTTGTAGCGTCGTAACCCTGGGTATCACAGTAATTCAGCGTTTTCAGGTCGCTGTCCTAAAAGCAGGTGTTCACTCGAGCAATGCAGCCTTGTAGAACAAATCCAAGAACCTGAACCAAAAAGACGAAATGGTTCCACAACATCACCTCGCTCAGAGTGCCACCATGCCCTGTGCCAAAGAACGAAACGTGACTCTATTTAAAGCAGTGTTATGCCAATGTTGCAGCAGCTGAATATGTTACGCTGGTGGCCGTGAACAGTGGTGGATCGGTTCCACCGGTGCTGATGCCGTGTTGCTTGATGTTCCTTGTAGCGTCGTAACTCTCGGTATTACAGTAATTAAGCGTTTTCAGGCCGCTGTCGTAAATACAAGTGTTCAGTCGAGCAATGCAGCCTGGTAGAACGAAGCCAAGAACCTGAACCAAAAAGACGAAATGGTTCTTCAATATCACCTCGCTCAGGATGCCACCATGCTCAGTAACTAAGAATGAAGCGTGAGTCGATTTATAGCAGTCTGACGTCAATGTTGTACCAGCGGCCGATGTTACGCTGAGGGCCGTGAACAGTGGTGGATCGGTTCCACAGGTGCTGATGCCGTGTTGCTTGATGCTACTTGTAGCGTCGTAACCATCGGTATTACAGTAATTCCGCGTTTTTAAGTCTCTGTCCTAAAGGCAGGTATTCACTCGAGCAATGCAGCCTGGTAGAACGAAGCCAAGATAGAGAACCAAAATGTCGAAATGGTTCCTCAACATCACCTCGAACAGGGTGCCACCATGCCCAGTGCGAAAGAACGAAACGTGACCCGATTTATAGCAGTGTGACATCAATGTTGCAGCAGATGCCGATGTTACGCTGGGGGCCGCGAACAGTGGTGGATCGGTTCCACAGGTGCTGATGCCGTGTTGTTTGATGTTCCTTGTAGCGTCGTAAGTCTAGGTAATACAGTAATTGAGCGTTTTCAGGTTTCGTTCTTAACTCAAGGTGTTCACTCGAGCAATGCAGCCTAGTAGAACGAAGCCAAGAACCTGAACCAAAAAGACGAAATGGTTCTTCAATATCACCTCGCTCAGGGTGCCACCATGCCCAGTTCCTAAGAATGAAGCGTGAGTCGATTTATAGCTTTCTGACGTCAATGTTGTACCAGCGGCCGATGTTACGTTCAGGGCCGTGAACAGTGGTGGATCGGTTCCACAGGTGCTGATGCCGTGTTGCTCGATGTTACTTGTAGAGTCGTAACTCTCGGTATTACAATATTTCAGCGTTTACAGGTCGCTGTCTTAAATGCAGGTGTTTATTCGAGCAACGCAGCCTGGTAGAACGAAGCCAAGAACCTGAACCAAAAAGACGAAATCGTTCCTCAACATCTCCTCGCTAAGAGTGCCACCATGCCCTGTGCCAAAGAACGAAACGTGACTCGATTTAAAGCTGTGTGACATCAATGTGGCAGCAGATGCCTATGTTACGCTGGTGGCCGTGAAATGTGGTGAATCGGTTCCACACGTTCTGATTCCATGTTGCTCGATTTTCCTTGTAGCGTCGTAACCCTGGGTTCCACAGTAATTCAGCGTTTTCAGGTCGCTGTCTTAAATGCAGGTGTTCCCTCGAGCAATGCAGCCTGGTAGAACGAAGCCAAGAACCTGAACCAAAAAGACGAAATTGTTCCTCAACATCACCTCGCTTAGAGTGCCACCATGCCCTGTGCTAAAGAACGAAACCTGACGTCAATGTTGTACCAGCGGCCGATGTTACGCTGAGGGTTGTGAACAGTGGTGGATAGGTTCCACAGGTGCTGATGCCGTGTTGCTTGATGTTACTTGTAGCTCCGTAACTCTCGGTATTACAGTAATTCAGCGTTTTCAGGTCGCTGTCTTAAATGCAGGTGTTCATTCGAGCAATGCAGCCTGATAGAACGAAGCCAAGAACCTGAACCAAAAAGACGAAATCGTTCTTCAACATTTCCTCGCTCAGAGTGCCACCATGCCCTGTGCCAATGAACGAAACGTGACTCGACTTAAAGCAGTGTGACGTCAATGTTGCAGCAGCTGCCTATGTTACGCTGGTGGCCGTGAACAGTGGTGGATCGGTTCCACCGGTGCTGATGCCGTATTGCTCGATGTTCTTTGTAGCGTCGTAACTGTCGGTATTACAGTAATTAAGAGTTTTCAGGTCGCTGTCGTAAATGCAGGTGTTCAGTAGAGCAATGAAGCCTGGTAGAACGAAGCGAAGAACATCAACCAAAAAGACGAAATGGTTCCTCAACATCACCTCGCTTAGAGTGCCACCATGCCCTGTGCTAAAGAACGAAACCTGACTTCAATGTTGTACCAGCGGCAGATGTTACGCTGAGGGCCGTGAACAGTGGTGGATCGGTTCCACAGGTGCTGATGCCGTGTTGCTTGATGTTACTTGTAGCACCGTAACTCTCGGTATCACAGTAATTCAGCGTTTTCAGGTGGCTGTCCTAAATGCAGGTGTTCATTTGAGCAATGCAGCCTGGTAGAACGAAGCCAAGAACCTGAATCAAAAAGACGAAATGGTTCCTCAACATCACCTCGCGCAGAGTGCCACCATGCCTTGTGGAAAAGAATGAAACGTGACTCGATTTAAAGCAGTGTACGTCATTGTTGTAGCAGATGCCGATGTTACGCTGGGGGCCGTGAACAGTGGTGGATCGGTTCCACAGGAGCTGATGCCGTGTTGCTTGATGTTCCTTGTAGCGTCGTAACTGCCAGTAATACAGTAATTCAGATTTTTCAGGTCGCTGTCGTAGATGCAGGTGCTCACACGAGCAATGCAGCCTTGTAGAACAAAGCCAAGTACCTGAACCAAAAAGACGAAATGGTTCCTCAACATCACCTCGCACAGGGTGCCACCACGCCCAGTTCAAAAGAACGAAGCTTAACTAGATTTATTGCAGTGTGACTTCATGTTGCAGCAGCTGCCGATGTTACGCTGGAGCACGTGAACAGTGGTGAATCGGTTCCACACGGTCTGATGCCATGTTGCTCGATTTTCCTTGTAGCGTCGCAACCCTGGGTATCACAGCAATTCAGCGTTTTCGGGTCGCTGTCCTAAATGCAGGTCTTCACTCGAGCAATGCAGCCTTTTAGCACGAAGCCAACAACCTGAACCAAAAAGACGAAATCGTTCGTCAACATCTCCTCGCTCAGAGTGCCACCATGCCCTGTGCCAAAGAACGAAGAGTGACTAGATTTATTGCAGTGTGACGTCATGTTGCAGCAGCTGCCGATGTTACGCTGGAGCACGTGAACAGTCGTGAATCGGTTCCACCGGTGCTGATGCTGTGTTGCTCGATGTTCTTTGTAGCGTCGTAACTCTCGGTATTACAGTAATTAAGCGTTTTCAGGTCGCTGTCGTAATTGGAGGTGTTCAGTCGAGCAATGCAGCCTGGTAGAACGAAGCCAAGAACCTGAACCAAAAGGACGAAATGGTTCCTAAACATCACCTCGCTCAGGGTGCCACCACGCCCAGTTCAAAAGAACGAAGAGTGACTAGATTTATTGCAGTGTGACGTCATGTTGCAGCAGCTGCCGATGTTACGCTGGAGCACGTGAACAGTCGTGAATCGGTTCCACACGTTCTGATGCCATGTTGCTCGATTTTCCTTGTAGCGTCGTAACCCTCGGTATTACAGTAATTCATCGTTTTCAGCTCTCTGTCTTAAATGCAGGTGTTTCACTCGAGCAATGCAGCCTGGTAGAATGAAGCCAAGAACCTGAACCAAATGGACGAAATGGTTCCTCAACATCACCTCGCTCAGGGTGCCACCATGCCCAGTGCCAAAGAACGAAATGTGACTCGATTTAAAGCAGTGTGACGTCTTTGTTGCAGCAGATGCCGATGTTCCGCTAGGGGCCGTGAACAGTGGTGGATCGGCTCAACAGCTGCTGATGCCGTGTTGCTCGATGTTCATTGTAGCGTCGTAACCCTCGGTATTACAGCAATTCAGCGTTTTCAGCTCTCTGTCTTAAATGCAGGTGTTTCACTCGAGCAACGCAGCCTGGTAGAACGAAGCCAAGAACCTGAACCAAATAGACGAAATGGTTCCTCAATATCCCCTCACTCAGGGTGCCACCTTGCCCAGTGCCAAAGAAAGAAACGTGACTCGTTTTAAAGCAGTGTGACGTCATTGTTGCAGCAGATGCCGATGTTACGCTAGGGGCCGTGAAAAGTGGTGGATCGCCTCCACAGGTGCTGATGCCGTGTTGCTCGATGTTCCTTGTAGCATCGTAACTCTCAGTAGTACAGTAATTCAGCGTTTTCAGGTCGCTGTCCTAAATGCAGGTGTTCACTCGAGCAATGCAGCCTGGTAGAACGAAGCCAAGAACCTGAACCAAAAGGACAAAATGGTTCCACAACATCACCTCGCTCAGGGTGCCACCCCGACCAGTTCCAAAGAACGAAGCGTGGCTAGATTTATAGCAGTGCGACGTCAATGTTGCAGCAGCTGCCAATGTTACGCTGGGGGACGTGAACAGTGGTGAATCGGTTCCACACCTGATGATGCCGTGTTGCTCAATTTTCCTTGTAGCGTCGTAACCCTGGGTATCACAGTAATTCAGCGTTTTCAGGTCGCTGTCTTAAAATCAGGTGTTCACTCGAGCAATGCAGCCTTGTAGAACAAATCGAAGAACATGAACCAAAAAGACGAAATGGTTCCACAACATCACCTCGCTCAGAGTGCCACCATGCCCTGTGCCAAAGAACGAAACGTGACTCTATTTAAAGCAGTGTGATGCCAATGTTGCAGCAGCTGAATATGTTACGCTGGTGGCCGTGAACAGTGGTGGATCGGTTCCACCGGTGCTGATGCCGTGTTGCTTGATGTTCCTTGTAGCGTCGTAACTCTCGGTATTACAGTAATTAAGCGTTTTCAGGCCGCTGTCGTAAATACAAGTGTTCAGTCGAGCAATGCAGCCTGGTAGAACGAAGCCAAGAACCTGAACCGGAAAGACGAAATGGTTCCTCAACATCGCCTCGCTTAAAGTGCCACCATGCCCTGTGTTTAAGAACGAAACCTGACGTCAATGTTGTACCAGCGGCCGATGTTACGGTAAGGGCCGTGAACAGTGGTGGATCGGTTCCACAGGTGCTGATTCCGTGTTGCTCCATGTTCCTTGTAGCGTCGTAACTCTCGGTATTACAGTAATTCAGCGTTTTCAGGTCCCTGTCGTAAATGCAGGTGTTCACTCGAGCAATGCAGCCTGGTAAAACAAAACCTAGAACCTGAACCAAAAAGACGAAATGGTTCCTCAACATTTCCTCGCTCAGAGTGCCAGCATGCCCTGTGCAAAAGAACGAAAGGTGACTCGATTTAAAGCAGTGTGACGTCAATGTTGCAGCAGCTGCCTAGGTTACACTGGTGGCCGTGAACAGTGGTGGGTCGGTTCCACACGTGCTGTTGCCGTATTGTTCGCTGTTCCTTGTAGCGTCGTAACTCTCGGTATTACAGTAATTAAGCGTTTTCATGCCGCTGTCGTAAATGCAGGTGTTCAGTCGAGCAATGCAGCCTGGTAGAACGAAGCCATGAACCTCAACCAAAAAGACGAAATGGTTCTTCAATATCACCTCGCACAGGGTGCCACCATGCTCAGTACATAACATTGAAGCGTGAGTCGACTTATAGCAGTCTGACGTCAATGTTGTACCAGCGGCCGATGTTACGCTGAGGGCCGTGAACAGTGGTGGATCGGTTCCACAGGTGCTGATGCCGTGTTGCTTGATGCTACTTGTAGCGTCGTAACCATCGGTATTACAGTAATTCCGCGTTTTCAAGTCTCTGTCCTAAATGCAGGTATTCACACGAGCAATGCAGCCTGGTAGAACGAAGCCAAGACAGAGAACCAAAAAGTCGAAATGGTTCCTCAACATCACCTCGCACAGGGTGCCACCATGGCCAGTGCGAAAGAACGAAATGTGACCCGATTTATAGCAGTGTGACATCAATGTTGCAGCAGATGCCGATGTTACGCTGGGGGCCACGAACAGTGGTGGATCGGTTCCACAGGTGCTGTTGCCGTGTTGTTTGATGTTCCTTGTAGCGTCGTAAGTCTCGGTAATACAGTAATTGAGCGTTTTCAGGTTTCGGTCTTAACTCAAGGTGTTCATTCGAGCAATGCAGCCTAGTAGAACGAAGCCAAGAACCTGAACCAAAAAGACGAAATGGTTCTTCAATATCACCTCGCTCAGGGTGCCACCATGCCCAGTTCCTAAGAATGAAGCGTGAGTCGATTTAGAGCTTTCTGACGTCAATGTTGTACCAGCGGCCGATGTTACGTTCAGGGGCGTGAACAGTGGGGGATCGGTTTCACAGGTGCTAATGCCGTGTTGCTCGATGTTACTTGTAGAGTCGTAACTCTCGGTATTACAGTAATTCAGCGTTTACAGGTCGCTGTCTTAAATGCAGGTGTTTATTCGAGCAACACAGCCTGGTAGAACGAAGCCAAGAACCTGAACCAAAAAGACGAAATCGTTCCTCAACATCTCCTCGCTAAGAGTGCCACCATGCCCTGTGCCAAAGAACGAAACGTGACTCGATTTAAAGCTGTGTGACATCAATGTGGCAGCAGATGCCTATGTTACGCTGGTGGCCGTGAAATGTGGTGAATCGGTTCCACACGTTCTGATTCCATGTTGCTCGATTTTCCTTGTAGCGTCGTAACCCTGGGTTCCACAGTAATTCAGCGTTTTCAGGTCGCTGTCTTAAATGCAGGTGTTCCCTCGAGCAATGCAGCCTGGTAGAACGAAGCCAAGAACCTGAACCAAAAAGACGAAATGGTTCCTCAACATCACCTCGCTTAGAGTGCCACCATGCCCTGTGCTAAAGAACGAAACCTGACGTCAATGTTGTACCAGCGGCCGATGTTACGCTGAGGGCCATGAACAGTGGTGGATCGGTTCCACAGGTGCTGATTCCGTGTTGCTCCATGTTCCTTGTAGCGTCGTAACTCTCGGTAATGCAGTATTTCAGCGTTTTCAGTTAGCTGTCGTAAATGCAGGTGTTCATTCGAGCAATGCAGCCTGGTAGAACGAAGCCAAGAACCTGAACCAAAAAGGCGAAATGGTTTCTCAACATCACCTCGCTCAGAGTGGCAGCATGCCCTGTGCCAACGAACGAAACGTGACTAGATAGAAAGCAGTGTGACGTCAATGTTAAAGCAGAGGCCGATGTTACGCTGTGGGCCGTGAACAGTGGTGGATCGGTTCCACAGGTGCGGATGCCGTGTTGTTCTGATGTCCCTTGTAGCGTCGTAACTGTCGGTAATACAGTAAATCAGCGTTTTCAGGTCACTGTCGCAAATGCAGGTGTTCACTCGAGCAATGCAGCCTGGTAGAACGAAGCCAACAACCTGAACCAAAAAGACGAAATGGTTCCTCAACATCCCTTCACTCAGGGTGCCACCATGCCCAGTGCCAAAGAACGAAGCGTGACTCGATTTAAAGCGGTGTGACGTCAATGGTGCAGCAGCTGCCGATGTTACTATGGGGATCGTGAACAGTGGTGGGTCGGTTCGACAGGTGCTGATGCCGTGTTCCTCGATGCTCCTTGTAGCGTTGTAATTCTCGGTATAACTGTAATTCAGCGTTTTCATGTCGCTGTCTTAAACGCAGGTGTTCACTCGAGCAATGCAGCCTGGTAGAACTAAGCCAAGAACCTGAACCAAAAAGGCGAAATGGTTCCTCAACATCACCTCGCTCAGAGTGCCACCATGCCTTCTGCCAAAGAACGAATCGTGACTCGATTTAAAGCAGTGTGACGTCAATGTTGCAGCAGATGCCGATTTTACGTAGGGGCGGTGAACAGTGGTGGATCGGTTCCACCGGTGCTGATGCCGTGTTGCTCGATGTTCCTTGTAGAGTCGTAACTCTCGGTATTACAGTAATTAAGCGTTTTCAGGTCGCTGTCGTAACTGCAGGTGTTCAGTCGAGCAATGCAGCCTGGTAGAACGACGCCAAGAACCTGAACCAAAAAGACGAAATGGTTCCTCAACATCACCTCGCTTAGAGTGCCACCATGCCCTGTGCTAAAGAACGAAACCTGACGTCAGTGTTGTACCAGCGGCCGATGTTACGCTGAGGGCCGTGAACATTGGTGGATCGGTTCCACAGGTGCTGATGCCGTGTTGCTTGATGTTACTTGTAGCTTCGTAACTCTCGGTATTACAGTAATTCAGCGTTTTCAGGTCGCTCTCTTAAATGCAGGTGTTCATTCGAGCAATGCAGCCTGGTAGAACGAAGCGAAGAACCTGAACCAAAAAGACGAAATTGTTCGTCAACATCTCCTCGCTCAGAGTGCCGCCATGCCCTGTGCCAAAGAACGAAACGTGACTCGATTTAAAGCAGTATGACGTCAATGTTGCAGCAGCTGCCTATGTTACGCTGGTGGCCGTGAACAGTGGTGGATCGGTACCACCGGTGCTGATGCCGTGTTGCCCGATGTTCTTTGTAGCGTCGTAATTCTCGGTATTACAGTAATTAAGCGTTTTCGGGTCGCTGTCGTGAATGCAGGTGTTCAGTCGAGCAATGCAGCCAGGTAGAACGAAGCCAAGAACCTCAACCAAAAAGACGAAATGGCTCCTCAACACCTCGATCAGGGTGCCACCATGCCCAGCGCCAAAGAACTAAACGTGACTCGATATAAAACAGTGTGACGTCAATGTTGCAGCAGCTGCCAATGATACGCTGGGGCCATGAGCAGTGGTGGATCGGCTCCACAGGTGCTGATGCCGTGTTGCTCGCTCTTCCTTGTACCGTCGTAAGCCTCGATAATACAGTAAATTAGCCTTTTCAGGTATCTGTCTTAAATGCAGGTGTTCATTTGAGCAATGCAGCCTGGTAGAACGAAGCCAAGAACCTGAACCAAAAGACGAAATGGTTCCTCAACATCATCTTGCTCAGAATGCCACCATGTCCAGTGCCAAAGAACGAAACGTGACTCGATTTAAAACAGTGTGACGTTAATGCTGCAGCAGCTGCCGATGTTACGCTGGGGCTATGAACTGTGTCGGATTGGTTCCACAGGTGCTGATGCCGTGTTGCTCGTTGTTCTTTGTAGCGTCGTAACTCTAGGTGTTACAGTAATTAGGCGTTTTCAGGTCGCTGTGGTAAATGCAGGTGTTCAGTCGAGCAAAGCAGCCTGGTAGAACGAAGCCAAGAACCTCCACAAAAAGACGAAATGGTTCCTCAACATCACATCGATCAAGGTGCCACCATGCCCAATGCCAAAGAACTAAACGTGACTAAATTTAAAACAGTGTAACGTCAATGTTGCAGCAGCTGCCGATGTTACGCTGGGCCCATGAGCAGTGGTGGATCGGTTCCACAGGTGCTGATGCCGTGTTGCTCGATGTTCCTTGTAGCGTCGTAACTCTCGGTAATACAGTAAATTAGCGTTTTCAGGTCGCTGTCGTAAGTGCAGTTGTTTACTCGAGCAATGCAGCCTGGTACAACGAAGCCTAGAACCTGAACCAAAAAGACGAAATGGTTCCTCAACATCTCCTCGCTCAGAGTGCCGCCATGCCCTGTGCCAAAGAACGAAACGTGACGTCAGTGTTGTACCAGCGGCCGATGTTACGCTGGTGGCCGTGAACAGTGGTGGATCGGTTCCACACGTGCTGTTGCCGTATTGCCCGCTGTTCCTTGTAGCGTCATAACGCTTTGTATTACACTAATTGTGCGTTATCAGGTCGCTGTCCTAAATGCAGATGTTCACTCGAGCAATGCAGCCTGGTAGAACGAAGCCAACAACCTGAGCCAAAAAGACGAAATGGCTCCTACACATTACCTCACTCAGAGTGCCACCATGCCTTGTGCCAAAGAACGAAACGTGACTCGAGTTAAAGCAGTGTGACGTCAATGTTGCAGCAGATGTCGATGTTACGCTGGGGGCCGTGAACAGTGGTGGATTGGTTCGACAGGGGCTGATGCCGTGTTGCTCGATGTTCCTTGTAGCGTCGTAACTGCCAGTAATACAGTAGTTCAGATTTTTCAGGTCGCTGTCGTAGATGCAGGTGCTCACACGAGCAATGCAGCCTTGTAGAACAAAGCCAAGTACCTGAACAAAAAGACGAAATGGTTCCTCAACATCACCTCGCTCAGGGTGCCACCACGCCCCGTTCAAAAGAACGAAGCTTGACTAGATTTATTGCAGTGTGACGTCATGTTGCAGCAGCTGCCGATGTTACGCTGGAGCACGTGAACAGTGGTGAATCGGTTCCACATGGTCTGATGCCAGGTTGCTCGATTTTCCTTGTAGCGTCGTAACCCTGGGTATCACAGCAATTCAGCGTTTTTAGGTCGCTGCCCTAAATGCAGGTGTTCACTCGAGCAATGCAGCCTGGTAGAACGAAGCCGAGAACCTGGACCAAAAAGACGAAATTGTTCCTCAACATCACCTCGCTTAGAGTGCCACCATGCCCTGTGCTATAGAACGAAACCTGACTCGATTTAAAGCAGTGTCACGTCAATGTTGCATCAGCTGCCTATGTTACGCTGAGGGCCGTGAACAGTGGTGAATCGGTTCCACAGGTGCTGATGCCGTGTTGCTCGATTTTCCTTGTAGCGTAGTAACCCTCAGTATTACACTAAATAAGCGTTTTCGGGTCACTGTCTTAAATTCAGGTGTTCATTCGAGCAATGCAGCCTGGTAGAACGAAGCCAAGAACCTGAACCAAAAAGAGGAAATGGTTCCTCAACATCACCTCGCTCAGAGTGCCACCATGCCTTGTGGCAAAGAACGAAACGTGACTCGCTTTAAACCAGTGTGACGTCAATGTTGCAGCAGCTGCCAATGTTACGCAGGTGGCCGTGAACAGTGGTTGATCGGTTCCACCGGTGCTGATGCCGTGTTGCTCGATGTTCCTTGTAGCGTCGTAACCATCAGTATTACAGTAATTCAGCGTTTTCAGGTCTCTGTCTTACATGCAGGTATTCACTCGAGCAATGCAGCCTGGTAGAATGAAGCCAAGAACCTGAACCAAAAAGTGGAAATGGTTCCTCAACATCACCTCGCTCAGTGTGCCACCACGCCCATTTCAGAAGAACGAAGCTTGACTAGATTTATTGCAGTGTGACGTCATGTTGCAGCAGCTGCCGATGTTGCTCGATTTTCCTTGTAGCGTCGTAACCCTGGGTATCACAGTAATTCAGCGTTTTCAGGTCGCTGTCTTAAATGCAGGTGTTCATTCGAGCAATGCAGCCTGGTAGAACGACGCCAAGAACCTGAACCAAAAAGACGAAATGGTTCCTCAATATCACCTCGCTTAGAGTGCCACCATGCCCTGTGACAAAGAGCGAAACGTGACTCCATTTAAAGCAGTGTGACGTCAATGTTGCAGCAGTTGCCTATGTTACGCTGGTGACCGTGAACAGTGGTGGATCGGTACCACCGGTGCTGATGCCGTGTTGCCCGATGTTCTTTGTAGCGTCGTAATTCTCGGTATTACAGTAATTAAGCGTTTTCAGGTCGCTGTCGTGAATGCAGGTGTTCAGTCGAGCAATGCAGCCAGGTAGAACGAAGCCAAGAACCTCAACCAAAAAGACGAAATGGTTCCTCAACACCTCGATCAGGGTGCCACCATGCCCAGCGCCAAAGAACTAAACGTGACTCGATTTAAAACAGTGTGACGTCAATGTTGCAGCAGCTGCCAATGTTACGCTGGGGCCATGAGCAGTGGTGGATCGGCTCCACAGGTGCTGATGCCGTGTTGCTCGCTCTTCCTTGTACCGTCGTAAGTCTCGGTAATACAGTAAATTAGCCTTTTCAGGTATCTGTCTTAAATGCAGGTGTTCATTTGAGCAATGCAGCCTGGTAGAACGAAGCCAAGAACCTGAACCAAAAGACGAAATGGTTCCTCAACATCATCTCGCTCAGAATGCCACCATGTCCAGTGCCAAAGAACGAAACGTGACTCGATTTAAAACAGTGTGACGTTAATGCTGCAGCAGCTGCCGATGTTACGCTGGGGCTATGAACTGTGTCGGATTGGTTCCACAGGTGCTGATGCCGTCTGGCTCGTTGTTCTTTGTAGCGTCGTAACTCTAGGTGTTACAGTAATTAGGCGTTTTCAGGTCGCTGTGGTAAATGCAGGTGTTCAGTCGAGCAAAGCAGCCTGGTAGAACGAAGCCAAGAACCTCCACAAAAAGACGAAATGGTTCCTCAACATCACATCGATCAGGGTGCCATCATGCCCAGTGCCAAAGAACTAAACGTGACTAAATTTAAAACAGTGTAACGTCAATGTTGCAGCAGCTGCCGATGTTACGCTGGGCCCATGAGCAGTGGTGGATCGGTTCCACAGGTGCTGATGCCGTGTTGCTCGATGTTCCTTGTAGCGTCGTAACTCTCGGTAATACAGTAAATTAGCGTTTTCAGGTCGCTGTCCTAAATGCAGGTGTTCATTTGAGCAATGCAGCCTGGTAGAACGAAGCCAAGAACCTGAACTAAAAAGTCGAAATGGTTCTTCAACATCACCTCGCTCAGAGTGCCACCATGTCCAGTGCCAAAGAACGAAAGGTAACTCGATTTAAAACAGTGTGACGTCAATGCTGCAGCAGCTGCCGATGTTACGCTGGGGCTATAAACAGTGTCGGATTGGTTCCACAAGTGTTGATGCCGTGTTGCTCGATGTTCATTGTATCGTCTTAACTCTCGGTAATACAGCAATTCAGCGTTTTCAGGGCGCTGTCGTAACTGCAGGTGTTCAGTCGAGCAATGCAGCCTGGTAGAACGACGCCAAGAACCTGAACCAAAAAGACGAAATGGTTCCTCAACATCACCTCGCTTAGAGTGCCACCATGCCCTGTGCTAAAGAACGAAACCTGACGTCAGTGTTGTACCAGCGGCCGATGTTACGCTGAGGGCCGTGAACATTGGTGGATCGGTTCCACAGGTGCTGATGCCGTGTTGCTTGATGTTACTTGTAGCTTCGTAACTCTCGGTATTACAGTAATTCAGCGTTTTCAGGTCGCTCTCTTAAATGCAGGTGTTCATTCGAGCAATGCAGCCTGGTAGAACGAAGCGAAGAACCTGAACCAAAAAGACGAAATTGTTCGTCAACATCTCCTCGCTCAGAGTGCCGCCATGCCCTGTGCCAAAGAACGAAACGTGACTAGATTTAAAGCAGTATGACGTCAATGTTGCAGCAGCTGCCTATGTTACTCTGGTGGCCGTGAACAGTGGTGGATCGGTACCACCGGTGCTGATGCCGTGTTGCCCGATGTTCTTTGTAGCGTCGTAATTCTCGGTATTACAGTAATTAAGCGTTTTCGGGTCGCTGTCGTGAATGCAGGTGTTCAGTCGAGCAATGCAGCCAGGTAGAACGAAGCCAAGAACCTGAACCAAAAGACGAAATGGTTCCTCAACATCATCTCGCTCAGAATGCCACCATGTCCAGTGCCAAAGAACGAAACGTGACTCGATTTAAAACAGTGTGACGTTAATGCTGCAGCAGCTGCCGATGTTACGCTGGGGCTATGAACTGTGTCGGATTGGTTCCACAGGTGCTGATGCCGTGTTGCTCGTTGTTCTTTGTAGCGTCGTAACTCTAGGTGTTACAGTAATTAGGCGTTTTCAGGTCGCTGTGGTAAATGCAGGTGTTCAGTCGAGCAAAGCAGCCTGGTAGAACGAAGCCAAGAACCTCCACAAAAAGACGAAATGGTTCCTCAACATCACATCGATCAAGGTGCCACCATGCCCAATGCCAAAGAACTAAACGTGACTAAATTTAAAACAGTGTAACGTCAATGTTGCAGCAGCTGCCGATGTTACGCTGGGCCCATGAGCAGTGGTGGATCGGTTCCACAGGTGCTGATGCCGTGTTGCTCGATGTTCCTTGTAGCGTCGTAACTCTCGGTAATACAGTAAATTAGCGTTTTCAGGTCGCTGTCGTAAGTGCAGGTGTTTACTCGAGCAATGCAGCCTGGTACAACGAAGCCTAGAACCTGAACCAAAAAGACGAAATGGTTCCTCAACATCTCCTCGCTCAGAGTGCCGCCATGCCCTGTGCCAAAGAACGAAACGTGACGTCAGTGTTGTACCAGCGGCCGATGTTACGCTGGTGGCCGTGAACAGTGGTGGATCGGTTCCACACGTGCTGTTGCCGTATTGCCCGCTGTTCCTTGTAGCGTCATAACGCTTTGTATTACACTAATTGTGCGTTATCAGGTCGCTGTCCTAAATGCAGATGTTCACTCGAGCAATGCAGCCTGGTAGAACGAAGCCAACAACCTGAGCCAAAAAGACGAAATGGCTCCTACACATTACCTCACTCAGAGTGCCACCATGCCTTGTGCCAAAGAACGAAACGTGACTCGAGTTAAAGCAGTGTGACGTCAATGTTGCAGCAGATGTCGATGTTACGCTGGGGGCCGTGAACAGTGGTGGATTGGTTCGACAGGGGCTGATGCCGTGTTGCTCGATGTTCCTTGTAGCGTCGTAACTGCCAGTAATACAGTAATTCGGATTTTTCAGGTCGCTGTCGTAGATGCAGGTGCTCACACGAGCAATGCAGCCTTGTAGAACAAAGCCAAGTACCTGAACAAAAAGACGAAATGGTTCCTCAACATCACCTCGCTCAGGGTGCCACCACGCCCCGTTCAAAAGAACGAAGCTTGACTAGATTTATTGCAGTGTGACGTCATGTTGCAGCAGCTGCCGATGTTACGCTGGAGCACGTGAACAGTGGTGAATCGGTTCCACATGGTCTGATGCCAGGTTGCTCGATTTTCCTTGTAGCGTCGTAACCCTGGGTATCACAGCAATTCAGCGTTTTTAGGTCGCTGCCCTAAATGCAGGTGTTCACTCGAGCAATGCAGCCTGGTAGAACGATGCCAAGAACCTGGACCAAAAAGACGAAATTGTTCCTCAACATCACCTCGCTTAGAGTGCCACCATGCCCTGTGCTATAGAACGAAACCTGACTCGATTTAAAGCAGTGTCACGTCAATGTTGCATCAGCTGCCTATGTTACGCTGAGGGCCGTGAACAGTGGTGAATCGGTTCCACAGGTGCTGATGCCGTGTTGCTCGATTTTCCTTGTAGCGTAGTAACCCTCAGTATTACACTAAATAAGCGTTTTCGGGTCAGTGTCTTAAATTCAGGTGTTCATTCGAGCAATGCAGCCTGGTAGAACGAAGCCAAGAACCTGAACCAAAAAGAGGAAATGGTTCCTCAACATCACCTCGCTCAGAGTGCCACCATGCCTTGTGGCAAAGAACGAAACGTGACTCGATTTAAACCAGTGTGACGTCAATGTTGCAGCAGCTGCCAATGTTACGCAGGTGGCCGTGAACAGTGGTTGATCGGTTCCACCGGTGCTGATGCTGTGTTGCTCGATGTTCTTTGTAGCGTCGTAACTCTCGGTATTTCAGTAATTAAGCGTTTTCAGGTCGCTGTCCTAATTGCAGGTGTTCACTCGAGCAATGCAGCCTGGTAGAACGAAGCCAAGAACCTGAGCCAAAAAGACGAAATGGCTCCTACACATTGCCCCGCTCAGAGTGCCACCATGCCTTGTGCCAAAGAACGAAACGTGCCTCGATTTATAGCAGTGTGAGGACAATGTTGCAGCAGCTGCCGATGTTACGCTGGAGGACGTGAACAGTGGTGATTCGGTTCCACACGTGATGATGCCGTGTTGCTCGATGTTCCTTGTAGCGTCGTAACCATCAGTATTACAGTAATTCAGCGTTTTCAGGTCTCTGTCTTACATGCAGGTATTCACTCGAGCAATGCAGCCTGGTAGAATGAAGCCAAGAACCTGAACCAAAAAGTCGAAATGGTTCCTCAACATCACCTCGCTCAGTGTGCCAACACGCCCATTTCAGAAGAACGAAGCTTGACTAGATTTATTGCAGTGTGACGTCATGTTGCAGCAGCTGCCGATGTTGCTCGATTTTCCTTGTAGCGTCGTAACCCTGGGTATCACAGTAATTCAGCGTTTTCAGGTCGCTGTCCTAAATGCAGGTGTTCATTCGAGCAATGCAGCCTGGTAGAACGACGCCAAGAACCTGAACCAAAAAGACGAAATGGTTCCTCAACATCACCTCGCTTAGAGTGCCACCATGCCCTGTGACAAAGAGCGAAACGTGACTCCATTTAAAGCAGTGTGACGTCAATGTTGCAGCAGTTGCCTATGTTACGCTGGTGACCGTGAACAGTGGTGGATCGGTACCACCGGTGCTGATGCCGTGTTGCCCGATGTTCTTAGTAGCGTCGTAAGTCTCGGTAATACAGTAAATTAGCGTTTTCAGGTATCTGTCTTAAATGCAGGTGTTCATTTGAGCAATGCAGCCTGGTAGAACGAAGCCAAGAACCTGAACCAAAAGACGAAATGGTTCCTCAACATCACATCGATCAGGGTGCCACCATGCCCAGTGCCAAAGAACTAAACGTGACTAAATTTAAAACAGTGTAACGTCAATGTTGCAGCAGCTGCCAATGTTACGCTAGGGGCAATGAACAGTGGTTGATTGGTTCTACACGTTCTGTTGCCGTATTGCTCGCTGTTCTTTGTAGCGTCATAACGCTCGGTATTGCAGTAATTGAGCGTTATCAGGTCGCTGTCTTAAATGCAGATGTTCACTCGAGCAATGCAGCCTGGTAGAACGTAGCCATGAACCTGAGCCAAAAAGACGAAATGGCTCCTACACATTACCTCACTCAGAGTGCCACCATGCCTTGTGCCAAAGAACGAAACGTGACTCGAGTTAAAGCAGTGTGACGTCAAAGTTGCAGCAGATGTCAATGTTACGCTGGGGGCCGTTAACAGTGGTGGATCGGTTCGACAGGGGCTGATTCCGTGTTGCTCGATGTTCCTTCTAGGGTCGTAACTGCCGGTAATACAGTAATTCAGATTTTTCAGGTCGCTGTCGTATATGCAGGTGTTCACACGAGCAATGCAGCCTTGTAGACCAAGGCCAAGAACCTGAACCAAAAAGACGAAATAGTTCCTCGACATCACCTCGCTCAGGGTGCCACCATGCCCTGTGCTAAATAACGAAACCTGATGTCAATGTTGTACCAGCGGCCGATGTTACGCTGACGGCCGTGAACAGTGGTGGATCGGTTCCACAGGTGCTGATGCCGTGTTGCTTGATGTTACTTGTAGCTCCGTAACTCTCGGTATTACAGTAATTCAGCGTTTTCAGGTCGCTGTCTTAAATGCAGGTGTTCATTCGAGCAATGCAGCCTGGTAGAACGAAGCCAAGAACCTGAACCAAAAAGACGAAATTGTTCGTCAACATCTCCTCGCTCAGAGTGCCACCATGCCCAGTGCCAAAGAACGAAACGTGACTCGATTTAAAGCAGTATGACGTCAATGTTGCAGCAGCTGCCTATGTTACGCTGGTGGCCGTGAACAGTGGTGGATCGGTTCCACCGGTGCTGATGCCGTGTTGCCCGATGTTCTTTGTAGCGTCGTAATTCTCGGTATTACAGTAATTAAGCGTTTTCAGGTCGCTGTCGTGAATGCAGGTGTTCAGTCGAGGAATGCAGCCAGGTAGAACGAAGCCAAGAACCTCAACCAAAAAGACGAAATGGTTCCTCAACACCTCGATCAGGGTGCCACCATGCCCAGCGCCAAAGAACTAAACGTGACTCGATTTAAAACAGTGTGACGTCAATGTTGCAGCAGCTGCCAATGTTACGCTGGGGCCATGAGCAGTGGTGGATCGGTTCCACAGGTGCTGATGCCGTGTTGCTCGCTCTTCCTTGTAGCGTCGTAAGTCTCGGTAATACAGTAAATTAGCGTTTTCAGGTATCTGTCTTAAATGCAGGTGTTCATTTGAGCAATGCAGCCTGGTAGAACGAAGCCAAGAACCTGAACCAAAAGACGAAATGGTTCCTCAACATCACCTCGCTCAGAATGCCACCATGTCCAGTGCCAAAGAACGAAACGTGACTCAATTTAAAACAGTGTGACGTTAATGCTGCAGCAGCTGCCGATGTTACGCTGGGGCTATGAACTGTGTCGGATTGGTTCCACAGGTGCTGATGCCGTGTTGCTCGTTGTTCTTTGTAGCGTCGTAACTCTAGGTATTACAGTAATTAAGCGTTTTCAGGTCGCTGTGGTAAATGCAGGTGTTCAGTCGAGCAAAGCAGCCTGGTAGAACGAAGCCAAGAACCTCCACAAAAAGACGAAATGGTTCCTCAACATCACATCGATCAGGGTGCCACCATGCCCAGTGCCAAAGAACTAAACGTGACTCGATTTAAAGCAGTGTGACGTTAATGTTGCAGCAGTTGCCTATGTTACGCTGGTGACCGTGAACAGTGGTGGATCGGTTCCACCGGTGCTGATGCAGTGTTGCTCGATGTTCCTTGTAGCGTCGTAACTCTCGGTAATACAGTAAATTAGCGTTTTCAGGTCGCTGTCTTAAATGCAGGTGTTCATTTGAGCAATGCAGCCTGGTAGAACGAAGCCAAGAACCTGAACTAAAAAGTCGAAATGGTTCCTCAACATCACCAAGCTCAGATTGCCACCATGTCCAGTGCCAAAGAACGAAATGTAACTCGATTTAAAACAGTGTGACGTCAATGCTGCAGCAGCTGCCGATGTTACTCTAGGGCAATAAACAGTGTCGGATTGGTTCCACAAGTGTTGATGCCGTGTTGCTCGATGTTCCTTGTATCGTCTTAACTCTCGGTAATACAGCAATTCAGCGTTTTCAGGTCGCTGTCGTAAATGCAGGTGTTCACTCGAGCAATGCAGCCTGGTAAAACGAAAACTAGAACCTGAACCAAAAAGACGAAATGGTTCCTCAACATCTCCTCGCTCAGAGTGCCACCATGCCCTGTGCCAAAGAACGAAACGTGACTCGATTTAAAGCAGTGTGACGTTAATGTTGCAGCAGTTGCCTATGTTACGCTGGTGACCGTGAACAGTGGTGGATCGGTTCCACCGGTGCTGATGCAGTGTTGCTCGATGTTCTTTGTAGCGTCGTTACTCTCGGTATTACAGTAATTAAGCGTTTTCAGGTCGCTGTCGTAAATGCTGGTGTTCAGTCGAGCAATGCAGCCTGGTAGAACGAAGCCAAGAACATCAACCAAAAAGACGAAATTGTTCCTCAACATCACCTCGATCAGGGTGCCACCATGCCCAGCGCCAAAGAACTAAACGTGACTCGATTTAAAACAGTGTGACATCAATGTTGCAGAAGCTGCCGATGTTACGCTGGGGCTATGAGCAGTGGTGGATCGGTTCCACAGGTGCTGATGCCGTGTTGCTCGATCTTCTTTGTAGCGTCGTAAGTCTCGGTAATACAGTAAATTAGCGTTTTCAGGTCGCTGTCTTAAATGCAGGTGTTCATTTGAGCAATGCAGCCTTGTAGAACGAAGCCAAGAACCTGAACCAAAAAGACAAAATGGTTCCTCAACGTCACCTCGCTCAGAGTGCCACCATGTCTAGTGCCAAAGATCGAAGTGTGACTCGATTTAAAGCAGTGTGACGTCAATGTTGCAGCAGCTGCCAATGTTACGCTAGGGGCAGTGAACAGTGGTTGATTGGTTCTACACATTCTGTTGCCGTATTGCTCGCTGTTCTTTGTAGCTTCATAACGCTCGGTATTACAGTAATTGAGCGTTATCAGGTCGCTGTCTTAAATGCAGATGTTCACTCGAGCAATGCAGCCTGGTAGAACGTAGCCAAGAACCTGAGCCAAAAAGACGAAATGGCTCCTACACATTACCTCACTCAGAGTGCCACCATGCCTTGTGCCAAAGAACGAAACGTGACTCGAGTTAAAGCAGTGTGACGTCAATGTTGCAGCAGATGTCAATGTTACGCTGGGGGCCGTTAACAGTGGTGGATCGGTTCGACAGGGGCTGATTCCGTGTTGCTCGATGTTCCTTGTAGGGTCGTACCTGCCGGTAATATAGTAATTCAGATTTTTCAGGTCGCTGTCGTATATGCAGGTGTTCACACGAGCAATGCAGCCTTGTAGACCAAGGCCAAGAACCTGAACCAAAAAGACGAAATAGTTCCTCGACATCACCTCGCTCAGGGTGCCACCATGCCCTGTGCTAAATAACGAAACCTGATGTCAATGTTGTACCAGCGGCCGATGTTACGCTGAGGGCCGTGAACAGTGGTGGATCGGTTCCACAGGTGCTGATGCCGTGTTGCTTGATGTTACTTGCAGCGCCGTAGCTCTCGGTATTACAGTAATTCAGCGTTTTCAGGTGGCTGTCTTAAATGCAGGTGTTCATTCGAGCAATGCAGCCTGGTAGAACGAAGCCAAGAACCTGAACCAAAAAGACGAAATTGTTCGTCAACATCTCCTCGCTCAGAGTGCCACCATGCCCAGTGCCAAAGAACGAAACGTGACTCGATTTAAAGCAGTATGACGTCAATGTTGCAGCAGCTGCCTATGTTACGCTGGTGGCCATGAACAGTGGTGGATCGGTTCCACCGGTGCTGATGCCGTGTTGCCCGATGTTCTTTGTAGCGTCGTAATTCTCGGTATTACAGTAATTAAGCGTTTTCAGGTCGCTGTCGTGAATGCAGGTGTTCAGTCGAGCAATGCAGCCAGGTAGAACGAAGCCAAGAACCTCAACCAAAAAGACGAAATGGTTCCTCAACACCTCGATCAGGGTGCCACCATGCCCAGCGCCAAAGAACTAAACGTGACTCGATTTAAAACAGCGTGACGTCAATGTTGCAGCAGCTGCCAATGTTACGCTGGGGCCATGAGCAGTGGTGGATCGGTTCCACAGGTGCTGATGCCGTGTTGCTCGCTCTTCCTTGTAGCGTCGTAAGTCTCGGTAATACAGTAAATTAGCGTTTTCAGGTATCTGTCTTAAATGCAGGTGTTCATTTGAGCAATGCAGCCCGGTAGAACGAATCCAAGAACCCGAACCAGAAGACGAAATGGTTCCTCAACACCTCGATCAGGGTGCCACCATGCCCAGCGCCAAAGAACTAAACGTGACTCGATTTAAAACAGCGTGACGTCAATGTTGCAGCAGCTGCCGATGTTACGCTGGGGCTATGAACTGTGTCGGATTGGTTCCACAGGTGCTGATGCCGTATTGCTCGTTGTTCTTTGTAGCGTCGTAACTCTAGGTATTACAGTAATTAAGCGTTTTCAGGTCACTGTGGTAAATGCAGGTGTTCAGTCGAGCAAAGCAGCCTGGTAGAACGAAGCCAAGAACCTCCACAAAAAGACGAAATGGTTCCTCAACATCACATCGATCAGGGTGCCACCATGCCCAGTGCCAAAGAACTAAACGTGACTAAATTTTAAACAGTGTAACGTCAATGTTGCAGCAGCTGCCGATGTTACGCTGGGTCCATGAGCAGTGGTGGATCGGCTCCACAGGTGCTGATGCCGTGTTGCTCGATGTTCCTTGTAGCGTCGTAACTCTCGGTAATACAGTAAATTAGCGTTTTCAGGTCGCTGTCTTAAATGCAGGTGTTCATTTGAGCAATGCAGCCTGGTAGAACGAAGCCAAGAACCTGAACTAAAAAGTCGAAATGGTTCCTCAACATCACCAAGCTCAGAGTGCCACCATGTCCAGTGCCAAAGAACGAAATGTAACTCGATTTAAAACAGTGTGACGTCAATGTTGCAGCAGCTGCCGATGTTACGCTGGGGCTATGAACTGTGTCGGATTGGTTCCACAGGTGCTGATGCCGTGTTGCCCGATGTTCTTTGTAGCGTCGTAATTCTCGGTATTACAGTAATTAAGCGTTTTCAGGTCGCTGTCGTGAAAGCAGGTGTTCAGTCGAGCAATGCAGCCAGGTAGAACGAAGCCAAGAACCTCAACCAAAAAGACGAAATGGTTCCTCAACATCACATCGATCAGGGTGCCACCATGCCCAGTGCCAAAGAACTAATCGTGACTAAATTTAAAACAGTGTAACGTCAATGTTGCAGCAGCTGCCGATGTTACGCTGGGCCCATGAGCAGTGGTGGATCGGCTCCACAGGTGCTGATGCCGTGTTGCTCGATGTTCCTTGTAGCGTCGTAACTCTCGGTAATACAGTAAATTAGCGTTTTCAGGTCGCTGTCTTAAATGCAGGTGTTCATTTGAGCAATGCAGCCTGGTAGAACGAAGCCAAGAACCTGAACTAAAAAGTCGAAATGGTTCCTCAACATCACCTCGCTCAGAGTGCCACCATGTCCAGTGCCAAAGAACGAAAGGTAACTCGATTTTAAACAGTGTGACGTCAATGCTGCAGCAGCTGCCGATGTTACGCTGGGGCTTTAAACAGTGTCGGATTGGTTCCACAAGTGTTGATGCCGAGTTGCTCGATGTTCCTTGTATCGTCTTAACTCTCGGTAATACAGCAATTCAGCGTTTTCAGGTCGCTGTCGTAAATGCAGGTGTTCACTCGAGCAATGCAGCCTGGTAAAACGAAGCCTAGAACCTGAACCAAAAAGACGAAATGGTTCCTCAACATCTCCTCGCTCAGAGTGCCACCATGCCCTGTGCCAAAGAACAAAACGTGACTCGATTTAAAGCAGTGTGACGTTAATGTTGCAGCAGTTGCCTATGTTACGCTGGTGACCGTGAACAGTGGTGGATCGGTTCCACCGGTGCTGATGCCGTGTTGCTCGATATTCTTTGTAGCGTCGTTACTCTCGGTATTACAGTAATTAAGAGTTTTCAGGTCCCTGTCGTAAATGCTGGTGTTGAGTCGAGCAATGCAGCCTGGTAGAACGAAGCCAAGAACCTCAACCAAAAAGACGAAATTGTTCCTCAACATCACCTCGATCAGGGTGCCACCATGCCCAGCGCCAAAGAACTAAACGTGACTCGATTTAAAACAGTGTGACATCAATGTTGCAGCAGCTGCCGATGTTACGCTGGGGCTATGAGCAGTGGTGGATCGGTTCCACAGGTGCTGATGCCGTGTTGCTCGATCTTCTTTGTAGCGTCGTAAGTCTCGGTAATACAGTAAATTAGCGTTTTCAGGTCGCTGTCTTAAATGCAGGTGTTCATTTGAGCAATGTAGCCTGGTAGAACGAAGCCAAGAACCTGAACCAAAAAGACAAAATGGTTCCTCAACGTCACCTCGCTCAGAGTGCCACCATGTCTAGTGCCAAAGATCGAAGTGTGACTCGATTTAAAGCAGTGTGACGTCAATGTTGCAGCAGCTGCCAATGTTACGCTAGGGGCAGTGAACAGTGGTGGATTGGTTCCACACGTGCTGTTGCCGTATTGCTCGCTGTTCTTTGTAGCGTCATAACGCTCGGTATTACAGTATTTGAGCGTTATCAGGTCACTGTCTAAAATGCAGATGTTCACTCGAGCAATGCAGCCTGGTAGAACGTAGCCAAGAACCTGAGGCAAAAAGACGAAATGGCTCCTACACATTACCTCACTCAGAGTGCCACCATGCCTTGTGCCAAAGAACGAAACGTGACTCGAGTTAAAGCAGTGTGACGTCAATGTTGCAGCAGATGTCAATGTTACGCTGGGGGCCGTGAACAGTGGTGGATCGGTTCGACAGGGGCTGATTCCGTGTTGCTCGATGTTCCTTGTAGGGTCGTAACTGCCGGTAATACAGTAATTCAGATTTTTCAGGTCGCTGTCGTATATGCAGGTGTTCACACGAGCAATGCAGCCTTGTAGACCAAGGCCAAGAACCTGAACCAAAAAGACGAAATGGTTCCTCAACATCACCTCGCTCAGGGTGCCACCACGCCCAGTTCAAAAGAACGAAGCTTGACTAGATATATTGCCTTGTGACGTCATGTTGCAGCAGCTGCCGATGTTACGCTGGAGCACGTGAACAGTGGTGAATCGGTTCCACACGTTCTGATGCCATGTTGCTCGATTTTCCTTGTAGGGTCGTAACCCTGGGTATCACTGTAATTCGGCGTTTTCAGATCGCTGCCCTAAATGCAGGTGTTCAGTCACGCAATGCAGCCTGGTAGAACGAAGCCAAGAACCTGGACCAAAAAGACCAAATGGTTCCTCAACATCTCCTCGCTCAGAGTGCCACCATGCCCTGTGACAAAGAACGAAACGTGACTCCATTTAAAGCAGTGTGACGTCAATGTTGCAGCAGTTGCCTATGTTACGCTGGTGACCGTGAACAGTGGTGGATCGGTTCCACCGGGGCTGATGCCGTGTTGCTCGATGTTCTTTGTAGCGTCGTAACTCTCGGTATTACAGTAATTAAGCGTTTTCAGGTCGCTGTCGTAAATGCTGGTGTTCAGTCGAGCAATGCAGCCTGGTAGAACGAAGCCAAGAACCTCAACCAAAAAGACGAAATTGTTCCCCAACATCACCTCGATCAGGGTGCCACCATGCCCTGCGCCAAAAAACTAAACGTGACTCGATTTAAAACAGTGTGACATCAATGTTGCAGCAGCTGCCGATGTTACGCTGGGGCTATGAGCAGTGGTGGATCGGTTCCACAGGTGCTGATGCCGTATTGCCCGATCTTCTTTGTAGCGTCGTAAGTCTCGGTAATACAGTAAATTAGCGTTTTCAGGTCGCTGTCTTAAATGCAGATGTTCACTCGAGCAATGCAGCCTGGTAGAACGTAGCCAAGAACCTGAGCCAAAAAGACGAAATGGCTCCTACACATTCCCTCACTCAGAGTGCCACCATGCCTTGTGCCAAAGAACGAAACGTGACTCGAGTTAAAGCAGTGTGACGTCAATGTTGCAGCAGATGTCGATGTTACGCTGGGGGCCGTGAACAGTGGTGGATCTGTTCGACAGGGGCTGATTCCGTGTTGCTCGATGTTCCTTGTAGGGTCGTAACTGCCGGTAATACAGTAATTCATCTTTTTTAGGTCGCTCTCGTATATGCAGGTGTTCACACGAGCAATGCAGCCTTGTAGACCAAGGCCAAGAACCTGAACCAAAAATACGAAATGGTTCCTCAACATCTCCTCGCTCAGGGTGCCACCACGCCCAGTTCAAAAGAACGAAGCTTGACTAGATTTATTTCCTTGTGACGTCATGTTGCAGCAGCTGCCGATGTTACGCTGGAGCACGTGAACAGTGGTGAATCGGTTCCACACGTTCTGATGCCATGTTGCTCAATTTTCCTTGTAGGGTCGTAACCCTGGGTATCACAGTAATTCAGCGTTTTCAGGTCGCTGTCTTAAATGCAGGTGTTCACTCGAGCAATGCAGCCTGGTAGAACGAAGCCAAGAACTTGAACCAAAAAGTCGAAATGGTTCCTCAACATCACCTCGCTTAGAGTGCCACGATGCCCTGTGCTAAAGAACGAAACCTGATGTCAATGTTGTACCAGCGGCCGATGTTACGCTGAGGGCCGTGAACAGTGGTGGATCGGTTCCACAGGTGCTGATGCCGTGTTGCTTGATGTTACTTGCAGCGCCGTAACTCTCGGTATTACAGCAATTCAGCGTTTTCAGGTGGCTGTCTTAAATGCAGGTGTTCATTCGAGCAATGCAGCCTGGTAGAACGAAGCCAAGAACCTGAACCAAAAAGACGAAATGGTTCCTCAACATCACCTCGCTCAGAGTGCCACCACGCCCAGTTCAAAAGAACGAAGAGTGACTAGATTTATTGCAGCGTGACGTCATGTTGCAGAAGCTGTCGATGTTGCGCTGGAGCACGTGAACAGTGGTGAATCGGTTCCACACGTTCTGATGCCATGTTGCTCGATTTTCCTTGTAGCGTCGTAACCCTTGGTATCACTGTAATTCAGCGTTTTCAGGTCGCTGCCTTAAATGCAGGTGTTCACTCGAGCAATGCAGCCTGGTAGAACGAAGCCAAGAACCTGGACCAAAAAGACGAAATGGTTCCTCAACATCACCTCGCTTAGAGTGCCACCATGTCCTGTGCTAAAGAACGAAACCTGACTCGATTTAAAGCAGTGTCACGTCAATGTTGCAGCAGCTGCCTATGTTACGCTGGGGGCCGTGAACAGTGGTGGATCGGTTCCACAGCTGCTGATGCCGTGTTGCTCGATGTTCTTGTAGCGTCGTAACTCTCGGTATTACAGTAATTAAGCGTTTTCAGGTCGGAGCGTGAATGCAGGTGTTCAGTCGAGCAATGCAGCCTGGTAGAACGAAGCCAAGAACCTCAACCAAGAGACGAAATGGTTCCTCAACATCATCTCGATCAGAGTGCCACCATGTCCTGTGCCAAAGAAAGAAACGTGACTCGATTTAAAGCAATGTGACGTCATTGTTGCAGCAGATGCCGATGTTACGCTAGGGGCCGTGGACAGTGGTGGATCGGCTCCACAGGTGCTGATGCCGTGTTGCTCGATGTTCCCTATAGCTTCGTAACTCTCCGTAATACAGCATTTCTGCGTTTTCAGTTAGCTGTCGTAAATGCAGGTGTTCACTCGAGCAATGCAGCCTGGTAGAACGAAGCCAAGAACCTGAACCAAAAAGACGAAATCGTTCGTCAACATCTCCTCGCTCAGAGTGCCACCATGCCCTGTGCCAAAGAACGAAACGTGACTCGATTTAAAGCAGTGTGACGTCAATGTTGCAGCAGCTGCCTATGCTACGCTGGTGGCCGTGAACAGTGGCGGATCGGTTCCACAGGAGCTGATGCCGTGTTGCTCGATGTTCCTTGTAGCGTCGTAACCATCAGTATTACAGTATTTCAGCGTTTTCAGGTCTCTGTCTTAAATGCAGGTATTCACTCGAGCAATGCAGACTGGTAGAATGAAGCCAAGAACCTGAACCAAAAAGTCGAAATGGTTCCTCAACATCACCTCGCTCAGTGTGCCACCACGCCCAGTTCAAAAGAACGAAGCTTGACTAGATTTATTGCAGTGTGACGTCATGTTGCAGCAGCTGCCGATGTTACGCTGGAGCACGTGAACAGTGGTGAATCGGTTCCGCACGTTCTGATGCCATGTTGCTCGATTTTCCTTGTAGCGTCGTAACCCTGGGTATCACAGTAATTCAGCGTTTTCAGGTCGCTGTCTTAATTGCAGGTGTTCACTCGAGCAATGCAGCCTGGTAGAACGAAGCCAAGAATGTGAACCAAAATGACGAAATGGTTCCTCAACATCTCCTCGCTCAGAGTGCCACCATGCCCTGTGCCAAAGAACGAAACGTGGCTCGATTTAAAGAAGTGTGACGTCAATGTTGCAGCAGCTGCCTATGTTACGCTGGTGGCCGTGAACAGTGGTGCATCGGTTCCACACGTGCTGTTGCCGTATTGCCCGCTGTTCCTTGTAGCGTCATAACGCTTGGTATTAAAGTAATTGTGAGTTATCAGGTCACTGTCTTAAATGCAGATGTTCACTCGAGCAATGCAGCCTGGTAGAACGAAGCCAACAACCTGAGCCGAAAACACGAAATGGCTCCTACACATTACTTCACTCAGAGTGCCACCATGCCTTGTGCCAAAGAACGAAACGTGACTCGAGTTAAAGCAGTGTGACGTCAATGTTGCAGCAGATGTCGATGCTACGCTGGGGGCCGTGAACAGTGGTGGATCGGTTCGACAGGGGCTGATGCCGTGTTGCTCGATGTTCCTTGTAGCTTCGTAACTGACGGTAATACAGTAATTCTGACTTCTCAGGTCGCTGTCGTATATTCAGGTGCTCACACGAGCAATGCAGCCTTGTAGAACAAAGCCAAGAACCTGAACTAAAAAGACGAAATGGTTCCTCAACATCACCTCGCTCAGGGTGCCACCACGCCCAGTTCAAAAGAACGAAGCTTGATTAGATTTATTGCAGTGTGACGTCATGTTGCAGCAGCTGCCGATGTTACGCTGGAGCACGTGAACAGTGGTGAATCGGTTCCACACGTTCTGATGCCATGTTGCTCGATTTTCCTTGTAGCGTCGTAACCCTGGGTATCACAGCAATTCAGCGTTTTCGGGTCGCTGTCTTAAATGCAGGTGTTCACTCGAGCAATGCAGCCTGGTAGAATGAAGCCAAGAACCTGAACCAGAAAGACGAAATGGTTCTTCATTATCACCTCGCTCAAGGTGCCACCATGCCCAGTTCCTAAGAATGAAGCGTGAGTCGATTTATAGCAATGTGACGTTAATGTTGTAGCAGCGGCCGATGTTACGCTGAGGGCCGTGAACAGCGGTGGATCGGTTCCACAGGTGCTGATGCCGTGGAGCTCGATTTTCCTTTTAGCGTCGTAACCCTCGGTATTACGCTAAATAAGCGTTTTCAGGTCACTGTGTTAAATCCAGGTGTTCATTCGAGCAATGCAGCCTGGTAGAACGAAGCCAAGAACCTGAACCAAAAAGACGAAATGGTTCCTCAACATCACCTCGCTCAGAGTGCCACCATGCCTTGTTGCAAAGAACGAAACGTGACTCGATTTAAAGCAGTTTGACGTCAATGTTGCAGCAGCTGCCAATGTTACGCAGGTGGCCGTGAACAGTGGTTGATCGGTACCACCGGTGCTGATGCGGTGTTGCTCGATGTTCCTTGTAGCGTCTTAACTCTCGGTATTACAGTAATTAAGCGTTTTCTGGTCGCTGTCGTAATTGCATTTGTTCACTCGAGCAATGCAGCCTGGTAGAACGAAGCCAAGAACCTGAGCCAAAAAGACGAAATGGCTCCTACACATTGCCTCGCTCAGAGTACCACCATGCCTTGTGCCAAAGAACGAAACGTAACTCGATTTAAAGTAGTGTGACGTCAATGTTGCAGCAGATGCCGATGTTACGCTGGGGGCCGTGAACAGTGGTGGATCGGTTCCACAGGGGCTGATGCCGTGTTCTCGATGTTTCTTGTAGCGTCGTAACCCTGGGTATCATAGTAATTCAGCGTTTTCAGGTCGCTGTCTTAAATGCAGGTGTTCACTCGAGCAATGCAGCCTGGTAGAACGAAGCCAAGAACCTGAACCAAAAAGACCAATGGTTCCTCAACTTCACCTCGATCAGTGCACCACCATGCCCAGTGCCAAAGAACGAAACGTGCCTCGATTTATAGCAGTGTGACGACAATGTTGCAGCAGCTGTCAATGTTACGCTGGAGGACGTGAACAGTGGTGATTCGGTTCCACACGTGATGATGCCTTTTTGCTCGATTTCCTTGTAGCGTCGTAACCATCAGTATTACAGTATTACTTGGCAACAGGGGACAGCGAAGAACGCACCGCTTGACGCACCTCTTCATGTTGTCACAGATAAAGGCCCCAGGATCTAGCTGATCTGCATCTGCGCACGGCTCCACGTGGCTGCGCCCGGAATCGTGATATCAGCCTTCGTTGACGTCACGGCACTGCAACACCACCAGGGGCTTGGCCTACAAATACGGGATGCTCTCACGGACAGGGCCACTTGGCAGCAGGGGACAGCGAAGAACGCACCGCTTGACGCACCTCTTCTTGTTGTCACAGATAAAGGCCCCAGGATCTAGGTGATCTGCATCTGCGCACGGCTCCACGTGGCTGCGCCCGGAATCGTGATATCAGCCTTCGCTGACGTCACGGCACTGCAACACCACCAGGGGCTTGGCCTACAAATACGGGACGCTCTCACGGACAGGGCCACTTGGCAGCAGGGGACAGCGAAGAACGCACCGCTTGACGCACCTCTTCTTGTTGTCACAGGTTGGAAACTGTGTTTTTCTTTTTTTTTTCTTCTTCTCAAAACTGCTGTCTTACTGCTGCCAATATTGATTGTTCTGTGTGTTTGTGCGTGAGAGCTTGATAACATGAATAGCGAGCTACGCGATTTCAAAGAGCAGTTTGAGAGGGAAATGAAGAAATTCAAAAGACAGATTGAGCAGCAGCTGGAAACGGAGCTGCAAGAAGTGAAAAAGAGCCTTGAATTTTTAAATGAACAGTATGAGCAGACGAAAAACCAAAATGAGCTGCTAGAGAAGGAAAATAAAGCACTGAAGAAAGAAAACGATGCTTTGAAAAGTGAGTACCGAACTGCAAAGAAACAAATTGATGACCATCAGACCAGAATCCTCACAAGTGAACAGTACTCTCGAAACCGCAACTTGGAAATTAAAGGGATTAAGGAAGAAAAAGATGAGAATATTGTCACAATACTAGGTCACATTGGCACTGCTTTGAATGAGCCCGTGACTGCAAATGACATTGAAGTCTGCCACAGGGTTAAAACTCGAAATGAAAATGCAGTTCCTAACATAATCGTGCAATTCAAGCACCGATCAAAACGTGACTCAGTGCTCCAGAGGGCAAGAAAGGTTAGGCTTTCCACTACTGACATTGGGTGGTCAGATGAAAACCCCATATATGTAAATGAACATGTTTGCCCGGTGCTGAAGAAGCTAATGTTTAAAGCTGTCGAAAAAAAGAAAGCATGTGGTTGGAAATTTGTGTGGGTAAGGGACGGAAAGATTTTCGCCCGCCAAGAAGAAGCGTCGACAGTAATCCACATCAGAAATGAGCAAGATGTTGAAAAGATAGTGCGACCGCATCAATATGCAGCCTAGATCGTTGCCGTCATCAGGAATGCGATGGAACCTCATGAAGTAAATCACATTGCTGCCTCTGAGAACATAAATGGAATTAAGTGCTTTCACCTTAATATAAGATTAGTGCGCAATAAACAAGATTTTCTTAATATTCTACTAGAAAAATTTAACTTCGATTTTGAGGTAATAATGCTTACAGAAACTTGGCTTCATTCAGAGTGTGATAATATCACTGATGACAGGTACAATACATTTTGTCTGAATCGAACTCGGAAAGGTGGTGGCGGTCTGTTGTTGCACGTAAAAAAAATGTATCGAGTGTGATGTGCTTGATCAGTTTTCTATTGTTTCCGATGATGTAGAGTGCCTTACTGCAATAAGTCAAAGGTATCTTATAGTTGTCATGTATCGTCCTCCTAATGGAGTAGTTGACTCTTTTCTTCGTCACCTTGAAGACATCCTTAACTATGCAAGCAATAACAACCTCAACTTGTTTTTGGGTGGTGATTTCAATATTGATCTGATGACTAAATCCAACACTCAGCAGTGCTTACAAACCTTACTCCTATCACACTCCTGCCACAATGTGATCAAAGACGCTACACGTATAACAACAACGTCGTGTACCTTATTGGATGTCTTTGTCACAAACATCCCTGAACACGAAGTTTTTGGTGGCGTTATCACGTCCGGCATAAGTGACCACTTGCCTATTTTCTTACTCGCTAAAAATGCGCTAAGGAAACATGCGGACGGAGCCAATGTAATTAAAGCATTTCAAGAAATTAATGAAAAAACTTTGAACACATTTCGCACAAACCTTTCTGCGGTAAATTGGGAACCAGTGTATAGCTCCCCGAGCGCCGATGGTGCTTATGAACTTTTTTTGAGATTGTTTATTGATGCATACTCAAGTTCATTTCCAATGAAAACATGCAAAAAAAGAAGAAAAATTCGAAAACCTTGGATGGATAACGATTGTTTCAAACTAATAAGAAAAAAAGAAAAGATATTTACTAGGTTCTTAAACACTCGCAATCTGAAAGACTGGGAAATTTTTAAAAGGCATAGAAACAAAACTAATGCCAAGCTGCGAAAGGCAAAACAGGTTTATTTATACAACTACTTTGAAGTTGGTAATGCCCCAAAAGCTGAACATATATGGAAAAAAATTAATGTGCTGCTAAATAGAGATCCCGTAAAGGAAAATATTAATGAAATCATATTAAACAATAAAGTCATTAAAGGAGCAATGCTAGCAGAGGAATTTAATACCTTTTTTCTAAACTTGGTCACCAGCACACATTCCTCGGAGGCAATAAATGGAATGATTAGAAATCCACAAAGTTTTTACATTGACCCTACAAGCGAGACTGAGGTCTGTGCTGTGTACCATTCACTGAAAAACAGCTTTGCTTGTGATATTGATAATATCCAGATCAAACCAGTAAAATATGCACTAGACCTCATTTTGTCGCCGCTCACATACTTGTACAATATTTGCCTCTCAACAGGCACTTTCCCCAGGAAGATGCAAATCGCTAAGGTAGTCGCTATATTTAAAAAAGGGGACAAAAATAATCTGACAAACTATCGGCCAATTTCCATCCTGCCAGTCTTCTCAAAAGGTCTAGAAAAACTCATCCACATACGAATTACCAAGTTTGCCACTAAACAATTTAATTAATCCCACTCACTTTGGCTTTAGAAAAGGAATGTCCCCAGAATATGCTCTTTTGGCTCAAAAAGAAATAATTTTGAAAGCAATCGAAGAAAAATATGTAATTGCAGGTGTATATATAGACTTTTCAAAGGCATTCGATAGCATAAACCATATTACTTTGTTAAAAAAACTGGAAGTATATGGAATACGTGGAATACCTCTCGACCTCTTAAAGTCTTACCTTGAAAACAGAATGCAGTGCGTTTCGATACAGGAAATTCTATCCTCTTGCCAGCCAATAAAAGCAGGTGTCCCCCAAGGCAGCATACTTGGTCCCCTATTATTTAACTTGTACATAAATGATATTACGTGCATTAGTAGCAACGCAGAATACGTAACATTTGCAGACGACACGACAATATTTTTTCGCAGTCGTTCCTAACATTCTCTTCAATCCGAAATAAACAACACTCTGGAAAAACTGACCACCTGGAGCGAAATAAACTCTTTACTGATTAATGCTAATAAAACAAAGGCCATTATTTTCACTACCAGACAAGCAGCCAGCGCTCCAGAGATGACGTTCACTTTAGGCGACGCAGATGTAGAAATCGTAGATTCTGTCAAATGTCTTGGTGTCCACTTTCACAAAAACATGTCCTGGGACATGCACATTGACCACGTTACCACACTGATAGCAAAAGCTGCTGGGGTCATAACTAAATATAAATCGTACTTACCGACGGCCGTTAAATTACATTTACAATTCACTTTTCCTTTCACATGTTAACTACTGTCTCTTAGTGTGGGGTAAAACAACACTTGGTAATTTAAATCGCATACATGTCCTACAGAAAAGAGCGATCCGCAGCATAGCAAATGTTCATTATCGTGAACATACATCCGAACTCTTCACTAAATTTGACATTCTTTCCATCCATCATATGTACTGATTCTACCTTGCAAAGCGATATAAGCATGACTCGCTTGAAATTCTCCGTACACTTGCTAACTTGACCCCTCAAACACGACACTACAATACACGCACTAATCTAATTTGGAAAATTCCTTACACACGCTTAAGACTATCTGAACAAATGCTCCGTCATGCCCTACCGACCCTACTAAACCACCTTCATTGTCAAGGAATTAACATAAGCACCATTACCAACAATATGCTTAAGTCCTTTGTAACGCGACAATGAGCGTGTATGAAATTGTTGTTGTATTTTAGAAATTCTCTTGTAGAATTGGTGTGCTACCGTGGCTGCATCCCTTGTACATACTGACCTTTATTTGTGGCTCTAAAATGAGTATAATATTTTTGTATTGCATATTACACATACTGACTTTTAAACTTTCTAATGTATAAAGATGTATGTTTCTTAATGTTCCACTGTATATGCCTCATAAATAGGGGGCCCGAAGCTCGTCAAGTGGAAACTTCCACTTTTTCTTCGAGCCCTCCTCGTCCTCCGCTAATCTTTTTGTGAGGAAGAAATAAATAAAATTATTGATTGATTGATTGATATTGATTGATTGAATTCAGCGTTTTCAGGTCGCTGTCTTAAATGCAGGTGTTCGATCGAGCAATGCAGCCTGGTAGGACGAAGCCAAGAACCTGAACCAAAAAGACGAAATCGTTCGTCAACATCTCCTCGCTCAGAGTGCCACCATGCCCTGTGCCAAAGAACGAAACGTGACTCGATACAAAGCAATGTGACGTCAATGTTGCAGCAGCTGCCTATGTTACGCTGGTGGCCGTGAAGAGTGGTGGATCGGTTCCACCGGTGCTGATGCCGTGTTGCTCGATGTTCTTTGTAGCGTCGTAACTCTCGGTATTACAGTAATTAGGCGTTTTCAGGTCGCTGTAGTAAATGCAGGTTTCAGTCGAGCAATGCAGCCTGGTAGAACGAAGCCAAGAACCTCAACCAAAAAGACGAAATGGTTCTTCAACATCACCTAGATCAGGGTGCCACCATGCCCAGTGCCAAAGAACTGAACGTGACTCGATTTAAAACACTGTGACGTCAATGCTGCAGCAGCTGCCGATGTTACGCTGGGGTTATGAACAGTGTCGGATCGGTTCCACAGGTGCTGATGCCGTGTTGCTCGATGTTCCTTGTATCGTCGAAACTCTCGGTAATACAGCAATTCAGCGTTTTCAGGTCGTTTTCGTAAATGCAAGTATTCACTCGAGCAATGCAGCCTGGTAAAACGAAGCCTAGAACCTGAACCAAAAAGACGAAATGGTTCCTCAACATCACCTCGCTTAGTGTGCCACCATGCCCTTTGCTAAAGAAAGAAACCTGACTCGATTTAAAGCAGTGTCACGTCAATGTTGCATCAGCTGCCTATGTTACGCTGGGGGCCGTGAACAGTGGTGGATCGGTTCCACAGCTGCTGAGGAAGTGTTTCTCAATGTTCCTTGTAGCGTCGTCACTCTCGGTATTACAGTAATTAGGCGTTTTCAGGTCGCTGTGTAAATGCAAGTGTTCACCCGTGCAATGTAGCCTGGCGGAATGAAGCCAAGAACCTGAACCAAAAAGACGAAATGGTTCTTCAATATCACCTCGCTCAGGGTGGCACCATGCCCTGTGCCAAAGAACGAAACGTGACTCGATTTAAAAAAGTGTGACGTCAATGTTGCAGCAGCTGCAAATGTTACGCTGGTGCCGGTGAACAGTGGTGGATCGGTTCCACCGGTGCTGATGCCGTGTTGCTCGATGTTCCTTGTAGCGTCGTAACTCTCGGTAATAGAGTAATTAAGCGCTTTCAGGTCGCTGTCGTAAATGCATCTGTTCACTCGAGCAATGCAGCCTGGTAAAACGAAGCCTAGAACCTGAACCAAAAAGACGAAATGGTTCCTCAACATATCCTCGCTCAGAATGCCACCATGCCCTGTGCCAAAGAACGAAACGTGACTCGATTTAAAGCAGTTTGACGTCATTGTTGCAGCAGCTGCCTATGTTAAGCTGGTGGCCGTGAGCAGTGGTGGATCGGTCCCACAGGTGCTGATGCCGTGTTGCTCGATGTTCCTTGTATCGTCGTAACTCTCGGTAATACAGCAATTCAGCGTTTTCAGGCAGCTGTCGTAAATGCAGGTGTTCAATCGAGCAATGCAGCCTGGCAAAACGAAGGCTAGAACCTGAACAAAAAAGACGAAATGGCTCCTCAACATCTCCTCGCTCAGAGTGCCACCATGCCATGTGCCAAAGAACGAAACGTGACTCGATTTAAAGCAGTCTGACGTCAATGTTGCAGCAGGTGCTATGTTACGCTGGCGGCCGTGAACTGTGGTAGATCGGTTCCTCCGGTGCTGATGCCGTGTTGCTCGATGCTCTTTGTAGCGTCGTAACTCTCAGTATTACAGTAATTAGGCGTTTTCAGGTCGCTGTCGTAAATGCAGGTGTTCAGTCGAGCAATGCAGCCTGGTAGAACGAAGCCAAGAACCTGAACCAAAAAGACGAAATGGTTCCTCAACATCATCTCGCTCAGAGTGCCACCATGCCATGTGGCAAAGATTGAAACGTGACTCGATATAAAGCAGTGTGACGCCAATGTTGCAGCAGATGCCGATGTTACGCTGGGGGCCGTGAGCAGTGGTGGATCGGTCCCACAGATGCTGATGCCGTGTTGCTCGATGTTCCTTGTATCGTCGTAACTCTCGGTAATACAGCAATTCAGCGTTTTCAGGTCGCTGTCGTAAATGCAGCTGTTCACTCGAGCAATGCAGCCTGGCAAAACGAAGCCTAGAACCTGAACCAAAAAGACGAAATTGTTCATCAACATCATCTCGCTCAGAGTGCCACCATGTCCAGTGCCAAAGAACGAAAGGTAACTCGATTTAAAACAGTGTGACGTCAATGCTGCAGCAGCTGCCGATGTTACGCTGGGGCTATAAACAGTGTCGGATTGGTTCCACAAGTGTTGATGCCGTGTTGCTCGATGTTCCTTGTATCGTCCTAACTCTCGGTAATACAGCAATTCAGCGTTTTCAGGTCGCTGTCGTAAATGCAGGTGTTTACTCGAGCAATGCAGCCTGGTAAAACGAAGCCTAGAACCTGAACCAAAAAGACGAAATGGTTCCTCAACATCTCCTCGCTCAGAGTGCCACCATGCCCTGTGCCAAAGAACGAAACGTGACGTCAGTGTTGTACCAGCGGCCGATGTTACGCTGAGGGCCGTGAACAGTGGTGGATCGGTTCCACAGGTGCTGATGCCGTGTTGCTTGATGTTACTTGTAGCTCCGTAACTCTCGGTATTACAGTAATTCAGCGTTTTCAGGTCGCTGTCTTAAATGCAGGTGTTCATTCGAGCAATGCAGCCTGGTAGAACGAAGCCAAGAACCTGAACCAAAAAGACGAAATTGTTCGTCAACATCTCCTCGCTCAGAGTGCCACCATGCCCAGTGCCAAAGAACGAAACGTGACTCGATTTAAAGCAGTATGACGTCAATGTTGCAGCAGCTGCCTATGTTACGCTGGTGGCCGTGAACAGTGGTGGATCGGTTCCACCGGTGCTGATGCCGTGTTGCCCGATGTTCTTTGTAGCGTCGTAATTCTCGGTATTACAGTAATTAAGCGTTTTCAGGTCGCTGTCGTGAATGCAGGTGTTCAGTCGAGCAATGCAGCCAGGTAGAACGAAGCCAAGAACCTCAACCAAAAAGACGAAATGGTTCCTCAACACCTCGATCAGGGTGCCACCATGCCCAGCGCCAAAGAACTAAACGTGACTCGATTTAAAACAGTGTGACGTCAATGTTGCAGCAGCTGCCAATGTTACGCTGGGGCCATGAGCAGTGGTGGATCGGTTCCACAGGTGCTGATGCCGTATTGCTCGCTCTTCCTTGTAGCGTCGTAAGTCTCGGTAATACAGTAAATTAGCGTTTTCAGGTATCTGTCTTAAATGCAGGTGTTCATTTGAGCAATGCAGCCTGGTAGAACGAAGCCAAGAACCTGAACCAAAAGACGAAATGGTTCCTCAACATCACCTCGCTCAGAATGCCACCATGTCCAGTGCCAAAGAACGAAACGTGACTCAATTTAAAACAGTGTGACGTTAATGCTGCAGCAGCTGCCGATGTTACGCTGGGGCTATGAACTGTGTCGGATTGGTTCCACAGGTGCTGATGCCGTGTTGCTCGTTGTTCTTTGTAGCGTCGTAACTCTGGGTATTACAGTAATTAAGCGTTTTCAGGTCGCTGTGGTAAATGCAGGTGTTCAGTCGAGCAAAGCAGCCTGGTAGAACGAAGCCAAGAACCTCCACAAAAAGACGAAATGGTTCCTCAACATCACATCGATCAGGGTGCCACCATGCCCAGTGCCAAAGAACTAAACGTGACTAAATTTAAAACAGTGTAACGTCAATGTTGCAGCAGCTGCCGATGTTACGCTGGGCCCATGAGCAGTGGTGGATCGGCTCCACAGGTGCTGATGCCGTGTTGCTCGATGTTCCTTGTAGCGTCGTAACTCTCGGTAATACATTAATTCAGCGTTTTCAGGTCGCTGTCTTAAATGCAGGTGTTCATTTGAGCAATGCAGCCTGGTAGAACGAAGCCAAGAACCTGAACTAAAGAGTCGAAATGGTTCCTCAACATCACCAAGCTCAGAGTGCCACCATGTCCACTGCCAAAGAACGAAATGTAACTCGATTTAAAACAGTGTGACGTCAATGCTGCAGCAGCTGCCGATGTTACGCTGGGGCTATAAACAGTGTCGGATTGGTTCCACAAGTGTTGATGCCGTGTTGCTCGATGTTCCTTGTATCGTCTTAACTCTCGGTAATACAGCAATTCAGCGTTTTCAGGTCGCTGTCTTAAATGCAGGTGTTCACTCGAGCAATGCAGCCTGGTAAAACGAAGCCTAGAACCTGAACCAAAAAGACGAAATGGTTCCTCAACATCTCCTCGCTCAGAGTGCCACCATGCCCTGTGCCAAAGAACGAAACGTGACTCGATTTAAAGCAGTGTGACGTTAATGTTGCAGCAGTTGCCTATGTTACGCTGGTGACCGTGAACAGTGGTGGATCGGTTCCACCGGTGCTGATGCAGTGTTGCTCGATGTTCTTTGTAGCGTCGTTACTCTCGGTATTACAGTAATTAAGCGTTTTCAGGTCGCTGTCGTAAATGCTGGTGTTCAGTCGAGCAATGCAGCCTGGTAGAACGAAGCCAAGAACCTCAACCAAAAAGACGAAATTGTTCCTCAACATCACCTCGATCAGGGTGCCACCATGCCCAGCGCCAAAGAACTAAACGTGACTCGATTTAAAACAGTGTGACATCAATGTTGCAGCAGCTGCCGATGTTACGCTGGGGCTATGAGCAGTGGTGGATCGGTTCCACAGGTGCTGATGCCGTGTTGCTCGATCTTCTTTGTAGCGTCGTAAGTCTCGGTAATACAGTAAATTAGCGTTTTCAGGTCGCTGTCTTAAATGCAGGTGTTCATTTGAGCAATGCAGCCTGGTAGAACGAAGCCAAGAACCTGAACCAAAAAGACAAAATGGTTCCTCAACGTCACCTCGCTCAGAGTGCCACCATGTCTAGTGCCAAAGATCGAAGTGTGACTCGATTTAAAGCAGTGTGACGTCAATGTTGCAGCAGCTGCCAATGTTACGCTAGGGGCAGTGAACAGTGGTGGATTGGTTCCACACGTGCTGTTGCCGTATTGCTCGCTGTTCTTTGTAGCGTCATGACGCTCGGTATTACAGTATTTGAGCGTTATCAGGTCGCTGTCTTAAATGCAGATGTTCACTCGAGCAATGCAGCCTGGTAGAACGTAGCCAAGAACCTGAGCCAAAAAGACGAAATGGCTCCTACACATTACCTCACTCAGAGTGCCACCATGCCTTGTGCCAAAGAACGAAACGTGACTCGAGTTAAAGCAGTGTGACGTCAATGTTGCAGCAGATGTCAATGTTACGCTGGGGGCCGTGAACAGTGGTGGACCGGTTCGACAGGGGCTGATTCCGTGTTGCTCGATGTTCCTTGTAGGGTCGTAACTGCCGGTAATACAGTAATTCAGATTTTTCAGGTCGCTGTCGTATATGCAGGTGTTCACACGAGCAATGCAGCCTTGTAGACAAAGGCCAAGAACCTGAACCAAAAAGACGAAATGGTTCCTCAACATCACCTCGCTCAGAGTGCCACCATGCCCTGTGCCAAAGAACGAAACGTGACTCGATTTAAAGCAGTATGACGTCAATGTTGCAGCAGCTGCCTATGTTACGCTGGTGGCCGTGAACAGTGGTGGATCGGTTCCACCGGTGCTGATGCCGTGTTGCCCGATGTTCTTTGTAGCGTCGTAATTCTCGGTATTACAGTAATTAGGCGTTTTCAGGTCGCTGTCGTGAATGCAGGTGTTCAGTCGAGCAATGCAGCCAGGTAGAACGAAGCCAAGAACCTCAACCAAAAAGACGAAATGGTTCCTCAACATCACATCGATCAGGGTGCCACCATGCCCAGTGCCAAAGAACTAAACGTGACTAAATTTAAAACAGTGTAACGTCAATGTTGCAGCAGCTGCCGATGTTACGCTGGGCCCATGAACAGTGGTGGATCGGTTCCACCGGTGCTGATGCCGTGTTGCTCGATGTTCTTTGTAGCGTCGTTACTCTCGGTATTACAGTAATTAAGCGTTTTCAGGTCCCTGTCGTAAATGCTGGTGTTCAGTCGAGCAATGCAGCCTGGTAGAACGAAGCCAAGAACCTCAACCAAAAAGACGAAATTGTTCCTCAACATCACCTCGATCAGGGTGCCACCATGCCCAGCGCCAAAGAACTAAACGTGACTCGATTTAAAACAGTGTGAAATCAATGTTGCAGCAGCTGCCGATGTTACGCTGGGGCTATGAGCAGTGGTGGATCGGTTCCACAGGTGCTGATGCCGTGTTGCTCGATCTTCTTTGTAGCGTCGTAAGTCTCGGTAATACAGTAAATTAGCGTTTTCAGGTCGCTGTCTTAAATGCAGGTGTTCATTTGAGCAATGCAGCCTGGTAGAACGAAGCCAAGAACCTGAACCAAAAAGACAAAATGGTTCCTCAACGTCACCTCGCTCAGAGTGCCACCATGTCTAGTGCCAAAGATCGAAGTGTGACTCGATTTAAAGCAGTGTGACGTCAATGTTGCAGCAGCTGCCAATGTTACGCTAGGGGCAGTGAACAGTGGTGGATTGGTTCCACACGTGCTGTTGATGTATTGCTCGCTGTTCTTTGTAGCGTCATAACGCTCGGTATTACAGTATTTGAGCGTTATCAGGTCGCTGTCTTAAATGCAGATGTTCACTCGAGCAATGCAGCCTGGTAGAACGTAGCCAAGAACCTGAGCCAAAAAGACGAAATGGCTCCTACACATTACCTCACTCAGAGTGCCACCATGCCTTGTGCCAAAGAACGAAACGTGACTCGAGTTAAAGCAGTGTGCCGTCAATGTTGCAGCAGATGTCAATGTTACGCTGGGGGCCGTGAACAGTGGTGGACCGGTTCGACAGGGGCTGATTCCGTGTTGCTCGATGTTCCTTGTAGGGTCGTAACTGCCGGTAATACAGTAATTCAGATTTTTCAGGTCGCTGTCGTATATGCAGGTGTTCACACGAGCAATGCAGCCTTGTAGACAAAGGCCAAGAACCTGAACCAAAAAGACGAAATGGTTCCTCAACATCACCTCGCTCAGGGTGCCACCACGCCCAGTTCAAAAGAACGAAGCTTGACTAGATATATTGCCTTGTGACGTCATGTTGCAGCAGCTGCCGATGTTACGCTGGGGCACGTGAACAGTGGTGAATCGGTTCCACACGTTCTGATGCCATGTTGCTCGATTTTCCTTGTAGGGTCGTAACCCTGGGTATCACAGTAATTCAGCGTTTTCAGGTCGCTGTCTTAAATGCAGGTGTTCACTCGAGCAATGCAGCCTGGTAGAACGAAGCCAAGAACTTGAACCAAAAAGACGAAATGGTTCCTCCACATCACCTCGCTTAGAGTGCCACCATGCCCTGTGCTAAATAACGAAACCTGATGTCAATGTTGTACCAGCGGCCGATGTTACGCTGAGGGCCGTGAACAGTGGTGGATCGGTTCCACAGGTGCTGATGCCGTGTTGCTTGATGTTACTTGCAGCGCCGTAGCTCTCGGTATTACAGTAATTCAGCGTTTTCAGGTGGCTGTCCTAAATGCAGGTGTTCATTCGAGCAATGCAGCCTGGTAGAACGAAGCCAAGAACCTGAACCAAAAAGACGAAATCATTGGTCAACATCTCCTCGCTCAGAGTGTCATCGTGCCCTGTGCCAAAGAACGAAACGTGACTCGATTTAAAGCAGTGTGACGTCAACGTTGCAGCAGCTGCCTATGTTACGCTGGTGGCCGTGAACAGTGGTGGATCGGTTCCACCGGTGCTGATGCTGTGTTGCTCGCTGTTCTTTGTAGCGTCGTTACTCTCGGTATTACAGTAATTAAGCGTGTTCAGGTTGCTGTCGTAAATGCAGGTGTTCAGTCGAGCAATGCAGCCTGGTAGAACAAAGCCAAGAACCTGGACCAAAAAGACGAAATGGTTCCTCAACATCACCTCGCTTACAGTGCCACCATTGCATGTGCTAAAGAACGAAACCTGACTCGATTTAAAGCAGTGTCACGTCAATGTTGCAGCAGCTGCCTATGTTACGCTGGGGGCCGTGAACAGTGGTGGATCGGTTCCACAGCTGCTGATGCCGTGTTGCTCGATGTTCTTGTAGCGTCGTAACTCTCGGTATTACAGTAATTAAGCGTTTTCAGGTCGGTGTCGTGAATGCAGGTGTTCAGTCGAGCAATGCAGCCTGGTAGAACGAAGCCAAGAACCTCAACCAAAAGACGAAATGGTTCCTCAACATCATCTCGATCAGGGTGCCACCATGCCCAGCGCCAAAGAACTAAACGTGACTCGACTAAAAACAGTGTGACGTCAATGTTGCGGCTGCTGCCGATGTTACGCTGGGCCCATGAGCAGTGGTGGATCGGTCCCACAGGTGCTGATGCCGAGTTGCTCGATGTTCCTTGTAGCGTCGTAACTCTCGGTAATACAGTAAATTAGCGTTTTCAGGTCACTGTCTTAAATGCAGTTGTTCATTTGAGCACTGCAGCCTGGTAGAACGAAGCCTAGAACCTGAACCAAAAAGACGAAATGGTTCCTCAACATCACCTCTGCTCAGAGTTCCACCATGTCCAGTGACAAAGGACGAAACGTGACTCGATTTAAAACACTGTGACGTCAATGCTGCAGCAGCTGCCGATGTTACGCTGGGGCTATGAACAGTGTCGGATCGGTTCCACAGGTGCTGATGCCGTGTTGCTCGATGTTCCTTGTATCGTCGTAACTCTCGGTAATACAGCAATTCAGCGTTTTCAGGTCGCTGTCGTAAATGCAGGTGTTCACTCGAGCAATGCAGCCTGGTAAAACGAAGCCTAGAACCTGAACCAAAAAGACGAAATCATTCGTCAACATCTCCTCGCTCAGAGTGTCACCATGCCCTGTGCCAAAGAACGAAACGTGACTCGATTTAAAGCAGTGTGACGTCAACGTTGCAGCAGTTGCCTATGTTACGCTGGTGGCCGTGAACAGTGGTGGATCGGTTCCACCGGTGCTGATGCTGTGTTGCTCGATGTTCTTTGTAGCGTCGTAACTCTCGGTATTACAGTAATTAAGCGTTGTCAGGTTGCTGTCGTAAATGCAGGTGTTAAGTCGAGCAATGCAGCCTGGTAGAACGAAGCCAGGAACCTGAACCAAAAAGACGAAATGGTTCCTCAACATCACGTCGCTCAGAGTGCCACCATGCCCAGTTCAAAAGAACGAGGAGTGACTAGATTTATTGCAGTGTGACGTCATGTTGCAGAAGCTGTCGATGTTGCGCTGGAGCACGTGAACAGTGGTGAATCGGTTCCACACGTTCTGATGCCATGTTGCTCGATTTTCCTTGTAGCGTCGTAACCCTTGGTATCACTGTAATTCAGCGTTTTCAGGTCGCTGCCTTAAATGCAGGTGTTCACTCTAGCAATGCAGCCTGGTAGAACGAAGCCAAGAACCTGGACCAAAAAGACGAAATGGTTCCTCAACATCACCTCGCTTACATTGCCACCATTGCCTGTGCTAAAGAACGAAACCTGACTCGATTTAAAGCAGTGTCACGTCAATGTTGCAGCAGCTACCTATGTTACGCTGGGGGCCGTGAACAGTGGTGGATCGGTTCCACAGCTGCTGATGCCGTGTTGCTCGATGTTCTTGTAGCGTCGTAACTCTCGGTATTACAGTAATTAAGCGTTTTCAGGTCGGTGTCGTGAATGCAGGTGTTCAGTCGAGCAATGCAGCCTGGTAGAACGAAGCCAAGAACCTCAACCAAAAGACGAAATGGTTCCTCAACATCATCTCGATCAGGGTGCCACCATGCCGAGTGCAAAAAACTAAACGTGACTCGATTAAAAACAGTGTGACGTCAATGTTGCAGCTGCTGCCGATGTTACGCTGGGCCCATGAGCAGTGGTGGATCGGTCCCACAGGTGCTGATGCCGAGTTGCTCGATGTTCCTTGTAGCGTCGTAACTCTCGGTAATACAGTAAATTAGCGTTTTCAGGTCACTGTCCTAAATGCAGTTGTTCATTTGAGCACTGCAGCCTGGTAGAACGAAGCCTAGAACCTGAACCAAAAAGACGAAATGGTTCCTCAACATCACCTCTGCTCAGAGTTCCACCATGTCCAGTGACAAAGGACGAAACGTGACTCGATTTAAAACACTGTGACGTCAATGCTGCAGCAGCTGCCGATGTTACGCTGGGGCTATGAACAGTGTCGGATCGGTTCCACAGGTGCTGATGCCGTGTTGCCCGATGTTCCTTGTATCGTCGTAACTCTCGGTAATACAGCAATTCAGCGTTTTCAGGTCGCTGTCGTAAATGCAGGTGTTCACTCGAGCAATGCAGCCTGGTAAAACGAAGCCTAGATCCAGAACCAAAAAGACGAAATGGTTCCTCAACATCTCCTCGCTCAGAGTGCCACCATGCTCTGTGCCAAAGAACGAAACGTGACTCGATTTAAAGCAGTGTGACGTCAATGTTGCAGCAGTTGCCTATGTTACGCTGGTGGCCGTGAACAGTGGTGGATCGGTTTCACTGGTGCTGCTGCCGTGTTGCTCGATGTTCTTTGTAGCGTCGTAACTCTCGGTATTACAGTAATTAAGCGTTTTCAGGTCGCTGTCGTAAATGCAGGTGTTCAGTCGAGCAATGCAGCCTGGTAGAACGTAGCCAAGAACCTGAGCCAAAAAGACGAAATGGCTCCTACACATTACCTCACTCAGAGTGCCACCATGCCTTGTGCCAAAGAACGAAACGTGACTCGAGTTAAAGCAGTGTGACGTCAATGTTGCAGCAGATGTCGATGTTACGCTGGGGGCCGTGAACAGTGGTGGATCTGTTCGACAGGGGCTGATTCCGTGTTGCTCGATGTTCCTTGTAGGGTCGTAACTGCCGGTAATACAGTAATTCATCTTTTTTAGGTCGCTCTCGTATATGCAGGTGTTCACACGAGCAATGCAGCCTTGTAGACCAAGGCCAAGAACCTGAACCAAAAATACGAAATGGTTCCTCAACATCACCTCGCTCAGGGTGCCACCACGCCCAGTTCAAAAGAACGAAGCTTGACTAGATTTATTTCCTTGTGACGTCATGTTGCAGCAGCTGCCGATGTTACGCTGGAGCACGTGAACAGTGGTGAATCGGTTCCACACGTTCTGATGCCATGTTGCTCAATTTTCCTTGTAGGGTCGTAACCCTGGGTATCACAGTAATTCAGCGTTTTCAGGTCGCTGTCTTAAATGCAGGTGTTCACTCGAGCAATGCAGCCTGGTAGAACGAAGCCAAGAACTTGAACCAAAAAGTCGAAATGGTTCCTCAACATCACCTCGCTTAGAGTGCCACCATGCCCTGTGCTAAAGAACGAAACCTGATGTCAATGTTGTACCAGCGGCCGATGTTACGCTGAGGGCCGTGAACAGTGGTGGATCGGTTCCACAGGTGCTGATGCCGTGTTGCTTGATGTTACTTGCAGCGCCGTAACTCTCGGTATTACAGTAATTCAGCGTTTTCAGGTGGCTGTCTTAAATGCAGGTGTTCATTCGAGCAATGCAGCCTGGTAGAACGAAGCCAAGAACCTGAACCAAAAAGACCAAATGGTTCCTCAACATCACCTCGCTCAGAGTGCCACCACGCCCAGTTCAAAAGAACGAAGAGTGACTAGATTTATTGCAGCTTGACGTCATGTTGCAGAAGCTGTCGATGTTGCGCTGGAGCACGTGAACAGTGGTGAATCGGTTCCACACGTTCTGATGCCATGTTGCTCGATTTTCCTTGTAGCGTCGTAACCCTTGGTATCACTGTAATTCAGCGTTTTCAGGTCGCTGCCTTAAATGCAGGTGTTCACTCGAGCAATGCAGCCTTGTAAATGAAAGCCAAGAACCTGAACCAAAAAGACGAAATGGTTCCTCAACATCACCTCGCTCAGGGTGAAACCACGCAAGTTCAAAAGAACGAAGAGTGACTAGATTTATTGCAGTGTGACGTCATGTTGTAGCAGCTGCCGATGTTACGCTGGAGCACGTGAACAGTGGTGAATCGGTTCCACACGTTCTGATGCCATGTTGCTCGATTTTCCTTGTAGCGTCGTAACCCTGGGTATCACTGTAATTCGGCGTTTTCAGGTCGCTGCCTTAAATGCAGGTGTTCAGTCGAGCAATGCAGCCTGGTAGAACGAAGCCAAGAACCTGGACCAAAAAGACCAAATGGTTCCTCAACATCTCCTCGCTCAGAGTGCCACCATGCCCTGTGACAAAGATCGAAACGTGACTCCATTTAAAGCAGTGTGACGTCAATGTTGCAGCAGTTGCCTATGTTACGCTGGTGACCGTGAACAGTGGTGGATCGGTTCCACCGGGGCTGATGCCGTGTTGCTCGATGTTCTTTGTAGCGTCGTAACTCTCGGTATTACAGTAATTAAGCGTTTTGAGGTCACTGTCGTAAATGCTGGTGTTCAGTCGAGCAATGCAGCCTGGTAGAACGAAGCCAAGAACCTCAACCAAAAAGACGAAATTGTTCCCCAACATCACCTCGATCAGGGTGCCACCATGCCCTGCGCCAAAAAACTAAACGTGACTCGATTTAAAACAGTGTGACATCAATGTTGCAGCAGCTGCCGATGTTACGCTGGGGCTATGAGCAGTGGTGGATCGGTTCCACAGGTGCTGATGCCGTGTTGCCCGATCTTCTTTGTAGCGTCGTAAGTCTCGGTAATACAGTAAATTAGCGTTTTCAGGTCGCTGTCCTAAATGCAGATGTTCACTCGAGCAATGCAGCCTGGTAGAACGTAGCCAAGAACCTGAGCCAAAAAGACGAAATGGCTCCTACACATTACCTCACTCAGAGTGCCACCATGCCTTGTGCCAAAGAACGAAACGTGACTCGAGTTAAAGCAGTGTGACGTCAATGTTGCAACAGATGTCGATGTTACGCTGGGGGCCGTGAACAGTGGTGGATCTGTTCGACAGGGGCTGATTCCGTGTTGCTCGATGTTCATTGTAGGGTCGTAACTGCCGGTAATACAGTAATTCATCTTTTTTAGGTCGCTCTCGTATATGCAGGTGTTCACACGAGCAATGCAGCCTTGTAGACCAAGGCCAAGAACCTGAACCAAAAATACGAAATGGTTCCTCAACATCACCTCGCTCAGGGTGCCACCACGCCCAGTTCAAAAGAACGAAGCTTGACTAGATTTATTTCCTTGTGACGTCATGTTGCAGCAGCTGCCGATGTTACGCTGGAGCACGTGAACAGTGGTGAATCGGTTCCACACGTTCTGATGCCATGTTGCTCAATTTTCCTTGTAGGGTCGTAACCCTGGGTATCACAGTAATTCAGCGTTTTCAGGTCGCTGTCTTAAATGCAGGTGTTCACTCGAGCAATGCAGCCTGGTAGAACGAAGCCAAGAACTTGAACCAAAAAGTCGAAATGGTTCCTCAACATCACCTCGCTTAGAGTGCCACCATGCCCTGTGCTAAAGAACGAAACCTGATGTCAATGTTGTACCAGCGGCCGATGTTACGCTGAGGGCCGTGAACAGTGGTGGATCGGTTCCACAGGTGCTGATGCCGTGTTGCTTGATGTTACTTGCAGCGCCGTAACTCTCGGTATTACAGTAATTCAGCGTTTTCAGGTGGCTGTCTTAAATGCAGGTGTTCATTCGAGCAATGCAGCCTGTTAGAACGAAGCCAAGAACCTGAACCAAAAAGACCAAATGGTTCCTCAACATCACCTCGCTCAGAGTGCCACCACGCCCAGTTCAAAAGAACGAAGAGTGACTAGATTTATTGCAGCGTGACGTCATGTTGCAGAAGCTGTCGATGTTGCGCTGGAACACGTGAACAGTGGTGAATCGGTTCCACACGTTCTGATGCCATGTTGCTCGATTTTCCTTGTAGCGTCGTAACCCTTGGTATCACTGTAATTCAGCGTTTTCAGGTCGCTGCCTTAAATGCAGGTGTTCACTCGAGCAATGCAGCCTTGTAAATGAAAGCCAAGAACCTGAACCAAAAAGACGAAATGGTTCCTCAACATCACCTCGCTCAGGGTGAAACCACGCAAGTTCAAAAGAACGAAGAGTGACTAGATTTATTGCAGTGTGACGTCATGTTGTAGCAGCTGCCGATTTTACGCTGGAGCACGTGAACAGTGGTGAATCGGTTCCACACGTTCTGATGCCATGTTGCTCGATTTTCCTTGTAGCGTCGTAACCCTGGGTATCACTGTAATTCGGCGTTTTCAGGTCGCTGCCTTAAATACAGGTGTTCAGTCGAGCAATGCAGCCTGGTAGAACGAAGCCAAGAACCTGGACCAAAAAGACCAAATGGTTCCTCAACATCTCCTCGCTCAGAGTGCCACCATGCCCTGTGACAAAGAACGAAACGTGACTCCATTTAAAGCAGTGTGACGTCAATGTTGCAGCAGTTGCCTATGTTACGCTGGTGACCGTGAACAGTGGTGGATCGGTTCCACCGGGGCTGATGCCGTGTTGCTCGATGTTCTTTGTAGCGTCGTAACTCTCGGTATTACAGTAATTAAGCGTTTTCAGGTCACTGTAGTAAATGCTGGTGTTCAGTCGAGCAATGCAGCCTGGTAGAACGAAGCCAAGAACCTCAACCAAAAAGACGAAATTGTTCCCCAACATCACCTCGATCAGGGTGCCACCATGCCCTGCGCCAAAAAACTAAACGTGACTCGATTTAAAACAGTGTGACATCAATGTTGCAGCAGCTGCCGATGTTACGCTGGGGCTATGAGCAGTGGTGGATCGGTTCCACAGGTGCTGATGCCGTGTTGCCCGATCTTCTTTGTAGCGTCGTAAGTCTCGGTAATACAGTAAATTAGCGTTTTCAGGTCGCTGTCTTAAATGCAGATGTTCACTCGAGCAATGCAGCCTGGTAGAACGTAGCCAAGAACCTGAGCCAAAAAGACGAAATGGCTCCTACACATTACCTCACTCAGAGTGCCACCATGCCTTGTGCCAAAGAACGAAACGTGACTCGAGTTAAAGCAGTGTGACGTCAATGTTGCAACAGATGTCGATGTTACGCTGGGGGCCGTGAACAGTGGTGGATCTGTTCGACAGGGGCTGATTCCGTGTTGCTCGATGTTCCTTGTAGGGTCGTAACTGCCGGTAATACAGTAATTAATCTTTTTTAGGTCGCTCTCGTATATGCAGGTGTTCACACGAGCAATGCAGCCTTGTAGACCAAGGCCAAGAACCTGAACCAAAAATACGAAATGGTTCCTCAACATCACCTCGCTCAGGGTGCCACCACGCCCAGTTCAAAAGAACGAAGCTTGACTAGATTTATTTCCTTGTGACGTCATGTTGCAGCAGCTGCCGATGTTACGCTGGAGCACGTGAACAGTGGTGAATCGGTTCCACACGTTCTGATGCCATGTTGCTCAATTTTCCTTGTAGGGTCGTAACCCTGGGTATCACAGTAATTCAGCGTTTTCAGGTCGCTGTCTTAAATGCAGGTGTTCACTCGAGCAATGCAGCCTGGTAGAACGAAGCCAAGAACTTGAACCAAAAAGTCGAAATGGTTCCTCAACATCACCTCGCTTAGAGTGCCACCATGCCCTGTGCTAAAGAACGAAACCTGATGTCAATGTTGTACCAGCGGCCGATGTTACGCTGAGGGCCGTGAACAGTGGTGGATCGGTTCCACAGGTGCTGATGCCGTGTTGCTTGATGTTACTTGCAGCGCCGTAACTCTCGGTATTACAGTAATTCAGCGTTTTCAGGTGGCTGTCTTAAATGCAGGTGTTCATTCGAGCAATGCAGCCTGTTAGAACGAAGCCAAGAACCTGAACCAAAAAGACCAAATGGTTCCTCAACATCACCTCGCTCAGAGTGCCACCACGCCCAGTTCAAAAGAACAAAGAGTGACTAGATTTATTGCAGCGTGACGTCATGTTGCAGAAGCTGTCGATGTTGCGCTGGAGCACGTGAACAGTGGTGAATCGGTTCCACACGTTCTGATGCCATGTTGCTCGATTTTCCTTGTAGCGTCGTAACCCTTGGTATCACTGTAATTCAGCGTTTTCAGGTCGCTGCCTTAAATGCAGGTGTTCACTCGAGCAATGCAGCCTGGTAGAACGAAGCCAAGAACCTGGACCAAAAAGACGAAATGGTTCCTCAACATCACCTCGCTTAGAGTGCCACCAGGTCCTGTGCTAAAGAACGAAACCTGACTCGATTTAAATCAGTGTCACGTCAATGTTGCAGCAGCTGCCTATGTTACGCTGGGGGCCGTGAACAGTGGTGGATCGGTTCCACAGCTGCTGATGCCGTGTTGCTCGATGTTCTTGTAGCGTCGTAACTCTCGGTATTACAGTAATTAAGCGTTTTCAGGTCGGAGCGTGAATGCAGGTGTTCAGTCGAGCAATGCAGCCTGGTAGAACGAAGCCAAGAACCTCAACCAAAAGACGAAATGGTTCCTCAACATCATCTCGATCAGAGTGCCACCATGTCCTGTGCCAAAGAAAGAAACGTGACTCGATTTAAAGCAATGTGACGTCATTGTTGCAGCAGATGCCAATGTTACGCTAGGGGCCGTGGACAGTGGTGGATCGGCTCCACAGGTGCTGATGCCGTGTTGCTCGATGTTCCCTATAGCTTCGTAACTCTCCGTAATACAGTATTTCTGCGTTTTCAGTTAGCTGTCGTAAATGCAGGTGTTCACTCGAGCAATGCAATCTGGTAGAACGAAGCCAAGAACCTGAACCAAAAAGACGAAATCGTTCGTCAACATCTCCTCGCTCAGAGTGCCACCATGCCCTGTGCCAAAGAACGAAACGTGACTCGATTTAAAGCAGTGTGACGTCAATGTTGCAGCAGCTGCCTATGCTACGCTGGTGGCCGTGAACAGTGGTGGATCGGTTCCACAGGAGCTGATGCCGTGTTGCTCGATGTTCCTTGTTGCGTCGTAACTCTCGGTAATACAGTAAATCAGCGTTTTCAGGTCGCTCTCTTAAATGCAGGTGTTCATTTAAACAATTCAGCCTGGTAGTACGAAGCCTAGAACCTGAACCAAAAAGACGAAATGGTTCCTCAACATCACCTCGCTCAGAGTGCCACCATGTCCAGTGACAAAGAACGAAACGTGACTCGATTTAAAACAGCGTGACGTCAATGTTGCAGGATGTGCCGATGTTACGCTGGGGGCCGTGAACAGTGGTGGATCGGTTCAACAGGAGCTGATGCCGTGTTGCTCGATGTTCCTTGTAGCGTCGTAACCATCAGTATTACAGTATTTCAGCGTTTTCAGGTCTCTGTCTCAAATGCAGGTATTCACTCGAGCAATGCAGACTGGTAGAATGAAGCCAAGAACCTGAACCAAAAAGTCGAAATGGTTCCTCAACATCACCTCGCTCAGTGTGCCACCACGCCCAGTTCAAAAGAACGAAGCTTGACTAGATTTATTGCAATGTGACGTCATGTTGCAGCAGCTGCCGATGTTACGCTGGAGCACGTGAACAGTGGTGAATCGGTTCCACACGTTCTGATGCCATGTTGCTCGATTTTCCTTGTAGCGTCGTAACCCTGGGTATCACAGTAATTCAGCGTTTTCAGGTCGCTGTCTTAATTGCAGGTGTTCACTCGAGCAATGCAGCCTGGTAGAACGAAGCCAAGAATGTGAACCAAAATGACGAAATGGTTCCTCAACATCTCCTCGCTCAGAGTGCCACCATGCCCTGTGCCAAAGAACGAAACGTGGCTCGATTTAAAGAAGTGTGACGTCAATGTTGCAGAAGCTGCCTATGTTACGCTGGTGGCCGTGAACAGTGGTGCATCGGTTCCACACGTGCTGTTGCCGTATTGCCCGCTGTTCCTTGTAGCGTCATAACGCTTGGTATTAAAGTAATTGTGAGTTATCAGGTCACTGTCTTAAATGCAGATGTTCACTCGAGCAATGCAGCCTGGTAGAACGAAGCCAACAACCTGAGCCGAAAACACGAAATGGCTCCTACACATTACTTCACTCAGAGTGCCACCATGCCTTGTGCCAAAGAACGAAACGTGACTCGAGTTAAAGCAGTGTAACGTCAATGTTGCAGCAGATGTCGATGCTACGCTGGGGGCCGTGAACAGTGGTGGATCGGTTCGACAGGGGCTGATGCCGTGTTGCTCGATGTTCCTTGTAGCTTCGTAACTGCCGGTAATACAGTAATTCTGATTTCTCAGGTCGCTGTCGTATATGCAGGTGCTCACACGAGCAATGCAGCCTTGTAGAACAAAGCCAAGAACCTGAACTAAAAAGACGAAATGGTTCCTCAACATCACCTCGCTCAGGGTGCCACCACGCCCAGTTCAAAAGAACGAAGCTTGGTTAGATTTATTGCAGTGTGACGTCATATTGCAGCAGCTGCCGATGTTACGCTGGAGCACGTGAACAGTGGTGAATCGGTTCCACACGTTCTGATGCCATGTTGCTCGATTTTCCTTGTAGCGTCGTAACCCTGGGTATCACAGCAATTCAGCGTTTTCGGGTCGCTGTCTTAAATGCAGGTGTTCACTCGAGCAATGCAGCCTTTTAGCACGAAGCCAGGAACCTGAACCAAGAAGACGAAATGGTACCTCAACATCACCTCGCTTAGAGTGCCACCATGTCCTGTGCCAAAGAACAAAACCTGACGTCAATGTTCTACTAGCGGCCGATGTTACGCTGAGGGCCGTGAACAGTGGTGGATCGGTTCCACAGGAGCTGATGCCGTGTTGCTCGATGTTCCTTGTAGCGTCGTAACTCCGGGTATTACAGTAATTAAGCGTTTTCAGGTCGCTGTCGTAATTGCAGGTGTTCAGTCGAGCAATGTAGCCTGGTAGAATGAAGCCAAGAACCTGAACCAGAAAGACGAAATGGTTCTTCAATATCACCTCGCTCAAGGTGCCACCATTCCCAGTTCCTAAGAATGAAGCGTGAGTCGATTTATAGCAATGTGACGTCAATGTTGTAGCAGCGGCCGATGTTACGCTGAGGGCCGTGAACAGCGGTGGATCGGTTCCACAGGTGCTGATGCCGTGGTGCTCGATTTTCCTTTTAGCGTCGTAACCCTCGGTATTACGCTAAATAAGCGTTTTCAGGTCACTGTGTTAAATCCAGGTGTTCATTCGAGCAATGCAGCCTGGTAGAACGAAGCCAAGAACCTGAACCAAAAAGACGAAATGGTTCCTCAACATCACCTTGCTCAGAGTGCCACCATGCCTTGTTGCAAAGAACGAAACGTGACTCGATTTAAAGCAGTTTGACGTCAATGTTGCAGCAGCTGCCAATGTTACGCAGGTGGCCGTGAACAGTGGTTGATCGGTACCACCGGTGCTGATGCGGTGTTGCTCGATGTTCCTTGTAGCGTCGTAACTCTCGGTATTACAGTAATTAAGCGTTTTCTGGTCGCTGTCGTAATTGCATTTGTTCACTCGAGCAATGCAGCCTGGTAGAACGAAGCCAAGAACCTGAGCCAAAAAGACGAAATGGCTCCTACACATTGCCTCGCTCAGAGTACCACCATGCCTTGTGCCAAAGAACGAAACGTAACTCGATTTAAAGTAGTGTGACGTCAATGTTGCAGCAGATGCCGATGTTACGCTGGGGGCCGTGAACAGTGGTGGATCGGTTCCACAGGGGCTGATGCCGTGTTCTCGATGTTTCTTGCAGCGTCGTAACCCTGGGTATCACAGTAATTCAGCGTTTTCAGGTCGCTGTCTTAAATGCAGGTGTTCACTCGAGCAATGCAGCCTGGTAGAACGAAGCCAAGAACCTGAACCAAAAAGACGAATGGTTCCTCAACATCACCTCGATCAGTGCACCACCATGCCCAGTGCCAAAGAACGAAACGTGCCTCGATTTATAGCAGTGTGACGACAATGTTGCAGCAGCTGTCAATGTTACGCTGGAGGACGTGAACAGTGGTGATTCGGTTCCACACGTGATGATGCCTTTTTGCTCGATTTCCTTGTAGCGTCGTAACCATCAGTATTACAGTATTACTTGGCAGCAGGGGACAGCGAAGAACGCACCGCTTGACGCACCTCTTCTTGTTGTCACAGATAAAGGCCCCAGGATCTAGCTGATCTGCATCTGCGCACGGCTCCACGTAGCTGCGCCCGGAATCGTGATATCAGCCTTCGCTGACGTCACGGCACTGCAACACCACCAGGGGCTTGGCCTACAAATACGGGATGCTCTCACGGACAGGGCCACTTGGCAGCAGGGGACAGCGAAGAACGCACCGCTTGACGCACCTCTTCTTGTTGTCGCAGATAAAGGCCCCAGGATCTAGGTGATCTGCATCTGCGCACGGCTCCACGTGGCTGCGCCCGGAATCGTGATATCAGCCTTCGCTGACGTCACGGCACTGCAACACCACCAGGGGCTTGGCCTACAAATACGGGACGCTCTCACGGACAGGGCCACTTGGCAGCAGGGGACAGCGAAGAACGCACCGCTTGACGCACCTCTTCTTGTTGTCACAGGTTGGAAACTGTGTTTTTCTTTTTTTTTCTTCTTCTAAAAACTGCTGTCTTACTGCTGCCAATATTGATTGTTCTGTGTGTTTGTGCGTGAGAGCTTGATAACATGAATAGCGAGCTACGCGATTTCAAAGAGCAGTTTGAGAGGGAAATGAAGAAATTCAAAAGACAGATTGAGCAGCAGCTGGAAACGGAGCTGCAAGAAGTGAAAAAGAGCCTTGAATTTTTAAATGAACAGTATGAGCAGACGAAAAACCAAAATGAGCTGCTAGAGAAGGAAAATAAAGCACTGAAGAAAGAAAACGATGCTTTGAAAAGTGAGTACCGAACTGCAAAGAAACAAATTGATGACCATCAGACCAGAACCCTCACAAGTGAACAGTACTCTCGAAACCGCAACTTGGAAATTAAAGGAATTAAGGAAGAAAAAGATGAGAATATTGTCACAATACTAGGTCACATTGGCACTGCTTTGAATGAGCCCGTGACTGCAAATGACATTGAAGTCTGCCACAGGGTTAAAACTCGAAATGAAAATGCAGTTCCTAACATAATCGTGCAATTCAAGCACCGATCAAAACGTGACTCAGTGCTCCAGAGGGCAAGAAAGGTTAGGCTTTCCACTACTGACATTGGGTGGTCAGATGAAAACCCCATATATGTAAATGAACATCTTTGCCCGGTGCTGAAGAAGCTAATGTTTAAAGCTGTCGAAAAAAAGAAAGCCTGTGGTTGGAAATTTGTGTGGGTAAGGGACGGAAAGATTTTCGCCCGCCAAGAAGAAGCGTCGACAGTAATCCACATCAGAAATGAGCAAGATGTTGAAAAGATAGTGCGACCGCATCAATATGCAGCCTAGGTCGTTGCCGTCATCAGGAATGCGATGGAACCTCATGAAGTAAATCACATTGCTGCCTCTGAGAACATAAATGGAATTAAGTGCTTTCACCTTAATATAAGATTAGTGCGCAATAAACAAGATTTTCTTAATATTCTACTAGAAAAATTTAACTTCGATTTTGAGGTAATAATGCTTACAGAAACTTGGCTTCATTCAGAGTGTGATAATATCACTGATGACAGGTACAATACATTTTGTCTGAATCGAACTCGGAAAGGTGGTGGCGGTCTGTTGTTGCACGTAAAAAAAATGTATCGAGTGTGATGTGCTTGATCAGTTTTCTATTGTTTCCGATGATGTAGAGTGCCTTACTGCAATAAGTCAAAGGTATCTTATAGTTGTCATGTATCGTCCTCCTAATATAGTAGTTGACTCTTTTCTTCGTCACCTTGAAGACATCCTTAACTATGCAAGCAATAACAACCTCAACTTGTTTTTGGGTGGTGATTTCAATATTGATCTGATGACTAAATCCAACACTCAGCAGTGCTTACAAACCTTACTCCTATCACACTCCTGCCACAATGTGATCAAAGACGCTACACGTATAACAACAACGTCGTGTACCTTATTGGATGTCTTTGTCACAAACATCCCTGAACACGAAGTTTTTGGTGGCGTTATCACGTCCGGCATAAGTGACCACTTGCCTATTTTCTTACTCGCTAAAAATGCGCTAAGGAAACATGCGGACGGAGCCAATGTAATTAAAGCATTTCAAGAAATTAATGAAAAAACTTTGAACACATTTCGCACAAACCTTTCTGCGGTAAACTGGGAACCAGTGTATAGCTCCCCGAGCGCCGATGGTGCTTATGAACTTTTTTTGAGATTGTTTATTGATGCATACTCAAGTTCATTTCCAATGAAAACATGCAAAAAAAGAAGAAAAATTCGAAAACCTTTTATCGATAACGATTGTTTGAAACTAATAAGAAAAAAAGAAAAGATATTTACTAGGTTCTTAAGCACTCGCAATCTGAAAGACTGGGAAATTTTTAAAAGGCATAGAAACAAAACTAATGCCAAGCTGCGAAAGGCAAAACAGGTTTATTTATACAACTACTTTGAAGTTGGTAATGCCCCAAAAGCTGAACATATATGGAAAAAAATTAATGTGCTGCTAAATAGAGATCCCGTAAAGGAAAATATTAATGAAATCATATTAAACAATAAAGTCATTAAAAGAGCAATGCTAGCAGAGGAATTTAATACCTTTTTTCTAAACTTGGTCACCAGCACACATTCCTCGGAGGCAATAAATGGAATGATTAGAAATCCACAAAGTTTTTACATTGACCCTACAAGCGAGACTGAGGTCTGTGCTGTGTACCATTCACTGAAAAACAGCTTTGCTTGTGATATTGATAATATCCAGATCAAACCAGTAAAATATGCACTAGACCTCATTTTGTCGCCGCTCACATACTTGTACAATATTTGCCTCTCAACAGGCACTTTCCCCAGGAAGATGCAAATCGCTAAGGTAGTCGCTATATTTAAAAAAGGGGACAAAAATAATCTGACAAACTATCGGCCAATTTCCATCCTGCCAGTCTTCTCAAAAGGTCTAGAAAAACTCATCCACATACGAATTACCAAGTTTGCCACTAAACATAATTTAATTAATCCCACTCACTTTGGCTTTAGAAAAGGAATGTCCCCAGAATATGCTCTTTTGGCTCAAAAAGAAATAATTTTGAAAGCAATCGAAGAAAAATATGTAATTGCAGGTGTATATATAGACTTTTCAAAGGCATTCGATAGCATAAACCATATTACTTTGTTAAAAAAACTGGAAGTATATGGAATACGTGGAATACCTCTCGACCTCTTAAAGTCTTACCTTGAAAACAGAATGCAGTGCGTTTCCATACAGGAAATTCTATCCTCTTGCCAGCCAATAAAAGCAGGTGTCCCCCAAGGCAGCATACTTGGACCCCTATTATTTAACTTGTACATAAATGATATTACGTGCATTAGTAGCAACGCAGAATACGTAACATATGCAGACGACACGACAATATTTTTTCGCAGTCGTTCCTAACATTCTCTTCAATCCGAAATAAACAACACTCTGGAAAAACTGACCACCTGGAGCGAAATAAACTCTTTACAGATTAATGCTAATAAAACAAAGGCCATTATTTTCACTACCAGACAAGCAGCCAGCGCTCCAGAGATGACGTTCACTTTAGGCGACGCAGATGTAGAAATCGTAGATTCTGTCAAATGTCTTGGTGTCCACTTTTACAAAAACATGTCCTGGGACACGCACATTGACCACGTTACCACACTGATAGCAAAAGCTGCTGGGGTCATAACTAAATATAAATCGTACTTACCGACGGCCGTTAAATTACATTTACAATTCACTTTTCCTTTCACATGTTAACTACTGTCTCTTAGTGTGGGGTAAAACAACACTTGGTAATTTAAATCGCATACATGTCCTACAGAAAAGAGCGATCCGCAGCATAGCAAATGTTCATTATCGTGAACATACATCCGAACTCTTCACTAAATTTGACATTCTTTCCATCCATCATATGTACTCATTCTACCTTGCAAAGCGATATAAGCGTGACTCGCTTGAAATTCTCCGTACACTTGCTAACTTGACCCCTCAAACACGACACTACAATACACGCACTAATCTAATTTGGAAAATTCCTTACACACGCTTAAGACTATCTGAACAAATGCTCCGTCATGCCCTACCGACCCTACTAAACCACCTTCATTGTCAAGGAATTAACATAAGCACCATTACCAACAATATGCTTAAGTCCTTTGTAACGCGACAATGAGCGTGTATGAAATTGTTGTTGTATTTTAGAAATTCTCTTGTAGAATTGGTGTGCTACCGTGGCTGCATCCCTTGTACATACTGACCTTTATTTGTGGCTCTAAAATGAGTATAATATTTTTGTATTGCCTATTACACATACTGACTTTTAAACTTTCTAATGTATAAAGATGTATGTTTCTTAATGTTCCACTGTATATGCCTCATAAATAGGGGGCCCGAAGCTCGTCAAGTGGAAACTTCCACTTTTTCTTCGAGCCCTCCTCGTCCTCCGCTAATCTTTTTGTGAGGAAGAAATAAATAAAATTATTGATTGATTGATTGATATTGATTGATTGAATTCAGCGTTTTCAGGTCGCTGTCTTAAATGCAGGTGTTCACTCGAGCAATGCAGACTGGTAGAATGAAGCCAAGAACCTGAACCAAAAAGACGAAATGGTTCCTCAACATCACATCGCTTAGAGTGCCACCATGCCCTCTGCTAAAGAACGAAACCTGACGTCAATGCTGTACCAGCGGCCGATGTTACGCTGAGGGCCGTGAACAGTGGTGGATCGGATCCACAGGTGCTGATGCCGTGTTGCTTGATGTTACTTGTAGCTCCGTAACTCTCGGTATTACAGTAATTCAGCGTTTTCAGGTCGCTGTCTTAAATGCAGGTGTTCGATCGAGCAATGCAGCCTGGTAGGACAAAGCCAAGAACCTGAACCAAAAAGACGAAATCGTTCGTCAACATCTGCTCGCTCAGAGTGCCACCATGCCCTGTGCCAAAGAACGAAACGTGACTCGATTTAAAGCAGTGTGACGTCAATGTTGCAGCAGCTGCCTATGTTACGCTGGTGGCCGTGAAGAGTGGTGGATCGGTTCCACCGGTGCTGATGCCGTGTTGCTCGATGTTCTTTGTAGCGTCGTAACTCTCGGTATTACAGTAATTAGGCGTTTTCAGGTCGCTGTCGTAAATGCAGGTGTTCAGTCGAGCAATGCAGCCTGGTAGAACGAAGCCAAGAACCTCAACCAAAAAGACGAAATGGTTCCTCAACATCACCTAGATCAGGGTGCCACCATGCCCAGTGCCAAAGAACTGAACGTGACTCGATTTAAAACACTGTGACGTCAATGCTGCAGCAGCTGCCGATGTTACGCTGGGGTTATGAACAGTGTCGGATCGGTTCCACAGGTGCTGATGCCGTGTTGCTCGATGTTCCTTGTATCGTCCAAACTCTCGGTAATACAGCAATTCAGCGTTTTCAGGTCGTTGTCGTAAATGCAGGTATTCACTCGAGCAATGCAGCCTGGTAAAACGAAGCCTAGAACCTGAACCAAAAAGACGAAATGGTTCCTCAACATCACCTCGCTTAGTGTGCCACCATGCCCTTTGCTAAAGAAAGAAACCTGACTCGATTTAAAGCAGTGTCACGTCAATGTTGCATCAGCTGCCTATGTTACGCTGGGGGCCGTGAACAGTGGTGGATCGGTTCCACAGCTGCTGAGGAAGTGTTTCTCAATGTTCCTTGTAGCGTCGTCACTCTCGGTATTACAGTTATTCAGCGTTTTCAGGTCGCTGTGTAAATGCAAGTGTTCACCCGTGCAATGTAGCCTGGCGGAATGAAGCCAAGAACCTGAACCAAAAAGACGAAATGGTTCTTCAATATCACCTCGCTCAGGGTGGCACCGTGCCCTGTGCCAAAGAACGAAACGTGACTCGATTTAAAAAAGTGTGACGTCAATGTTGCAGCAGCTGCAAATGTTACGCTGGTGGCCGTGAACAGTGGTGGATCGGTTCCACCGGTGCTGATGCCGTGTTGCTCGATGTTCTTTGTAGCGTCGTAACTCTCGGTAATAGAGTAATTAAGCGTTTTCAGGTCGCTGTCGTAAATGCAGGTGTTCACTCGAGCAATGCAGCCTGGTAAAACGAAGCCTAGAACCTGAACCAAAAAAACGAAATGGTTCCTCAACATATCCTCGCTCAGAATGCCACCATGCCCTGTGCCAAAGAACGAAACGTGACTCGATTTAAAGCAGTTTGACGTCATTGTTGCAGCAGCTGCCTATGTTAAGCTGGTGGCCGTGAGCAGTGGTGGATCGGTCCCACAGGTGCTGATGCCGTGTTGCTCGATGTTCCTGGTATCGTCGTAACTCTCGGTAATACAGCAATTCAGCGTTTTCAGGTCGCTGTCGTAAATGCAGGTGTTCAATCGAGCAATGCAGCCTGGCAAAACGAAGGCTAGAACCTGAACAAAAAAGACGAAATGGTTCCTCAACATCTCCTCGCTCAGAGTGCCACCATGCCATGTGCCAAAGAACGAAACGTGACTCGATTTAAAGCAGTCTGACGTCAATGTTGCAGCAGCTGCCTATGTTACGCTGGCGGCCGTGAACTGTGGTAGATCGGTTCCTCCGGTGCTGATGCCGTGTTGCTCGATGTTCTTTGTAGCGTCGTAACTCTCAGTATTACAGTAATTAGGCGTTTTCAGGTCGCTGTCGTAAATGCAGGTGTTCCGTCGAGCAATGCAGCCTGGTAGAACGAAGCCAAGAACCTGAACCAAAAAGACGAAATGGTTCCTCAACATCATCTCGCTCAGAGTGCCACAATGCCATGTGGCAAAGATTGAAACGTGACTCGATATAAAGCAGTGTGACGCCAATGTTGCAGCAGATGCCGATGTTACGCTGGGGGCCGTGAGCAGTGGTGGATCGGTCCCACAGATGCTGATGCCGTGTTGCTCGATGTTCCTTGTATCGTCGTAACTCTCGGTAATACAGCAATTCAGCGTTTTCAGGTCGCTGTCGTAAATGCAGCTGTTCACTCGAGCAATGCAGCCTGGCAAAACGAAGCCTAGAACCTGAACCAAAAAGACGAAATTGTTCATCAACATCATCTCGCTCAGAGTGCCACCAAGCCCGGAGCCAAAGAACGAAACGTGACTCGATTTAAAGTAGTGTGACGTCAATGTTGCAGCAGCTGCCTATGTTACGCTGGTGGCCGTGAACTGTGGTAGATCGGTTCCTCCGGTGCTGATGCCGTGTTGCTCGATGTTCTTTCTAGCGTCGTAACTCACGGTAATACAGTAATTCAGATTTTTCAGGTCGCTGTCGTATATGCAGTTGTTCACTCGAGCAATGCAGCCTTGTAGAAAAAAGCCAAGAACCTGAACCAAAAAGACGAAATGGTTCCTCAACATCACCTCGCTCAAGATGCCACCACGCCCAGTTCAAAGGAACGAAGAGTGACTAGATTAATTGCAGTGTGACGTCATGTTGCAGCAGCTGCCGATGTTACTATGGGGATCATGAACAGTGGTGAATCGGTTCCACACGTTCTGATGCCATGTTGCTCGATGTTCTTGTAGCGTTGTAACTCTCGGTATTACAGTAATTGAGCGTTTTCAGGTCGCTGTCGTAAATGCAGGTGTTTATTCGAGCAATGCAGCCTGGTAGAACGAAGCCAGGAACCTGAACCAAAAAGACGAAATGGTTCCTCAGCATCACCTCGCTCAGAGTGCCACCATGCCCTGTGCCAAAGAACGAAACGTGACTCGATTTAAAAAAGTGTGACGTCAATGTTGCAGCAGCTGCCAATGTTACGCTGGTGGCCGTGAACAGTGGTGGATCGGTTCCACCGGTGCTGATGCCGTGTTGCTCGACGTTCTTGTAGCGTCGTAACTCTCGGTATTACAGTAATTAAGCGTTTTCAGGTCGCTGTCGTAAATGCAGGTGTTCAGTCGAGCAATGCAGCTTGGTAGAACGAAGCCAAGTACCTGAACCAAAAAGACGAAATGGTTCCTCAACATCATCTCGCTCAGAGTGCCACCATGCCCTGTGCCAAAGAACGAAACGTGACTGGATTTAAAAAAGTGGGACGTCAATGTTGCAGCAGCTGCCAATATTACGCTGGTGGCCGTGAACAGTGGTGGATCGGTTCCACCGGCGCTGATGCCATGTTGCTCGATGTTCCTTGTAGCGTCGTAACTCTCGGTATTACAGTAATTAACCGTTTTCAGGTCGCTGTTTTAATTGCAGGTGTTCAGTCGAGCAATGTAGCCTGGTGGAATGAAGCCAAGAACCTGAACCAAAAAGACGAAATGGTTCTTCAATATCAGATCGCTCAGAGTGCCACCATGCCCTTTGCTTAAGAACGAAACGTGACTCGATTTAAAAAAGTGTGACGTCAATGTTGCAGCAGCTGCCAATGTTACGCTGGTGGCCGTGTACAGTGGTGGACCGGTTCCACCGGTGCTGATGCCATGTTGCTCGATGTTCCTTATAGCGTCGTAACTCTTGGTATTACAGTAATTAGGCGTTTTCAGGTCGCTGTCGTAATGGCAGGTGTTCAGTCGAGCAATGTAGCCTGGTGGAATGAAGCCAAGAACCTGAACCAAAAAGACGAAATGGTTCTTCAATATCACCTCGCTCAGGGTGCCACCATGCCCAGTTCCTAAGAATGAAGCGTGAGTCGATTTATAGCAGTGTGACGTCAATGTTGTAGCAGCGGCCGATGTTACGCTGAGGGCCGTGAACAGCGGTGGATCGGTTCCACCGGTGCTGATGCCGTGTTCTCGATGTTCCTTGTAGCGTCGTAACTCTCTGCATTACAAAAATTAAGCGTTTTCAGGTCGCTGTGTAAATGCAGGTGTTCACTCGTGCAATGTAGCCTGGTGGAATGAAACCAAGAACCTGAACCAAAAAGACGAAATGGTTGCTCAATATCACCTCGCTCAGGGTGCCACCATGCCCTTTGCCAAAGAACGAAACGTGACTCGATTTAAAAAAGTGTGACGTCAATGTTGCGGCAGCTGCCAATGTTACGCTGGTGGCCGTGAACAGTGGTGGATCGGTTCCACCGGTGCTGATGCCACGTTGCTCGATGTTCCTTGTAGCGTCGTAACTCTCGTTATTACAGTAATTAGGCGTTTTCAGGTCGCTGTCGTAATTGCAGGTGTTCAGTCGAGCAATGTAGCCTGGTGGAATGAAGCCAAGAACCTGAACCAAAAAGAAATGGTTCTTCAATATCACCTCGCTCAGGGTGCCACTATGCCCAGTTCCTAAGAATGAAGCGTGAGTCGATTTATAGCAGTGTGATGTCAATGTTGTAGCAGCGGCCGTTGTTACGCTGAGGGCCGTGAACAGCGGTGGATCGGTTCCTCAGGTGTTGATGCCGTGGTGCTCGATTTTCCTTGTAGCGTCGTAACTCTCGGTATTACAGTAATTAAGCGTTTTCAGGTCGCTGTGTAAATGCAGGTGTTCACTTGTGCAATGTAGCCTGGTGGAATGAAGCCAAGAACCTGAACCAAAAAGACGAAATGGTTGCTCAATATCACCTCGCTCAGGGTGCCACCATGCCCTTTGCCAAAGAACAAAACGTGACTCGATTTAAAAAAGTGTGACGTCAATGTTGCAGCAGCTGCCAATGTTACGCTGGTGGCCGCGTACAGTGGTGGACCGGTTCCACCGGTGCTGATGCCATGTTGCTCGATGTTCCTTATAGCGTCGTAACTCTCGGTATTACAGTAATTAAGCGTTTTCAGGTCGCTGTCGTAATGGCAGGTGTTCAGTCGAGCAATGTAGCCTGGTGGAATGAAGCCAAGAACCTCAACCAAAAAGAAATGGTTCTTCAATATTACCTCGCTCAGGGTGCCACTATGCCCAGTTCCTAAGAATGAAGCGTGAGTCGATTTATAGCAGTGTGACGTCAATGTTTTAGCAGCGGCCGATGTTACGCTGAGGGCCGTGAACAGCGGTGGATCGGTTCCTGAGGTGTTGATGCCGTGGTGCTCGATTTTTCTTGTAGCGTCGTAACTCTCGGTATTACACGAAATAAGCGTTTTCAGGTCGCTGTCTTAAATGCAGGTGTTCATTCAAGCAATGCAGCCTGGTAGAACGAAGCCAAGAACCTGAACCAAAAAGACGAAATGGTTCCTCAACATCACCTCGCTCAGAGTGCCACCATGCCCTTTGCCTAAGAACGAAACGTGACTATTTAAAAAAGTGTGACGTCAATGTTGCAGCAGCTGCCAATGTTACGCTGGTGGCCGCGTACAGTGGTGGACCGGTTCCACCGGTGCTGATGCCATGTTGCTCGATGTTCCTTATAGCATCGGAACTCTCGGTATTACAGTAATTAAGCGTTTTCAGGTCGCTGTCGTAAATGCAGGTGTTCAGTCGAGCAATGCAGTTTGGTAGAACGAAGCCAAGTACCTGAACCAAAAAGACGAAATGGTTCCTCAACATCATCTCGCTCAGAGTGCCACCATGCCCTGTGCCAAAGAACGAAACGTGACTGGATTTAAAAAAGTGGGACGTCAATGTTGCAGCAGCTGCCAATATTACGCTGGTGGCCGTGAACAGTGGTGGATCGGTTCCACCGGCGCTGATGCCATGTTGCTCGATGTTCCTTGTAGCGTCGTAACTCTCGGTATTACAGTAATTAACCGTTTTCAGGTCGCTGTTGTAATTGCAGGTGTTCAGTCGAGCAATGTAGCCTGGTGGAATGAAGCCAAGAACCTGAACCAAAAAGACGAAATGGTTCTTCAATATCAGATCGCTCAGAGTGCCACCATGCCCTTTGCTTAAGAACAAAACGTGACTCGATTTAAAAAAGTGTGACGTCAATGTTGCAGCAGCTGCCAATGTTACGCTGGTGGCCGTGTACAGTGGTGGACCGGTTCCACCGGTGCTGATGCCATGTTGCTCGATGTTCCTTACAGCGTCGTAACTCTCGGTATTACAGTAATTAGGCGTTTTCAGGTCGCTGTCGTAATGGCAGGTGTTCAGTCGAGCAATGTAGCCTGGTGGAATGAAGCCACGAACCTGAACCAAAAAGACGAAATGGTTCTTCAATATCACCTCGCTCAGGGTGCCACCATGCCCAGTTCCTAAGAATGAAGCGTGAGTCGATTTATAGCAGTGTGACGTCAATGTTGTAGCAGCGGCCGATGTTACGCTCAGGGCCGTGAACAGCGGTGGATCGGTTCCACCGGGGCTGATGCCGTGTTGCTCGATGTTCCTTGTAGCGTCGTAACTCTCTGTATTACAAAAATTAAGCGTTTTCAGGTCGCTGTGTAAATGCAGGTGTTCACTCGTGCAATGTAGCCTGGTGGAATGAAACCAAGAACCTGAACCAAAAAGACGAAATGGTTGCTCAATATCACCTCGCTCAGGGTGCCACCATGCCCTTTGCCAAAGAACGAAACGTGACTCGATTTAAAAAAGTGTGACGTCAATGTTGCGGCAGCTTCCAATGTTACGCTGGTGGCCGTGAACAGTGGTGGATCGGTTCCACCGGTGCTGATGCCACGTTGCTCGATGTTCCTTGTAGCGTCGTAACTCTCGTTATTACAGTAATTAAGCGTTTTCAGGTCGCTGTCGTAATTGCAGGTGTTCAGTCGAGCAATGTAGCCTGGTGGAATGAAGCCAAGAACCTGAACCAAAAAGAAATGGTTCTTCAATATCACCTCGCTCAGGGTGCCACTATGCCCAGTTCCTAAGAATGAAGCGTGAGTCGATTTATAGCAGTGTGACGTCAATGTTGTAGCAGCGGCCGATGTTACGCTGAGGGCCGTGAACAGCGGTGGATCGGTTCCTCAGGTGTTGATGCCGTGGTGCTCGATTTTCCTTGTAGCGTCGTAACTCTCGGTATTACAGTAATTAAGCGTTTTCAGGTCGCTGTGTAAATGCAGGTGTTCATTTGTGCAATGTAGCCTGGTGGAATGAAGCCAAGAACCTGAACCAAAAAGACGAAATGGTTGTTCAATATCACCTCACTCAGGGTGCCACCATGCCCTGTGCCAAAGAACGAACGTGACTCGATTTAAAAAAGTGTGACGTCAATGTTGCAGCAGCTGCCAATGTTACGCTGGTGGCCGTGAACAGTGGTGGATCGGTTTCACCGGTGCTGATGCCGTGTTGCTCGATGTTCCTTGTAGCGTCGTAACTCTCGGTATTACAGTAATTAAGCGTTTTCAGGTCGCTGTCGTAATTGCAGGTGTTCAGTCGAGCAATGTAGCCTGGCAGAATAAAGCCAAGAACCTTAACCAAAAAGACGAAATGGTTCTTCAATATCACCTCGCTCAGGGTGCCACTATGCCCAGTTCCTAAGAATGAAGCGTGAGTCGATTTATAGCAGTGTGACGTCAATGTTTTAGCAGCGGCCGATGTTACGCTGAGGGCCGTGAACAGCGGTGGATCGGTTCCTCAGGTGTTGATGCCGTGGTGCTCGATTTTTCTTGTAGCGTCGTAACTCTCGGTATTACACGAAATAAGCGTTTTCAGGTCGCTGTCCTAAAAGCAGGTGTTCATTCGAGCAATGCAGCCTGGTAGAACGAAGCCAAGAACCTGAACCAAAAAGACGAAATGGTTCCTCAACATCACCTCGCTCAGAGTGCCACCATGCCCTTTGCCTAAGAACGAAACGTGACTCTATTTAAAAAAGTGTGACATCAATGTTGCAGCAGCTGCCAATGTTACGCTGGTGGCCGCGTACAGTGGTGGACCGGTTCCACCGGTGCTGATGCCATGTTGCTCGATGTTCCTTATAGCGTCGGAACTCTCGGTATTACAGTAATTAGGCGTTTTCAGGTCGCTGTCGTAATTGCAGGTGTTCAGTCGAGCAATGTAGCCTGGTGGAATGAAGCCAAGAACCTGAACCAAAAAGACGAAATGGTTCTTCAATATCACCTCGCTCAGGGTGCCACCATGCCCAGTTCCTAAGAATGAAGCGTGAGTCGATTTATAGCAGTGTGACGTCAATGTTGTAGCAGCGGCTGATGTTACGCTGAGGGCCGTGAACAGCGGTGGATCGGTTCCACCGGTGCTGATGCCGTGTTGCTCGATGTTCCTTGTAGCGTCGTAACTCGCGGTATTACAGTAATTATGCGTTTTCAGCTCGCTGTGTAAATGCAGGTGTTCACTCGTGCAATGTAGCCTGGTGGAATGAAGCCAAGCACCTGAACCAAAAAGACGAAATGGTTCTTCAATATCACCTCGCTCAGGGTGCCACCATGCCCTGTGAGAAAAGAACGAAACGTGACTCGATTTAAAAAAAGTGTGACGTCAATGTTGCAGCAGCTGCCAATGTTACGCTGGTGGCCGTGAACAGTGGTGGATCGGTTCCACCGGTGCTGATGCCACGTTGCTCGATGTTCCTTGTAGCGTCGTAACTCTCGGTATTACAGTAATTAAGCGTTTTCAGGTCGCTGTCGTAATTGCAGGTGTTCAGTCGAGCAATGTAGCCTGGTGGAATGAAGCCAAGAACCTGAACCAAAAAGAAATGGTTCTTCAATATCACCTCGCTCAGGATGCCACTATGCCCAGTTCCTAAGAATGAATCGTGAGTCGATTTATAGCAGTGTGACGTCAATGTTGTAGCAGCGGCCCATGTTACGCTGTGGGCCGTTAACAGTGGTGGATCGGTTCCACCGGTGCTGATGCCGTGTTGCTCGATGTTCTTTGTAGCGTCGTAACTCTCGGTAATACAGTAAATTAGCGTTTTCAGGTCGCTGTCTTAAATGCAGGTGTTCATTTGAGCAATGCAGCCTGGCAAAACGAGGCCTAGAACCTGAACCAAAAAGACGAAATGGTTCCTCAACATATCCTCGCTCAGAATGCCACCATGCCCTGTGCCAAAGAACGAAACGTGACTCGAATTAAAGCAGTGTGACGTCAATGTTGCAGCAGCTGCCTATGTTACGCTGGTGGCCGTGAGCAGTGGTGGATCGGTCCCACAGGTGCTGATGCCGTGTTGCTCGATGTTCCTTGTATCGTCGTAACTCTCGGTAATACAGCAATCCAGCGTTTTCAAGTCGCTGTCGTATATGCAGGTGTTCACTCGAGCAATGCAGCCTGGCAAAACGAAGCCTAGAACCTGAACCAAAAAGACGAAATGGTTCCTCAACATCTCCTCGCTCAGCGTGCCACCATGCCCTGTGCCAAAGAACGAAACGTGACTCGATTTAAAGCAGTGTGACGTCAATGTTGCAGCAGCTGCCTATGTTACGCTGGTGGCCGTGAACTGTGGTAGATCGGTTCCTCCGGTGCTGATGCCGTGTTGCTCGATGTTCTTTCTAGCGTCGTAACTCTCGGTAATACAGTAATTCAGATTTTTCAGGTCGCTGTCGTATATGCAGGTGTTCACTCGAGCAATGCAGCCTTGTAGAACAAAGCCAAGAACCTGTACCAAAAAGACGAAATGGTTCCTCAACATCACCTCGCTCAGGATGCCACCACGACCAATTCAAAAGAACGAAGAGTGACTAGATTTATTGCAGTGTTACGTCAATGATGCAGTAGCTATTTATGTTACGCTGGTGGCCGTGAACAGCGGTGGATCGGTTCCTCAGGTGTTGATGCCGTGGTGCTCGATTTTCCTTGTAGCGTCGTAACTCTCGGTATTACAGTAATTAAGCGTTTTCAGGTCGCTGTGTAAATGCAGGTGTTCACTTGTGCAATGTAGCCTGGTGGAATGAAGCCAAGAACCTGAACCAAAAAGACGAAATGGTTGCTCAATATCACCTCGCTCAGGGTGCCACCATGCCCTTTGCCAAAGAACGAAACGTGACTCGATTTAAAAAAGTGTGACGTCAATGTTGCGGCAGCTGCCAATGTTACGCTGGTGGCCGTGAACAGTGGTGGATCGGTTCCACCGGTGCTGATGCCACGTTGCTCGATGTTCCTTGTAGCGTCGTAACTCTCGTTATTACAGTAATTAAGCGTTTTCAGGTCGCTGTCGTAATTGCAGGTGTTCAGTCGAGCAATGTAGCCTGGTGGAATGAAGCCAAGAACCTGAACCAAAAAGAAATGGTTCTTCAATATCACCTCGCTCAGGGTGCCACTATGCCCAGTTCCTAAGAATGAAGCGCGAGTCGATTTATAGCAGTGTGACGTCAATGTTGTAGCAGCGGCCGATGTTACGCTGAGGGCCGTGAACAGCGGTGGATCGGTTCCTCAGGTGTTGATGCCGTGGTGCTCGATTTTCCTTGTAGCGTCGTACCTCTCGGTATTACAGTAATTAAGCGTTTTCAGGTCGCTGTGTAAATGCAGGTGTTCACTTGTGCAATGTAGCCTGGTGGAATGAAGCCAAGAACCTGAACCAAAAAGACGAAATGGTTCCTCAACATCACCTCGCTCAGAGTGCCAAAATGCCCTTTGCCTAAGAACGAAACGTGACTCGATTTAAAAAAGTGTGACGTCAATGTTGCAGCAGCTGCCAATGTTACGCTGGTGGCCGCGTACAGTGGTGGACCGGTTCCACCGGTGCTGATGCCATGTTGCTCGATGTTCCTTATAGCGTCGTAACTCTCGGTATTACAGTAATTAGGCGTTTTCAGGTCGCTGTCGTAATGGCAGGTGTTCAGTCGAGCAATGTAGCCTGGTGGAATGAAGCCAAGAACCTCAACCAAAAAGAAATGGTTCTTCAATATTACCTCGCTCAGGGTGCCACTATGCCCAGTTCCTAAGAATGAAGCGTGAGTCGATTTATAGCAGTGTGACGTCAATGTTTTAGCAGCGGCCGATGTTACGCTGAGGGCCGTGAACAGCGGTGGATCGGTTCCTGAGGTGTTGATGCCGTGGTGCTCGATTTTTCTTGTAGCGTCGTAACTCTCGGTATTACACGAAATAAGCGTTTTCAGGTCGCTGTCTTAAATGCAGGTGTTCATTCGAGCAATGCAGCCTGGTAGAACGAAGCCAAGAACCTGAACCAAAAAGACGAAATGGTTCCTCAACATCACCTCGCTCAGAGTGCCACCATGCCCTTTGCCTAAGAACGAAACGTGACTCTATTTAAAAAGTGTGACGTCAATGTTGCAGCAGCTGCCAATGTTACGCTGGTGGCCGCGTACAGTGGTGGACCGGTTCCACCGGTGCTGATGCCATGTTGCTCGATGTTCCTTATAGCATCGGAACTCTCGGTATTACAGTAATTAAGCGTTTTCAGGTCGCTGTCGTAAATGCAGGTGTTCAGTCGAGCAATGCAGTTTGGTAGAACGAAGCCAAGTACCTGAACCAAAAAGAAATGGTTCTTCAATATCACCTCGCTCAGGGTGCCACTATGCCCAGTTCCTAAGAATGAAGCGTGAGTCGATTTATAGCAGTGTGACGTCAATGTTGTAGCAGCGGCCGATGTTACGCTGAGGGCCGTGAACAGCGGTGGATCGGTTCCTCAGGTGTTGATGCCGTGGTGCTCGATTTTCCTTGTAGCGTCGTAACTCTCGGTATTACAGTAATTAAGCGTTTTCAGGTCGCTGTGTAAATGCAGGTGTTCACTTGTGCAATGTAGCCTGGTGGAATGAAGCCAAGAACCTGGACCAAAAAGACGAAATGGTTGTTCAATATCACCTCACTCAGGGTGCCACCATGCCCTGTGCCAAAGAACGAAACGTGACTCGATTTAAAAAAGTGTGACGTCAATGTTGCAGCAGCTGCCAATGTTACGCTGGTGGCCGTGAACAGTGGTGGATCGGTTTCACCGGTGCTGATGCCGTGTTGCTCGATGTTCCTTGTAGCGTCGTAACTCTCGGTATTACAGTAATTCAGCTTTTTCAGGTCGCTGTCTTAAATGCAGGTGTTCAGTCGAGCAATGTAGCCTGGCAGAATAAAGCCAAGAACCTTAACCAAAAAGACGAAATGGTTCTTCAATATCACCTCGCTCAAGGTGCCACTATGCCCAGTTCCTAAGAATGAAGCGTGAGTCGATTTATAGCAGTGTGACGTCAATGTTTTAGCAGCGGCCGATGTTACGCTGAGGGCCGTGAACAGCGGTGGATCGGTTCCTCAGGTGTTGATGCCGTGGTGCTCGATTTTTCTTGTAGCGTCGTAACTCTCGGTATTACACGAAATAAGCGTTTTCAGGTCGCTGTCCTAAAAGCAGGTGTTCATTCGAGCAATGCAGCCTGGTAGAACGAAGCCAAGAACCTGAACCAAAAAGACGAAATGGTTCCTCAACATCACCTCGCTCAGAGTGCCACCATGCCCTTTGCCTAAGAACGAAACGTGACTCTATTTAAAAAAGTGTGACATCAATGTTGCAGCAGCTGCCAATGTTACGCTGGTGGCCGCGTACAGTGGTGGACCGGTTCCACCGGTGCTGATGCCATGTTGCTCGATGTTCCTTATAGCGTCGGAACTCTCGGTATTACAGTAATTAGGCGTTTTCAGGTCGCTGTTGTAATTGCAGGTGTTCAGTCGAGCAATGTAGCCGGGTGGAATGAAGCCAAGAACCTGAACCAAAAAGACGAAATGGTTCTTCAATATCACCTCGCTCAGGGTGCCACCATGCCCAGTTCCTAAGAATGAAGCGTGAGTCGATTTATAGCAGTGTGACGTCAATGTTGTAGCAGCGGCTGATGTTACGCTGAGGGCCGTGAACAGCGGTGGATCGGTTCCACCGGTGCTGATGCCGTGTTGCTCGATGTTCCTTGTAGCGTCGTAACTCGCGGTATTACAGTAATTATGCGTTTTCAGCTCGCTGTGTAAATGCAGGTGTTCACTCGTGCAATGTAGCCTGGTGGAATGAAGCCAAGCACCTGAACCAAAAAGACGAAATGGTTCTTCAATATCACCTCGCTCAGGGTGCCACCATGCCCTGTGAGAAAAGAACGAAACGTGACTCGATTTAAAAAAAGTGTGACGTCAATGTTGCAGCAGCTGCCAATGTTACGCTGGTGGCCGTGAACAGTGGTGGATCGGTTCCACCGGTGCTGATGCCACGTTGCTCGATGTTCCTTGTAGCGTCGTAACTCTCGGTATTGCAGTAATTAAGCGTTTTCAGGTCGCTGTCGTAATTGCAGGTGTTCAGTCGAGCAATGTAGCCTGGTGGAATGAAGCAAAGAACCTGAACCAAAAAGAAATGGTTCTTCAATATCACCTCGCTCAGGATGCCACTATGCCCAGTTCCTAAGAATGAATCGTGAGTCGATTTATAGCAGTGTGACGTCAATGTTGTAGCAGCGGCCCATGTTACGCTGTGGGCCGTTAACAGTGGTGGATCGGTTCCACCGGTGCTGATGCCGTGTTGCTCGATGTTCTTTGTAGCGTCGTAACTCTCGGTAATACAGTAAATTAGCGTTTTCAGGTCGCTGTCTTAAATGCAGGTGTTCATTTGAGCAATGCAGCCTGGCAAAACGAGGCCTAGAACCTGAACCAAAAAGACGAAATGGTTCCTCAACATATCCTCGCTCAGAATGCCACCATGCCCTGTGCCAAAGAACGAAACGTGACTCGAATTAAAGCAGTGTGACGTCAATGTTGCAGCAGCTGCCTATGTTACGCTGGTGGCCGTGAGCAGTGGTGGATCGGTCCCACAGGTGCTGATGCCGTGTTGCTCGATGTTCCTTGTATCGTCGTAACTCTCGGTAATACAGCAATTCAGCGTTTTCAAGTCGCTGTCGTAAATGCAGGTGTTCACTCGAGCAATGCAGCCTGGCAAAACGAAGCCTAGAACCTGAACCAAAAAGACGAAATGGTTCCTCAACATCTCCTCGCTCAGCGTGCCACCATGCCCTGTGCCAAAGAACGAAACGTGACTCGATTTAAAGCAGTGTGACGTCAATGTTGCAGCAGCTGCCTATGTTACGCTGGTGGCCGTGAACTGTGGTAGATCGGTTCCTCCGGTGCTGATGCCGTGTTGCTCGATGTTCTTTCTAGCGTCGTAACTCTCGGTAATACAGTAATTCAGATTTTTCAGGTCGCTGTCGTATATGCAGGTGTTCACTCGAGCAATGCAGCCTTGTAGAACAAAGCCAAGAACCTGTACCAAAAAGACGAAATGGTTCCTCAACATCACCTCGCTCAGGATGCCACCACGACCAATTCAAAAGAACGAAGAGTGACTAGATTTATTGCAGTGTTACGTCAATGATGCAGCAGCTATTTATGTTACGCTGGTGGCCGTGAACAGTGGTGGATCGGTTTCACCGGTGCTGATGCCGTGTTGCTCGATGTTCCTTGTAGCGTCGTAACTCTCGGTATTACAGTAAATAAGCGTTTTCAGGTCGCTGTCGTAATTGCAGGTGTTCAGTCGAGCAATGTAGCCTGGCAGAATAAAGCCAAGAACCTTAACCAAAAAGACGAAATGGTTCTTCAATATCACCTCGCTCAGGGTGCCACTATGCCCAGTTCCTAAGAATGAAGCGTGAGTCGATTTATAGCAGTGTGACGTCAATGTTTTAGCAGCGGCCGATGTTACGCTGAGGGCCGTGAACAGCGGTGGATCGGTTCCTCAGGTGTTGATGCCGTGGTGCTCGATTTTTCTTGTAGCGTCGTAACTCTCGGTATTACACGAAATAAGCGTTTTCAAGTCGCTGTCCTAAAAGCAGGTGTTCATTCGAGCAATGCAGCCTTGTAGAACGAAGCCAAGAACCTGAACCAAAAAGACGAAATGGTTCCTCAACATCACCTCGCTCAGAGTGCCACCATGCCCTTTGCCTAAGAACGAAACGTGACTCTATTTAAAAAAGTGTGACATCAATGTTGCAGCAGCTGCCAATGTTACGCTGGTGGCCGCGTACAGTGGTGGACCGGTTCCACCGGTGCTGATGCCACGTTGCTCGATGTTCCTTGTAGCGTCGTAACTCTCGTTATTACAGTAATTAGGCGTTTTCAGGTCGCTGTCGTAATTGCAGGTGTTCAGTCGAGCAATGTAGCCTGGTGGAATGAAGCCAAGAACCTGAACCAAAAAGAAATGGTTCTTCAATATCACCTCGCTCAGGGTGCCACTATGCCCAGTTCCTAAGAATGAAGCGTGAGTCGATTTAAAGCAGTGTGATGTCAATGTTGTAGCAGCGGCCGTTGTTACGCTGAGGGCCGTGAACAGCGGTGGATCGGTTCCTCAGGTGTTGATGCCGTGGTGCTCGATTTTCCTTGTAGCGTCGTAACTCTCGGTATTACAGTAATTAAGCGTTTTCAGGTCGCTGTGTAAATGCAGGTGTTCACTTGTGCAATGTAGCCTGGTGGAATGAAGCCAAGAACCTGAACCAAAAAGACGAAATGGTTGCTCAATATCACCTCGCTCAGGGTGCCACCATGCCCTTTGCCAAAGAATGAAACGTGACTCGATTTAAAAAAGTGTGACGTCAATGTTGCGGCAGCTGCCAATGTTACGCTGGTGGCCGTGAACAGTGGTGGATCGGTTCCACCGGTGCTGATGCCACGTTGCTCGATGTTCCTTGTAGCGTCGTAACTCTCGTTATTACAGTAATTAAGCGTTTTCAGGTCGCTGTCGTAATTGCAGGTGTTCAGTCGAGCAATGTAGCCTGGTGGAATGAAGCCAAGAACCTGAACCAAAAAGAAATGGTTCTTCAATATCACCTCGCTCAGGGTGCCACTATGCCCAGTTCCTAAGAATGAAGCGTGAGTCGATTTATAGCAGTGTGACGTCAATGTTGTAGCAGCGGCCGATGTTACGCTGAGGGCCGTGAACAGCGGTGGATCGGTTCCTCAGGTGTTGATGCCGTGGTGCTCGATTTTCCTTGTAGCGTCGTACCTCTCGGTATTACAGTAATTAAGCGTTTTCAGGTCGCTGTGTAAATGCAGGTGTTCACTTGTGCAATGTAGCCTGGTGGAATGAAGCCAAGAACCTGAACCAAAAAGACGAAATGGTTCCTCAACATCACCTCGCTCAGAGTGCCAAAATGCCCTTTGCCTAAGAACGAAACGTGACTCGATTTAAAAAAGTGTGACGTCAATGTTGCAGCAGCTGCCAATGTTACGCTGGTGGCCGCGTACAGTGGTGGACCGGTTCCACCGGTGCTGATGCCATGTTGCTCGATGTTCCTTATAGCGTCGTAACTCTCGCTATTACAGTAATTAAGCGTTTTCAGGTCGCTGTCGTAATGGCAGGTGTTCAGTCGAGCAATGTAGCCTGGTGGAATGAAGCCAAGAACCTCAACCAAAAAGAAATGGTTCTTCAATATTACCTCGCTCAGGGTGCCACTATGCCCAGTTCCTAAGAATGAAGCGTGAGTCGATTTATAGCAGTGTGACGTCAATGTTTTAGCAGCGGCCGATGTTACGCTGAGGGCCGTGAACAGCGGTGGATCGGTTCCTGAGGTGTTGATGCCGTGGTGCTCGATTTTTCTTGTAGCGTCGTAACTCTCGGTATTACACGAAATAAGCGTTTTCAGGTCGCTGTCTTAAATGCAGGTGTTCATTCGAGCAATGCAGCCTGGTAGAACGAAGCCAAGAACCTGAACCAAAAAGACGAAATGGTTCCTCAACATCACCTCGCTCAGAGTGCCACCATGCCCTTTGCCTAAGAACGAAACGTGACTCTATTTAAAAAAGTGTGACGTCAATGTTGCAGCAGCTGCCAATGTTACGCTGGTGGCCGCGTACAGTGGTGGACCGGTTCCACCGGTGCTGATGCCATGTTGCTCGATGTTCCTTATAGCATCGGAACTCTCGGTATTACAGTAATTAAGCGTTTTCAGGTCGCTGTCGTAAATGCAGGTGTTCAGTCGAGCAATGCAGTTTGGTAGAACGAAGCCAAGTACCTGAACCAAAAAGACGAAATGGTTCCTCAACATCATCTCGCTCAGAGTGCCACCATGCCCTGTGCCAAAGAACGAAACGTGACTGGATTTAAAAAAGTGGGACGTCAATGTTGCAGCAGCTGCCAATATTACGCTGGTGGCCGTGAACAGTGGTGGATCGGTTCCACCGGCGCTGATGCCATGTTGCTCGATGTTCCTTGTAGCGTCGTAACTCTCGGTATTACAGTAATTAACCGTTTTCAGGTCGCTGTTGTAATTGCAGGTGTTCAGTCGAGCAATGTAGCCTGGTGGAATGAAGCCAAGAACCTGAACCAAAAAGACGAAATGGTTCTTCAATATCAGATCGCTCAGAGTGCCACCATGCCCTTTGCTTAAGAACGAAACGTGACTCGATTTAAAAAAGTGTGACGTCAATGTTGCGGCAGCTGCCAATGTTACGCTGGTGGCCGTGTACAGTGGTGGACCGGTTCCACCGGTGCTGATGCCATGTTGCTCGATGTTCCTTATAGCGTCGTAACTCTCGGTATTACAGTAAATAAGCGTTTTCAGGTCGCTGTCGTAATTGCAGGTGTTCAGTCGAGCAATGTAGCCTGGCAGAATAAAGCCAAGAACCTTAACCAAAAAGACGAAATGGTTCTTCAATATCACCTCGCTCAGGGTGCCACTATGCCCAGTTCCTAAGAATGAAGCGTGAGTCGATTTATAGCAGTGTGACGTCAATGTTTTAGCAGCGGCCGATGTTACGCTGAGGGCCGTGAACAGCGGTGGATCGGTTCCTCAGGTGTTGATGCCGTGGTGCTCGATTTTTCTTGTAGCGTCGTAACTCTCGGTATTACACGAAATAAGCGTTTTCAAGTCGCTGTCCTAAAAGCAGGTGTTCATTCGAGCAATGCAGCCTTGTAGAACGAAGCCAAGAACCTGAACCAAAAAGACGAAATGGTTCCTCAACATCACCTCGCTCAGAGTGCCACCATGCCCTTTGCCTAAGAACGAAACGTGACTCTATTTAAAAAAGTGTGACATCAATGTTGCAGCAGCTGCCAATGTTACGCTGGTGGCCGCGTACAGTGGTGGACCGGTTCCACCGGTGCTGATGCCACGTTGCTCGATGTTCCTTGTAGCGTCGTAACTCTCGTTATTACAGTAATTAGGCGTTTTCAGGTCGCTGTCGTAATTGCAGGTGTTCAGTCGAGCAATGTAGCCTGGTGGAATGAAGCCAAGAACCTGAACCAAAAAGAAATGGTTCTTCAATATCACCTCGCTCAGGGTGCCACTATGCCCAGTTCCTAAGAATGAAGCGTGAGTCGATTTAAAGCAGTGTGATGTCAATGTTGTAGCAGCGGCCGTTGTTACGCTGAGGGCCGTGAACAGCGGTGGATCGGTTCCTCAGGTGTTGATGCCGTGGTGCTCGATTTTCCTTGTAGCGTCGTAACTCTCGGTATTACAGTAATTAAGCGTTTTCAGGTCGCTGTGTAAATGCAGGTGTTCACTTGTGCAATGTAGCCTGGTGGAATGAAGCCAAGAACCTGAACCAAAAAGACGAAATGGTTGCTCAATATCACCTCGCTCAGGGTGCCACCATGCCCTTTGCCAAAGAATGAAACGTGACTCGATTTAAAAAAGTGTGACGTCAATGTTGCGGCAGCTGCCAATGTTACGCTGGTGGCCGTGAACAGTGGTGGATCGGTTCCACCGGTGCTGATGCCACGTTGCTCGATGTTCCTTGTAGCGTCGTAACTCTCGTTATTACAGTAATTAAGCGTTTTCAGGTCGCTGTCGTAATTGCAGGTGTTCAGTCGAGCAATGTAGCCTGGTGGAATGAAGCCAAGAACCTGAACCAAAAAGAAATGGTTCTTCAATATCACCTCGCTCAGGGTGCCACTATGCCCAGTTCCTAAGAATGAAGCGTGAGTCGATTTATAGCAGTGTGACGTCAATGTTGTAGCAGCGGCCGATGTTACGCTGAGGGCCGTGAACAGCGGTGGATCGGTTCCTCAGGTGTTGATGCCGTGGTGCTCGATTTTCCTTGTAGCGTCGTACCTCTCGGTATTACAGTAATTAAGCGTTTTCAGGTCGCTGTGTAAATGCAGGTGTTCACTTGTGCAATGTAGCCTGGTGGAATGAAGCCAAGAACCTGAACCAAAAAGACGAAATGGTTCCTCAACATCACCTCGCTCAGAGTGCCAAAATGCCCTTTGCCTAAGAACGAAACGTGACTCGATTTAAAAAAGTGTGACGTCAATGTTGCAGCAGCTGCCAATGTTACGCTGGTGGCCGCGTACAGTGGTGGACCGGTTCCACCGGTGCTGATGCCATGTTGCTCGATGTTCCTTATAGCGTCGTAACTCTCGCTATTACAGTAATTAAGCGTTTTCAGGTCGCTGTCGTAATGGCAGGTGTTCAGTCGAGCAATGTAGCCTGGTGGAATGAAGCCAAGAACCTCAACCAAAAAGAAATGGTTCTTCAATATTACCTCGCTCAGGGTGCCACTATGCCCAGTTCCTAAGAATGAAGCGTGAGTCGATTTATAGCAGAGAGACGTCAATGTTTTAGCAGCGGCCGATGTTACGCTGAGGGCCGTGAACAGCGGTGGATCGGTTCCTGAGGTGTTGATGCCGTGGTGCTCGATTTTTCTTGTAGCGTCGTAACTCTCGGTATTACACGAAATAAGCGTTTTCAGGTCGCTGTCTTAAATGCAGGTGTTCATTCGAGCAATGCAGCCTGGTAGAACGAAGCCAAGAACCTGAACCAAAAAGACGAAATGGTTCCTCAACATCACCTCGCTCAGAGTGCCACCATGCCCTTTGCCTAAGAACGAAACGTGACTCTATTTAAAAAAGTGTGACGTCAATGTTGCAGCAGCTGCCAATGTTACGCTGGTGGCCGCGTACAGTGGTGGACCGGTTCCACCGGTGCTGATGCCATGTTGCTCGATGTTCCTTATAGCATCGGAACTCTCGGTATTACAGTAATTAAGCGTTTTCAGGTCGCTGTCGTAAATGCAGGTGTTCAGTCGAGCAATGCAGTTTGGTAGAACGAAGCCAAGTACCTGAACCAAAAAGACGAAATGGTTCCTCAACATCATCTCGCTCAGAGTGCCACCATGCCCTGTGCCAAAGAACGAAACGTGACTGGATTTAAAAAAGTGGGACGTCAATGTTGCAGCAGCTGCCAATATTACGCTGGTGGCCGTGAACAGTGGTGGATCGGTTCCACCGGCGCTGATGCCATGTTGCTCGATGTTCCTTGTAGCGTCGTAACTCTCGGTATTACAGTAATTAACCGTTTTCAGGTCGCTGTTGTAATTGCAGGTGTTCAGTCGAGCAATGTAGCCTGGTGGAATGAAGCCAAGAACCTGAACCAAAAAGACGAAATGGTTCTTCAATATCAGATCGCTCAGAGTGCCACCATGCCCTTTGCTTAAGAACGAAACGTGACTCGATTTAAAAAAGTGTGACGTCAATGTTGCGGCAGCTGCCAATGTTACGCTGGTGGCCGTGTACAGTGGTGGACCGGTTCCACCGGTGCTGATGCCATGTTGCTCGATGTTCCTTATAGCGTCGTAACTCTCGGTATTACAGTAATTAGGCGTTTTCAGGTCGCTGTCGTAATGGCAGGTGTTCAGTCGAGCAATGTAGCCTGGTGGAATGAAGCCAAGAACCTGAACCAAAAAGACGAAATGGTTCTTCAATATCACCTCGCTCAGGGTGCCACCATGCCCAGTTCCTAAGAATGAAGCGTGAGTCGATTTATAGCAGTGTGACGTCAATGTTGTAGCAGCGGCCGATGTTACGCTGAGGGCCGTGAACAGCGGTGGATCGGTTCCACCGGTGCTGATGCCGTGTTGCTCGATGTTCCTTGTAGCGTCGTAACTCTCTGTATTACAAAAATTAAGCGTTTTCAGGTCGCTGTGTAAATGCAGGTGTTCACTCATGCAATGTAGCCTGGTGGAATGAAACCAAGAACCTGAACCAAACAGACGAAATGGTTGCTCAATATCACCTCGCTCAGGGTGCCACCATGCCCTTTGCCAAAGAACGAAACGTGACTCGATTTAAAAAAGTGTGACGTCAATGTTGCGGCAGCTGCCAATGTTACGCTGGTGGCCGTGAACAGTGGTGGATCGGTTCTACCGGTGCTGATGCTACGTTGCTCGATGTTCCTTGTAGCGTCGTAACTCTCGTTATTACAGTAATTAAGCGTTTTCAGGTCGCTGTCGTAATTGCAGGTGTTCAGTCGAGCAATGTAGCCTGGTGGAATGAAGCCAAGAACCTGAACCAAAAAGAAATGGTTCTTCAATATCACCTCGCTCAGGGTGCCACTATGCCCAGTTCCTAAGAATGAAGCGTGAGTCGATTTAAAGCAGTGTGACGTCAATGTTGTAGCAGCGGCCGATGTTACGCTGAGGGCCGTGAACAGCGGTGGATCGGTTCCTCAGGTGTTGATGCCGTGGTGCTCGATTTTCCTTGTAGCGTCGTAACTCTCGGTATTACAGTAATTAAGCGTTTTCAGGTCGCTGTGTAAATGCAGGTGTTCACTTGTGCAATGTAGCCTGGTGGAATGAAGCCAAGAACCTGAACCAAAAAGACGAAATGGTTGTTCAATATCACCTCACTCAGGGTGCCACCATGCCCTGTGCCAAAGAACGAAACGTGACTCGATTTAAAAAAGTGTGACGTCAATGTTGCAGCAGCTGCCAATGTTACGCTGGTGGCCGTGAACAGTGGTGGATCGGTTTCACCGGTGCTGATGCCGTGTTGCTCGATGTTCCTTGTAGCGTCGTAACTCTCGGTATTACAGTAATTAAGCGTTTTCAGGTCGCTGTCGTAATTGCAGGTGTTCAGTCGAGCAATGTAGCCTGGTGGAATGAAGCCAAGAACCTGAACCAAAAAGACGAAATGGTTCTTCAATATCACCTCGCTCAGGGTGCCACCATGCCCAGTTCCTAAGAATGAAGCGTGAGTCGATTTATAGCAGTGTGACGTCAATGTTGTAGCAGCGGCTGATGTTACGCTGAGGGCCGTGAACAGCGGTGGATCGGTTCCACCGGTGCTGATGCCGTGTTGCTCGATGTTCCTTGTAGCGTCGTAACTCGCGGTATTACAGTAATTATGCGTTTTCAGCTCGCTGTGTAAATGCAGGTGTTCACTCGTGCAATGTAGCCTGGGGGAATGAAGCCAAGCACCTGAACCAAAAAGACGAAATGGTTCTTCAATATCACCTCGCTCAGGGTGCCACCATGCCCTGTGAGAAAAGAACGAAACGTGACTCGATTTAAAAAAAGTGTGACGTCAATGTTGCAGCAGCTGCCAATGTTACGCTGGTGGCCGTGAACAGTGGTGGATCGGTTCCACCGGTGCTGATGCCACGTTGCTCGATGTTCCTTGTAGCGTCGTAACTCTCGGTATTACAGTAATTAAGCGTTTTCAGGTCGCTGTCGTAATTGCAGGTGTTCAGTCGAGCAATGTAGCCTGGTGGAATGAAGCCAAGAACCTGAACCAAAAAGAAATGGTTCTTCAATATCACCTCGCTCAGGATGCCACTATGCCCAGTTCCTAAGAATGAATCGTGAGTCGATTTATAGCAGTGTGACGTCAATGTTGTAGCAGCGGCCCATGTTACGCTGTGGGCCGTTAACAGTGGTGGATCGGTTCCACCGGTGCTGATGCCGTGTTGCTCGATGTTCTTTGTAGCGTCGTAACTCTCGGTAATACAGTAAATTAGCGTTTTCAGGTCGCTGTCTTAAATGCAGGTGTTCATTTGAGCAATGCAGCCTGGCAAAACGAGGCCTAGAACCTGAACCAAAAAGACGAAATGGTTCCTCAACATATCCTCGCTCAGAATGCCACCATGCCCTGTGCCAAAGAACGAAACGTGACTCGAATTAAAGCAGTGTGACGTCAATGTTGCAGCAGCTGCCTATGTTACGCTGGTGGCCGTGAGCAGTGGTGGATCGGTCCCACAGGTGCTGATGCCGTGTTGCTCGATGTTCCTTGTATCGTCGTAACTCTCGGTAATACAGCAATTCAGCGTTTTCAAGTCGCTGTCGTAAATGCAGGTGTTCACTCGAGCAATGCAGCCTGGCAAAACGAAGCCTAGAACCTGAACCAAAAAGACGAAATGGTTCCTCAACATCTCCTCGCTCAGCGTGCCACCATGCCCTGTGCCAAAGAACGAAACGTGACTCGATTTAAAGCAGTGTGACTTCAATGTTGCAGCAGCTGCCTATGTTACGCTGGTGGCCGTGAACTGTGGTAGATCGGTTCCTCCGGTGCTGATGCCGTGTTGCTCGATGTTCTTTCTAGCGTCGTAACTCTCGGTAATACAGTAATTCAGATTTTTCAGGTCGCTGTCGTATATGCAGGTGTTCACTCGAGCAATGCAGCCTTGTAGAACAAAGCCAAGAACCTGTACCAAAAAGACGAAATGGTTCCTCAACATCACCTCGCTCAGGATGCCACCACGACCAATTCAAAAGAACGAAGAGTGACTAGATTTATTGCAGTGTTACGTCAATGATGCAGCAGCTATTTATGTTACGCTGGTGGCCGTGAACAGTGGTGGATCGGTTTCACCGGTGCTGATGCCGTGTTGCTCGATGTTCCTTGTAGCGTCGTAACTCTCGGTATTACAGTAATTAAGCGTTTTCAGGTCGCTGTCGTAATTGCAGGTGTTCAGTCGAGCAATGTAGCCTGGCAGAATAAAGCCAAGAACCTTAACCAAAAAGACGAAATGGTTCTTCAATATCACCTCGCTCAGGGTGCCACTATGCCCAGTTCCTAAGAATGAAGCGTGAGTCGATTTATAGCAGTGTGACGTCAATGTTTTAGCAGCGGCCGATGTTACGCTGAGGGCCGTGAACAGCGGTGGATCGGTTCCTCAGGTGTTGATGCCGTGGTGCTCGATTTTTCTTGTAGCGTCGTAACTCTCGGTATTACACGAAATAAGCGTTTTCAGGTCGCTGTCCTAAAAGCAGGTGTTCATTCGAGCAATGCAGCCTGGTAGAACGAAGCCAAGAACCAGAACCAAAAAGACGAAATGGTTCCTCAACATCACCTCGCTCAGAGTGCCACCATGCCCTTTGCCTAAGAACGAAACGTGACTCTATTTAAAAAAGTGTGACATCAATGTTGCAGCAGCTGCCAATGTTACGCTGGTGGCCGCGTACAGTGGTGGACCGGTTCCACCGGTGCTGATGCCATGTTGCTCGATGTTCCTTATAGCGTCGGAACTCTCGGTATTACAGTAATTAGGCGTTTTCAGGTCGCTGTCGTAATTGCAGGTGTTCAGTCGAGCAATGTAGCCTGGTGGAATGAAGCCAAGAACCTGAACCAAAAAGACGAAATGGTTCTTCAATATCACCTCGCTCAGGGTGCCACCATGCCCAGTTCCTAAGAATGAAGCGTGAGTCGATTTATAGCTGTGTGACGTCAATGTTGTAGCAGCGGCTGATGTTACGCTGAGGGCCGTGAACAGCGGTGGATCGGTTCCACCGGTGCTGATGCCGTGTTGCTCGATGTTCCTTGTAGCGTCGTAACTCGCGGTATTACAGTAATTATGCGTTTTCAGCTCGCTGTGTAAATGCAGGTGTTCACTCGTGCAATGTAGCCTAAGGGAATGAAGCCAAGCACCTGAACCAAAAAGACGAAATGGTTCTTCAATATCACCTCGCTCAGGGTGCCACCATGCCCTGTGAGAAAAGAACGAAACGTGACTCGATTTAAAAAAAGTGTGACGTCAATGTTGCAGCAGCTGCCAATGTTACGCTGGTGGCCGTGAACAGTGGTGGATCGGTTCCACCGGTGCTGATGCCACGTTGCTCGATGTTCCTTGTAGCGTCGTAACTCTCGGTATTACAGTAATTAAGCGTTTTCAGGTCGCTGTCGTAATTGCAGGTGTTCAGTCGAGCAATGTAGCCTGGTGGAATGAAGCCAAGAACCTGAACCAAAAAGAAATGGTTCTTCAATATCACCTCGCTCAGGATGCCACTATGCCCAGTTCCTAAGAATGAATCGTGAGTCGATTTATAGCAGTGTGACGTCAATGTTGTAGCAGCGGCCCATGTTACGCTGTGGGCCGTTAACAGTGGTGGATCGGTTCCACCGGTGCTGATGCCGTGTTGCTCGATGTTCTTTGTAGCGTCGTAACTCTCGGTAATACAGTAAATTAGCGTTTTCAGGTCGCTGTCTTAAATGCAGGTGTTCATTTGAGCAATGCAGCCTGGCAAAACGAGGCCTAGAACCTGAACCAAAAAGACGAAATGGTTCCTCAACATATCCTCGCTCAGAATGCCACCATGCCCTGTGCCAAAGAACGAAACGTGACTCGAATTAAAGCAGTGTGACGTCATTGTTGCAGCAGCTGCCTATGTTACGCTGGTGGCCGTGAGCAGTGGTGGATCGGTCCCACAGGTGCTGATGCCGTGTTGCTCGATGTTCCTTGTATCGTCGTAACTCTCGGTAATACAGCAATTCAGCGTTTTCAAGTCGCTGTCGTAAATGCAGGTGTTCACTCGAGCAATGCAGCCTGGCAAAACGAAGCCTAGAACCTGAACCAAAAAGACGAAATGGTTCCTCAACATCTCGCTCAGCGTGCCACCATGCCCTGTGCCAAAGAACGAAACGTGACTCGATTTAAAGCAGTGTGACTTCAATGTTGCAGCAGCTGCCTATGTTACGCTGGTGGCCGTGAACTGTGGTAGATCGGTTCCTCCGGTGCTGATGCCGTGTTGCTCGATGTTCTTTCTAGCGTCGTAACTCTCGGTAATACAGTAATTCAGATTTTTCAGGTCGCTGTCGTATATGCAGGTGTTCACTCGAGCAATGCAGCCTTGTAGAACAAAGCCAAGAACCTGTACCAAAAAGACGAAATGGTTCCTCAACATCACCTCGCTCAGGATGCCACCACGACCAATTCAAAAGAACGAAGAGTGACTAGATTTATTGCAGTGTTACGTCAATGATGCAGCAGCTATTTATGTTACGCTGGTGGCCGTGAACAGTGGTGGATCGGTTTCACCGGTGCTGATGCCGTGTTGCTCGATGTTCCTTGTAGCGTCGTAACTCTCGGTATTACAGTAATTAAGCGTTTTCAGGTCGCTGTCGTAATTGCAGGTGTTCAGTCGAGCAATGTAGCCTGGCAGAATAAAGCCAAGAACCTTAACCAAAAAGACGAAATGGTTCTTCAATATCACCTCGCTCAGGGTGCCACTATGCCCAGTTCCTAAGAATGAAGCGTGAGTCGATTTATAGCAGTGTGACGTCAATGTTTTAGCAGCGGCCGATGTTACGCTGAGGGCCGTGAACAGCGGTGGATCGGTTCCTCAGGTGTTGATGCCGTGGTGCTCGATTTTTCTTGTAGCGTCGTAACTCTCGGTATTACACGAAATAAGCGTTTTCAGGTCGCTGTCCTAAAAGCAGGTGTTCATTCGAGCAATGCAGCCTGGTAGAACGAAGCCAAGAACCTGAACCAAAAAGACGAAATGGTTCCTCAACATCACCTCGCTCAGAGTGCCACCATGCCCTTTGCCTAAGAACGAAACGTGACTCTATTTAAAAAAGTGTGACATCAATGTTGCAGCAGCTGCCAATGTTACGCTGGTGGCCGCGTACAGTGGTGGACCGGTTCCACCGGTGCTGATGCCATGTTGCTCGATGTTCCTTATAGCGTCGGAACTCTCGGTATTACAGTAATTAGGCGTTTTCAGGTCGCTGTCGTAATTGCAGGTGTTCAGTCGAGCAATGTAGCCTGGTGGAATGAAGCCAAGAACCTGAACCAAAAAGACGAAATGGTTCTTCAATATCACCTCGCTCAGGGTGCCACCATGCCCAGTTCCTAAGAATGAAGCGTGAGTCGATTTATAGCTGTGTGACGTCAATGTTGTAGCAGCGGCTGATGTTACGCTGAGGGCCGTGAACAGCGGTGGATCGGTTCCACCGGTGCTGATGCCGTGTTGCTCGATGTTCCTTGTAGCGTCGTAACTCGCGGTATTACAGTAATTATGCGTTTTCAGCTCGCTGTGTAAATGCAGGTGTTCACTCGTGCAATGTAGCCTGGTGGAATGAAGCCAAGCACCTGAACCAAAAAGACGAAATGGTTCTTCAATATCACCTCGCTCAGGGTGCCACCATGCCCTGTGAGAAAAGAACGAAACGTGACTCGATTTAAAAAAGTGTGACGTCAATGTTGCAGCAGCTGCCAATGTTACGCTGGTGGCCGTGAACAGTGGTGGATCGGTTCCACCGGTGCTGATGCCACGTTGCTCGATGTTCCTTGTAGCGTCGTAACTCTCGGTATTACAGTAATTAAGCGTTTTCAGGTCGCTGTCGTAATTGCAGGTGTTCAGTCGAGCAATGTAGCCTGGTGGAATGAAGCCAAGAACCTGAACCAAAAAGAAATGGTTCTTCAATATCACCTCGCTCAGGATGCCACTATGCCCAGTTCCTAAGAATGAATCGTGAGTCGATTTATAGCAGTGTGACGTCAATGTTGTAGCAGCGGCCCATGTTACGCTGTGGGCCGTTAACAGTGGTGGATCGGTTCCACCGGTGCTGATGCCGTGTTGCTCGATGTTCTTTGTAGCGTCGTAACTCTCGGTAATACAGTAAATTAGCGTTTTCAGGTCGCTGTCTTAAATGCAGGTGTTCATTTGAGCAATGCAGCCTGGCAAAACGAGGCCTAGAACCTGAACCAAAAAGACGAAATGGTTCCTCAACATATCCTCGCTCAGAATGCCACCATGCCCTGTGCCAAAGAACGAAACGTGACTCGAATTAAAGCAGTGTGACGTCAATGTTGCAGCAGCTGCCTATGTTACGCTAGTGGCCGTGAGCAGTGGTGGATCGGTCCCACAGGTGCTGATGCCGTGTTGCTCGATGTTCCTTGTATCGTCGTAACTCTCGGTAATACAGCAATTCAGCGTTTTCAAGTCGCTGTCGTAAATGCAGGTGTTCACTCGAGCAATGCAGCCTGGCAAAACGAAGCCTAGAACCTGAACCAAAAAGACGAAATGGTTCCGCAACATCTCCTCGCTCAGCGTGCCACCATGCCCTGTGCCAAAGAACGAAACGTGACTCGATTTAAAGCAGTGTGACGTCAATGTTGCAGCAGCTGCCTATGTTACGCTGGTGGCCGTGAACTGTGGTAGATCGGTTCCTCCGGTGCTGATGCCGTGTTGCTCGATGTTCTTTCTAGCGTCGTAACTCTCGGTAATACAGTAATTCAGATTTTTCAGGTCGCTGTCGTATATGCAGGTGTTCACTCGAGCAATGCAGCCTTGTAGAACAAAGCCAAGAACCTGAACCAAAAAGACGAAATGGTTCCTCAACATCACCTCGCTCAGGATGCCACCACGACCAATTCAAAAGAACGAAGAGTGACTAGATTTATTGCAGTGTTACGTCAATGATGCAGCAGCTATTTATGTTACGCTGGGGGCCGTGAACAGTGGTGGATCGGTTCCACAGCTGCTGATGCCGTGTTGCTCGATGTTCTTGTAGCGTTGTAACTCTCGGTATTACAGTAATTGAGCGTTTTCAGGTCGCTGTCGTAAATGCAGGTGTTCAGTCGAGCAATGCAGTTTGGTAGAACGAAGCCAAGCACCTCAACCAAAAAGACGAAATGGTTTCTCAACATCACCTCGCTTAGAGTGCCACCATGCCCTGTTCCAAAGAACGAAACCTGACTCGATTTAAAGCAGTGTGACGTCAATGTTGCAGCAGCTGCCTATGTTACGCTGGTGGCCGTGAACAGTGGTGGGTCAGTTCCACAGGTGCTGAGGCCGTGTTGCTCGATGTTCCTTATAGCGTCGTCACTATCGGTATTACAGTAATTAAGCGTTTTCAGGTCGCTGTGTAAATGCAGGTGTTCACTTTTGCAATGTAGCCTGGCAGAATAAAGCCAAGAACCTTAACCAAAAATTCGAAATGGTTCTTCAATATCACCTCGCTCAGGGTGCCACCACACCCAGTTCAAAAGAACGAAGCTTGACTAGATTTACTGCAGGGTGACTTCATGTTGCAGCAGCTGCCGATGTTACGCTGGAGCACGTGAACAGTGGTCAATCGGTTCCACACGTTCTGATGCCATGTTGCTTGATTTTCCTTGTAGCGTCGTAACCCTGGGTATCACAGTAATTCAGCGTTTTCAGGTCGCTGTCTTAAATGCAGCAGTTCACTCGAGCAATGAAGCCTGGTAGAACGAAGCCAAGAGCCTCAACCAAAAAGACGAAATGGTTCCTCATCATCACCTCGCTTAGAGTGCCACCATGCCCTGTGCCAAAGAACGAAACGTGACTCTATTTAAAGCAGTGTGACGCCAATGTTGCAGCAGCTGAATATGTTACGCTGGTGGCCGTGTACAGTGGTGGATCGGTTCCACCGGTGCTGATGCCGTGTTGCTCGATGTTCTTTGTAGCGTCGTAAGTCTCAGTATTACAGTAATTAAGCGTTTTAAATCCGCTGCCGTAAATGCAGGTGTTCTGTCGAGCAATGCAGCCTGGTAGAACGAAGCCAAGAACCTTAACCAAAAAGACGAAATGGTTCCTCAAGATCACCTCGATCAGTGCACCACCATGCCTAGTGCCAAGGAACGAAACGTGCCTCGATATATAGCACTGTGACGACAATGTTGCAGCTGCTGCCGATGTTACGCTGGAGCACGTGAACAGTGGTGAATCGGTTCCACACAGTTCTGATGCCATGTTGCTCGATTTTCCTTGTAGCGTCGTAACCCTGGGTAACACAGTAATTAAGCGTTTTCAGGTCGCTGTCTTAAATGCAGGTGTTCACTCGAGCAATGCAGCCTGGTAGAACGAAGCCAAGAACCTCAACCAAAAAGACGAAATGGTTCCTCAAACTCATCTCGCTTAGAGTGCCACCATGCCCTGTGCTAAAGGACGAAACCTGACGTCAATGTTGTACCAGCGGCCGATGTTACGCTGAGGGCCGTGAACAGTGGTGGATCGGTTCCACAGGTACTGATGCCGTTGTTGCTCGATGTTCCTTGTATCGTCGTAACTCTCGGTAATACAGCAATTCAGCGTATTCAGGTCGCTGTCGTAAATTCAGGTGTTTACTCGAGCAATGTAGCCTGGTAAAACGAAGCCTAGAACCTGAACCAAAAAGACGAAATGGTTCCTCAACATCTCCTCGCTCAGAGTGCCACCATGCCCTGTGCCAAAGAATGAAACGTGACTCGATTTAAAGCAGTGTGACGTCAATGTTGCAGCAGCTGCCTATGTTACGCTGGTGGCCGTGAACAGTGGTGGATCGGTTCCACCGGTGCTGATACCGTGTTGCTCGATGTTCTTTGTAGCGTCGTAACCCTGGGTATCAAAGCATTCAGCGTTTTCAGGTCGCTGCCCTAAATGCAGGTGATCATTCGAGCAATGCAGCCTGGTAGAAAAAGCCAAGAACCTGAACAAAAAAGGCGAAATGGTTCCTCACCATCACCTCGCTCAGAGTGCCACCATGCCCTTTGCCAAAGAACGAAACGTGACTCGATTTCAAAAGTGTGACGTCAATGTTGCAGCAGCTGCCAATGTTACGCTGGTGGCCGCGAACAGTGGTTGATCGGTTCCACCGGTGCTGACGCCGTGTTGCTCGATGTTCCTTGTAGCGTCGTAACTCTCGGTATTACAGTAATTAATCGTTTTCAGGTCGCTGTCGTAATTGCAGGTGTTCAGTCGAGCAATGCAGCCTGGTATAACGAAGCCAAGAACCTCATCCAAAAAGACGAAATGGTTCCTGAACATCACCTCGATCAGGGTGCCACCATGCCCAGCGCCAAAGAACGAAACGTGACTCAATTTAAAACAGTGTGACGACAATTCTGCAGTAGCTGCCGATTTTACGCTGGGGCCATGAACAGTGGTGGATCGGTTCCACAGGTGCTGATGCCGTGTTGCTCTATGTTCCTTGTAGCGTCGTAACTCTCGGTAATACAGTAATTCAGCGTTTTCAGGTCGCTGTCGTAAATGCAGGTGTTCACTCGAGCAATGCAGACTGGTAAATCGAAGCGAAGAACCTGAACCAAAAATACGAAATGTTTCCTCAACATTCCCACAGTAAGGGTGCCACCATGCCCAGTTCCAAAGAACGAATTGTGACTCGATTTAAAGCAGTGTGACATCAATGTTGTAGCAGCTGCCGATGTTACTATGGGGATCGTGAACAGTGGTGTGTGGGTTCCACAGGTTCTGATGTCGTGTTCCTCGATGCTCCTTGTAGCGTCGTAACTCTCAGTATTACAGTAACTCCGCGTTTTCAGGTCGCTGTCGTAAATACAGGTGTTCACTCGAGCAATGCAGCCTGGTAAATCGAAGCCAAGAACCTGAGCCAAAAAGACGAAATGGCTCCTACACATTGCCTCGCTCAGAGTGCCACCATGCCTTGTGCAAAAGAACGAAACGTAACTCGATTTAAAGTAGTGTGACGTCAATGTTGCAGCAGATGCCGATGTTACGCTGGGGGCCGTGAACAGTGGTGGATCGGTTCCACAGGGGCTGATGCCGTGTTCTCGATGTTCCTTGTAGCGTCGTAACCCTGGATATTACACTAAAAAGCGTTTTCAGGTCACTGTCCTAAATGCAGGTGTTCACATGAGCAATGCAGCCTGGTAGAACGAAGCCACGAACCTGAACCAAAACATGAAATGGTTCCTCAACATCACCTCGCTCAGAGTGCCACCATGCCTTGTGCCAAAGAACGAAACGTAACTCGATTTAAAGTAGTGTGACGTCAATGTTGCAGCAGATGCCGATGTTACGCTGGGGGCCGTGAACAGTGGTGGATCGGTTCCACAGGGGCTGATGCCGTGTTCTCGATGTTCCTTGTAGCGTCGTAACCCTGGGTATTACACTAAATAAGCGTTTTCAGGTCGCCGTCTTAAATGCAGGTGTTCACTTGAGCAAAGCAGCCTGGTAGAACGAAGCCAAGAACCTGAACCAAAAGATGAAATGGTTCCTCAAGATCACCTCGATCAGTGCACCACCATGCCTAGTGCCAAAGAACGAAACGTGCCTCGATTTATAGCAGTGTGACGACAATGTTGCAGCAGCTGCCGATGTTACGCTGGAGCACGTGAACAGCGGTGAATCGGTTCCACACGTTCTGATGCCATGTTGCTCGATTTTCCTTGTAGCGTCGTAACCCTGGGTATCACAGTAATTAAGCGTTTTCAGGTCGCTGTCTTAAATGCAGGTGTTCACTCGAGCAATGCAGCCTGGTAGAACGAAGCCAAGAACCTGAATCAAAAATACGAAATGGTTCCTCAACATCACCTCGCTTAGAGTGCCACCATGCCCTGTGCTAAAGAACGAGACCTGACGTCAATGTTGTACCAGCGGCCGATGCTACGCTGAGGGCCGTGAACAGTGGTGGATCGGTTCCAGTGGTGCTGATGCCGTGTTGCTTGATGTTACTTGTAGCGCCTAACTCTCGGTATTAAAGTAATTCAGCGTTTTCAGGTCGCTGTCCTAAATGCAGGTGTTCACTTGAGCAATGCAGCCTTTTAGAACGAAGCCAAGAACCTCAACCAAAAAGACGAAATGGTTCCTCAAACTCACCTCGCTTAGAGTGCCACCATGCCCTGTGCTAAAGGACGAAACCTGACGTCAATGTTGTACCAGCGGCCGATGTTACGCTGAGGGCCGTGAACAGTGGTGGATCGGTTCCACAGGTACTGATGCCGTTGTTGCTCGATGTTCCTTGTATCGTCGTAACTCTCGGTAATACAGCAATTCAGCGTATTCAGGTCGCTGTCGTAAATGCAGGTGTTTACTCGAGCAATGTAGCCTGGTAAAACGAAGCCTAGAACCTGAACCAAAAAGACGAAATGGTTCCTCAGCATCTCCTCGCTCAGAGTGCCACCATGCCCTGTGCCAAAGAATGAAACGTGACTCGATTTAAAGCAGTGTGACGTCAATGTTGCAGCAGCTGCCTATGTTACGCTGGTGGCCGTGAACAGTGGTGGATCGGTTCCACCGGTGCTGATACCGTGTTGCTCGATGTTCTTTGTAGCGTCGTAACCCTGGGTATCAAAGCATTCAGCGTTTTCAGGTCGCTGCCCTAAATGCAGGTGATCATTCGAGCAATGCAGCCTGGTAGAACGAAGCCAAGAACCTGAACAAAAAAGGCGAAATGGTTCCTCACCATCACCTCGCTCAGAGTGCCACCATGCCCTTTGCCAAAGAACGAAACGCAACTCGATTTCAAAAGTGTGACGTCAATGTTGCAGCAGCTGCCAATGTTACGCTGGTGGCCGCGAACAGTGGTTGATCGGTTCCACCGGTGCTGATGCCGTGTTGCTCGATGTTCCTTGTAGCGTCGTAACTCTCGGTATTACAGTAATTAAGCGTTTTCAGGTCGCTGTCGTAATTGCAGGTGTTCAGTCGAGCAATGCAGCCTGGTATAACGAAGCCAAGAACCTCATCCAAAAAGACGAAATGGTTCCTGAACATCACCTCGATCAGGGTGCCACCATGCCCAGCGCCAAAGAACGAAACGTGACTCGATTTAAAACAGTGTGACGACAATTCTGCAGTAGCTGCCGATTTTACGCTGGGGCCATGAACAGTGGTGGATCGGTTCCACAGGTGCTGATGCCGTGTTGCTCTATGTTCCTTGTAGCGTCGTAACTCTCGGTAATACAGTAATTCAGCGTTTTCAGGTCGCTGTCTTAAATGCAGGTGTTCACTCGAGCAATGCAGACTGGTAAATCGAAGCGAAGAACCTGAACCAAAAATACGAAATGTTTCCTCAACATTCCCACACTAAGGGTGCCACCATGCCCAGTTCCAAAGAACGAATTGTGACTCGATTTAAAGCAGTGTGACATCAATGTTGTAGCAGCTGCCGATGTTACTATGGGGATCGTGAACAGTGGTGTGTGGGTTCCGCAGGTTCTGATGTCGTGTTCCTCGATGCTCCTTGTAGCGTCGTAACTCTCAGTATTACAGTAACTCAGCGTTTTCAGGTCGCTGTCGTAAATACAGGTGTTCACTCGAGCAATGCAGCCTGGTAGAACGAAGCCAAGAACCTGAACCAAAACATGAAAGGGTTCCTCAACATCACCTCGCTCAGAGTGCCACCATGCCTTGTGCCAAAGAACGAAACGTAACTCGATTTAAAGTAGTGTGACGTCAATGTTGCAGCAGATGCCGATGTTACGCTGGGGGCCGTGAACAGTGGTGGATCGGTTCCACAGGGGCTGATGCCGTGTTCTCGATGTTCCTTGTAGCGTCGTAGCCCTGGGTATTACACTAAATAAGCGTTTTCAGGTCGCCGTCTTAAATGCAGGTGTTCACTTGAGCAATGCAGCCTGGTAGAACGAAGCCAAGAACCTGAACCAAAAGATGAAATGGTTCCTCAAGATCACCTCGATCAGTGCACCACCATGCCTAGTGCCAAAGAACGAAACGTGCCTCGATTTATAGCAGTGTGACGACAATGTTGCAGCAGCTGCCGATGTTACGCTGGAGCACGTGAACAGCGGTGAATCGGTTCCACACGTTCTGATGCCAAGTTGCTCGATTTTCCTTGTAGCGTCGTAACCCTGGGTATCACAGTAATTAAGCGTTTTCAGGTCGCTGTCTTAAATGCAGGTGTTCACTCGAGCAATGCAGCCTGGTAGAACGAAGCCAAGAACCTGAATCAAAAATACGAAATGGTTCCTCAACATCACCTCGCTTAGAGTGCCACCATGCCCTGTGCTAAAGAACGAGACCTGACGTCAATGTTGTACCAGCGGCCGATGCTACGCTGAGGGCCGTGAACAGTGGTGGATCGGTTCCAGTGGTGCTGATGCCGTGTTGCTTGATGTTACTTGTAGCGCCTAACTCTCGGTATTACAGTAATTCAGCGTTTTCAGGTCGCTGTCCTAAATGCAGGTGTTCACTTGAGCAATGCAGCCTTTTAGAACGAAGCCAAGAACCTCAACCAAAAAGACGAAATGGTTCCTCAAACTCACCTCGCTTAGAGTGCCACCATGCCCTGTGCCAAAGAACGAAACGTGACTCGATTTAAAGCAGTGTGATGTCAATGTTGCAGCAGCTGCCTATGTTACGCTGGTGGCCATGAACAGTGGCGGATTGGTTCCACAAGTGTTGATGCCGTGTTGCTCGATGTTCCTTGTAGTGTCGTAACTCTCGGTATTACAGTAATTAAGCGTTTTCAGGTCGCTGTCGTAAATGCAGGTGTTCAGTCGAGCAATGCAGCCTGGTAGAACGAAGCCAAGAACCTCAACCAAAAAGACGAAATGGTTCTTCAAAATCACCTCGATCAGGGTGCCACCATGCCCAGTGCCAAAGAACTAAACGTGGCTCGATTTAAAGCAGTGTGGCGTCATTGTTGCAGAAGATGCCGATGTTACGCTAGGGGCCGTGAACAGTGGTGGATCGGTTCCACAGGTGCTGATGCCGAGTTGCTCGATGTTCCTTGTAGCGTCGTAACTCTCGGTAATACAGTAAATTAGCGTTTTCAGGTCGCTGCCTTAAATGCAGGTAGTCATTTGAGCAAAACAGCCTGGTAGAACGAAGCCAAGAACCTGAACCAAAAAGACGAAATGGTTCCACAACATCACCTCGTACCGAGTGCCACAATGTCCAGTGACAAAGAACAAAACGTGACTCGATTTAAAACACTGAGACGTCAATGCTGCAGCAGCTGCCGATGTTGCGCTGGGGCTATGAACAGTGTCGGATCGGTTCCACCGGTGCTGATGCCGTGTTGCTCGATGTTCTTTGTAGCGTCGTAACTCTCAGTATTACAGTAATTAAGCGTTTTCAGGTCGCTGTAGTAAATGCAGGTGTTCAGTCGAGCAATGCAGCTTGGTAGAGCGAAGCTAAGAACCTGAACCAAAAAGACGAAATGGTTCCTCAACATCACCTCGCTCAGAGTGCCACCATGCCTTGTGGCAAACTATGAAACGTGACTCGATTTAAAGCAGTGTGACGTCAATGTTGCAGCAGCTGCCGATGTTACGCTGGAGATCCTGAACAGTGGTGAATCGGTTCCACACGTTCTGATGCCATGTTGCTGGATTTTCCTTGTAGCGTCGTAACCCTGGGTATCACTGTAATTCAGCGTTTTCAGGTCGCTGCCTTAAATGCAGGTATTCACTCGAGCAATGCAGCCTGGTAGAACGAAGCCAAGAACCTGGACCAAAAAGACGAAAAGGTTCCTCAACATCACCTCGCTTAGAGTGCCACCATGCCCTGTGCTAAAGAACGAAAAATGACTCGATTTAAAGTAGTGTCACGTCAATGTTGCAGCAGCTGCCTATGTTACGCTGGGGGCCGTGAACAGTGGTGGATCGGTTCCACAGCTGCTGATGCCGTGTTGCTCGATGTTCTTGTAGCGTCGTAACTCTCGGTATTACAGTAATTAAGCGTTTTCAGGTCGCTGTCGTAAATTTAGGTGTTCAGTCGAGCAATGCAGTTTGGTAGAACGAAGGCAAGTACCTCAACCAAAAAGACGAAATGGTTCCTCAACATCACCTCGCTCAGGTTGCCACCATAACCAGTTCCTAAGAATGAAGCGTGAGTCGATTTAAAGCAGTGTGATGTCAATGTTGTAGCAGCTGCCGATGTTACTATGGGGATCGTGAACAGTGGTGGGTCGGTTCCACAGGTGCTGGTGCCGTGTTGCTCGTTTTTCCTTGTAGCGTCGTAACCCTCGGTATTACACTAAATAAGCGTTTTCATGTCGCTGTCTTAAATGCAGGTGTTCATTCGAGCAATGCAGCCTGGTAGAACGAAGCCAAGAGCCTGAACCAAAAAGACGAAATGGTTCCTCAACATCACCTCGCTCAGAGTGCCACCATGCTCTTTGCCAAAGAATGAAACGTAACTCGATTTAAAGTAGTGGGACGGCAATGTAGCAGCAGATGCCGATGTTACGCTGGGGGCCGTGAACAGTGGTGGATCGGTTCCACAGGGGCTGATGCCGTGTTCTCGATGTTCCTTGTAGCGTCGTAACCCTGGGTATCACAGTAATTCAGCGTTTTCAGGTCACTGTCTTAAATGCAGGTGTTCATTCGAGCAATGCAGCCTAGTAGAACGAAGCCAAGAACCTGAACCAAAAAGACGAAATCGTTCGTCAACATCAACTCGCTCAAAGTGCCACCATGCCCTGTGCCAAAGAACGAAACGTGACTCGATTTAAAGCAGTGTGACGTCAATGTTGCACCAGCTGCCAATGTTACGCTGGTGGCCGTGAACAGTGGTGGATCGGTTCCACCGGTGCTGATGCCGTGTTGCTCGATGTTCCTTGTAGCGTCGTAACTCTCGGTATTACAGTAATTAAGCGTTTTCAGGTCGCTGTCGTATTTGCAGGTGTTCAGTCGAGCAATACAGCCTGGTAGAACGAAGCCAAGAACCTGAACCAAAAAGACGAAATGGTTCCTCAACATCACCTCGCTTAGAGTGTCACCACGCCCTGTGCTAAAGAACGAAACCTGACGTCAATGTTGTACCAGCGGCCGATGTTACGCTGAGGCCGTGAACAGTGCTGGATCGGTTCCAGAGGTGCTGATGCCGTGTTGCATGATGTTACTTGTAGCGCCGTAACTCTTGGTATTACAGTAATTCAGCGTTTTCAGGTCGCTGTCTTAAATGCAGGTGTTCATTCGAGCAATGCAGCCTAGTAGAACGAAGCCAAGAACCTGAACCAAAAAGACGAAATCGTTCGTCAACATCTCCTCGCTCAGAGTGCCAGCATGCCCTGTGCCAAAGAACGAAACGTGACTCAATTTAAAGCAGTGTGACGTCAATGTTGCAGCAGCTGCCGATGTTACGCTGGGCCCATGAGCAATGGTGGATCGGTCCCACAGGTGCTGATGCCGAGTTGCTCGATCTTCCTTGTAGCGTCGTAACTCTCGGTAATACAGCAATTCAGCGTTTTCAGGTCGCTGTCGTAAATGCAGGTGTTCATTTGAGCAATGCTGCCTGGTAAAACGAAGCCTAGAACCTGAACCAAAAAGACGAAATGGTTCCTCAACATCTCCTCGCTCAGAGTGCCACCATGCCCTGTGCCAAAGAACGAAACGTGACTCGATTTAAAGCAGTGTGACGTCAATGTTGCAGCAGCTGCCTATGTTACGCTGGTGGCCGTGAACAGTGGTGGATCGGTTTCACCGGTGCTGATGCCGTGTTGCTCGATGTTCTTTGTAGCGTCGTAACTCTCGGTATTACAGTAATTAAGCGTTTTCAGGTCGCTGTCTTAAAAGCAGGTGTTCATTTGAGCAATGCAGGCTGGTAGAACGAAGCAAGAACCTCAACCAAAAAGACGAAATGGTTCCTCAACATCACCTCGATCAGGGTGCCACCATGCCCAGTGCCAAAGAATTAAAGGTGACTCGATTTAAAACTGTGTGACGTCAATGTTGCAGCAGCTGCAGATGTTACGCTGGGCCCATGAGCAGTGGTGGATCGGTCCCACAGGTGCTGATGCCGTGTTCTCGATGTTCCTTGTAGCGTCGTAACCCTGTGTATCGCAGTAATTCAGCGTTTTCAGGTCGCTGTCTTAAATGCAGGTGTTCGCTCGAGCAATGCAGCCTGGTAGAACGAAGCCAAGAACCTGAACCGAAAAGTCGAAATGGTTCCTCAACATCACCTCTCTCAGGGTGCCATCACACCCAGTTCAAAAGAACGAAGCTTGACTCGATTTATTGCAGTGTGACGTCATGTTGCAGCAGCTGCCGATGTTACTCTGGAGCACGTGAACAGTAGTGAATCGGTTCCACACGTTCTGATGCCATGTTGCTCGATTTTCCTTGTAGCGTCGTAACCCTGGGTATCACAGTAATTCAGCGTTTTCAGGTCACTGTCTTAAATGCAGGTGTTCACTCGAGCAATGCAGCCTGGTAGAACGAAGCCAAGAACCTGAACCAAAAAGACGAAATGGTTCCTCAACATCACCTCGCTTAGAGTGCCACCACGCCCTGTGCTAAAGAACGAAACCTGACGTCAATGTTGTACCAGCGGCCGATGTTACGCTGAGGGCCGTGAACAGTGGTGGATCGGTTCCAGAGGTGCTGATGCCGTGTTGCTTGATGTTACTTGTAGCGCCGTAACTCTTGGTATTACAGTAATTCAGCGTTTTCAGGTCACTGTCTTAAATGCAGGTGTTCATTCGAGCAATGCGGCCTAGTAGAACGAAGCCAAGAACCTGAACCAAAAAGACGAAATCGTTCGTCAACATCTCCTCGCTCAGAGTGCCACCATGCCCTGTGCCAAAGAACGAAACCTGACTCGATTTAAAGCAGTGTGACGTCAATGTTGCACCAGCTGCCAATGTTACGCTGGTGGCCGTGAACAGTGGTGGATCGGTTCCACCGGTGCTGATGCCGTGTTGCTCGATGTTGCTTGTAGCGTCGTAACTCTCGGTATTACAGTAATTAAGCGTTTTCAGGTCGCTGTCGTAATTGCAGGTGTTCAGTCGAGCAATGTAGCCTGGTAGAACGAAGCCAAGAACCGGAACCAAAAAGACGAAATGGTTCCTCAACATCACCTCGATCAGGGTGCCACCATGCCCAGTGCCAAAGAACTAAACGTGACTCGATTTAAAACAGTGTGACGCCAATGTTGCAGCAGCTGCCGATGTTAAGCTGGTGGCCGTGAACAGTGGTGGATCGGTTCCACCGGTGCTGATGCCGTGTTGCTCGATGTTCTTTGTAGCGTCGTAACTCTCGGTATTACAGTAATTAAGCGTTTTTAGGTCGCTGTCTTAAAAGCAGTTGTTCATTTGAGCAATGCAGCCTGGTAAAACGAAGCCTAGAACCTGAACCAAAAAGACGAAATGGTTCCTCAACATCTCCTCGCTCAGAGTGCCACCATGCCCTGTGCCAAAGAACGAAACGTGACTCGATTTAAAGCAGTGTTACGTCAATGTTGCAGCAGCTGCCTATGTTACGCTGGTGGCCGTGAACAGTGGTGGATCGGTTCCACCGGTGCTGATGCCGTGTTGCTCGATGTTCTTTGTAGCGTCGTAACTCTCGGTATTACAGTAATTAAGCGTTTTCAGGTCGCTGTCGTAAATGCAGGTGTTCAGTCGGGCAATGCAGCCTGGTAGAACGAAGCAAGAACCTCAACCAAAAAGACGAAATGGTTCCTCAACATCACCTCGATCAGGGTGCCACCATGCCCAGTGCCAAAGAATTAAACGTGACTCGATTTAAAACTGTGTGACGTCAATGTTGCAGCAGCTGCCGATGTTACGCTGGGCCCATGAACAGTGGTGGATCGGTCCCACAGGTGCTGATGCCGAGTTGCTCGATCTTCCTTGTAGCGTCGTAACTCTCGGTAATACAGTAAATTAGCGTTTTCAGGTCGCTGTCTTAAATGCAGGGGTTCATTTGAGCAATGCAGCCTGGTAGAACGAAGCCTAGAACCTGAACCAAAAAGAGGAAATGGTTCCTCAACATCACCTCGCTCAGAGTGCCACCATGTCCAGTGACAAAGAACGAAACGTGACTCGATTTAAAACACTGTGACGTCAATGCTTCAGCAGCTGCCGGTATTACGGTGGGGCTATGAACAGTGTCGGATAGGTTTCACAAGTGCTGATGCCGTGTTGCTCGATGTTCCTTGTATCGTCGTAACTCTCGGTAATACAGCAATTCAGCGTTTTCAGGTCGCTGTCGTAAATGCAGGTGTTCACTCGAGCAATGCAGCCTGGTAAAACGAAGCCTAGAACCTGAACCAAAAAGACGAAATGGTTCCTCAACATCACCTCGCTCAGAGTGCCACCATGTCCAGTGACAAAGAACGAAACGTGACTCGATTTAAAACACTGTGACGTCAATGCTGCAGCAGCTGCGATGTTACGCTGGGGCTATGAACAGTGTCGGATTGGTTCCACAGGTGCTGATGCCGTGTTGCTCGATGTTCCTTGTATCGTCGTAACTCTCGGTAATACAGCAATTCAGCGTTTTCAGGTCGCTGTCGTAATTGCAGGTGTTCAGTCGAGCAATGCAGCCTGGTATAACGAAGCCAAGAACCTCATCTAATAAGACGAAATGGTTCCTCAACATCACCTCGATCAGGGTGCCACCATGCCCAGTTGCAAAGAACGAAACGTGACTCGATTTAAAACAGTGTGACGACAATGCTGCAGTAGCTGCAGATGTTAAACTGGGGCCATGAACAGTGGTGGATCGGTTCCACAGGTGCTGATGCCGTGTTGCTCTATGTTCCTTGTAGCGTCGTAACTCTCAGTAATACAGTAATTCAGCGTTTTCAGGTCGCTGTCGTAAGTGCACGTGTTCACTCGAGCAATGCAGACTGGTAGAACAAAATCAAGAACCTGAACCAAAAAGACGAAATGGTTCCTTAACATCACCTCGCTCAGAGTGCCACCATGCCTTGTAGCAAAGAATGAAACGTGACTCGATTTAAAGCAGTGTGACGTCAATGTTGCAGCAGATGCCGATGTTACGCTGGGGGCCGTGAACAGTGGTGGATCGTTGCCACAGGAGCTGATTCCGTGTTGCTCGATGTTCCTTGTAGCGTCGTAACTGCCGGTAATACAGTAATTCAGATTTTCCAGGTCGCTGTCGTATATGCAGGTGTTCACTCGAGCAATGCAGCCTTGTAGAACAAAGCCAAGAACCTGAACCAAAAGATGAAATGGTTCCTCAACATCGCCTCGCTTAGAGTGCCACCATGCCCTGTGCCAAAGAACGAAACGTGACTATTTAAAGCAGAGTGCCGCCAATGTTGCAGCAGCTGAATATGTTACGCTGGTGGCCGTGTACAGTGGTGGATGTGTTCCAGCGGTGCTGATGCCGTGTTGCTCGATGTTCTTTGTAGCGTCGTAACTCTCACTATTACAGTAATTAAGCGTTTTAAATCCGCTGTCGTAAATGCAGGTGTTCAGTCGAGCAATGCAGCCTGGTAGAACGAAGCCAAGAACCTCAACCAAAAAGACGAAATGGTTCCTCAACATCACCTCGATCAGTGCACCACCATGCCCAGTGCCAAAGAACGAAACGTGCCTCGATTTATAGCAGTGTGACGTCAATGTTGTAGCAGTGGCCGATGTTACGCGGAGGGCCGTGAACAGAGGTGGATCGGTTCCTCAGCTGCTGATGCCTTGGTGCTCGATTTTCCTGGTAGGTTCGTAACTCTCGGTATTACGCGAAATAAGCGTTTTCAGGTCACTGTCTTAAATGCAGGTGTTCATTCGAGCAATGCAGCCTGGTAGAACGAAGCCAAGAACCTGAACCAAAAAGACGAAATGGTTCCTCAACATCACCTCGTTCAGAGTGCCACCATGCCCTTTGCCAAAGAACGAAACGTGACTCGATTTAAAAAAGTGTGACGTCAATGTTGCAGCAGCTGCCAATGTTACGCTGGTGGCCGTGAACAGTGGTGGACCGGTTCCACCGGTGCTGATGCCATGTTGCTCGATGTTCCTTGTAGCGTCGTAACTCTCGATATTACAGTAATTAAGCGTTTTCAGGGCGCTGTCGTAATTGCAGGTGTTCAGTCTAGCAATGTAGCCTGGTGGAATGAAGCCAAGAACCTGAACCAAAAGACGAAATGGTTCTTCAATATCACCTCGCTCAGGGTGCCACCATGCCCTGTGCCAAAGAACGAAACGTGACTCGATTTAAAAAAGTGTGACGTCAATGTTGCAGCAGCTGCCAATGTTACGCTGGTGGCCGTGAACAGTGGTGGATCGGTTCCACCGGTGCTGATGCCGTATTGCTCGATGTTCCTTGTAGCGTCGTAACTCTCGGTATTACAGTAATTAGGCGTTTTCAGGTCGCTGTCGTAATTGCAGGTGTTCGGTCGAGCAATGTAGCCTGGCAGAATGAAGCCAAGAACCTTAACCAAAAAGACGAAATGGTTCTTCAATATCACCTCGCTCAGGGTGCCACCATGCCCTGTGCCAAAGAACGAAACGTGACTCGATTTAAAGCAGTGTGACGTCAATGTTGCAGCAGCTGCCGATGTTACGCTGGGCCCATGAGCAATGGTGGATCGGTCCCACAGGTGCTGATGCCGAGTTGCTCGATCTTCCTTGTAGCGTCGTAACTCTCGGTAATACAGCAATTCAGCGTTTTCAGGTCGCTGTCGTAAATGCAGGTGTTCATTTGAGCAATGCAGCCTGGTAAAACGAAGCCTAGAACCTGAACCAAAAAGACGAAATGGTTCCTCAACATCTCCTCGCTCAGAGTGCCACCATGCCTTGTGCCAAAGAACGAAACGTGACTCGATTTAAAGCAGTGTGACGTCAATGTTGCAGCAGCTGCCTATGTTACGCTGGTGGCCGTGAACAGTGGTGGATCGGTTTCACCGGTGCTGATGCCGTGTTGCTCGATGTTCTTTGTAGCGTCGTAACTCTCGGTATTACAGTAATTAAGCGTTTTCAGGTCGCTGTCTTAAAAGCAGGTGTTCATTTGAGCAATGCAGGCTGGTAGAACGAAGCAAGAACCTCAACCAAAAAGACGAAATGGTTCCTCAACATCACCTCGATCAGGGTGCCACCATGCCCAGTGCCAAAGAATTAAACGTGACTCGATTTAAAATTGTGTGACGTCAATGTTGCAGCAGCTGCCGATGTTACGCTGGGCCCATGAGCAGTGGTGGATCGGTCCCACAGGTGCTGATGCCGTGTTCTCGATGTTCCTTGTAGCGTCGTAACCCTGTGTATCGCAGTAATTCAGCGTTTTCAGGTCGCTGTCTTAAATGCAGGTGTTCGCTCGAGCAATGCAGCCTGGTAGAACGAAGCCAAGAACCTGAACCGAAAAGTCGAAATGGTTCCTCAACATCACCTCTCTCAGGGTGCCATCACACCCAGTTCAAAAGAACGAAGCTTGACTCGATTTATTGCAGTGTGACGTCATGTTGCAGCAGCTGCCGGTGTTACTCTGGAGCACGTGAACAGTGGTGAATCGGTTCCACACGTTCTGATGCCATGTTGCTCGATTTTCCTTGTAGCGTCGTAACCCTGGGTATCACAGTAATTCAGCGTTTTCAGGTCACTGTCTTAAATGCAGGTGTTCACTCGAGCAATGCAGCCTGGTAGAACGAAGCCAAGAACCTGAACCAAAAAGACGAAATGGTTCCTCAACATCACCTCGCTTAGGGTGCCACCACGCCCTGTGCTAAAGAACGAAACCTGACGTCAATGTTGTACCAGCGGCCGATGTTACGCTGAGGGCCGTGAACAGTGGTGGATCGGTTCCAGAGGTGCTGATGCCGTGTTGCTTGATGTTACTTGTAGCGCCGTAACTCTTGGTATTACAGTAATTCAGCGTTTTCAGGTCACTGTCTTAAATGCAGGTGTTCATTCGAGCAATGCGGCCTAGTAGAACGAAGCCAAGAACCTGAACCAAAAAGACGAAATCGTTCGTCAACATCTCCTCGCTCAGAGTGCCACCATGCCCTGTGCCAAAGAACGAAACCTGACTCGATTTAAAGCAGTGTGACGTCAATGTTGCAGCAGCTGCCTATGTTACGTAGGTGGCCGTGAACAGTGGTGGATCGGTTCCAGCGGTGCTGATGCCGTGTTGCTCGATGTTCTTTGTAGCGTCGTAACTCTCGGTATTACAGTAATTAAGCGTTTTCAGGTCGCTGTCGTAAATACAGGTGTTCAGTCGAGCAATGCAGCCTGGAAGAACGAAGCCAAGAACCTCAACCAAAAAGACGAAATGGTTCCTCAACATCACCTCGATCAGGGTTCCACCATGCCCAGTGCCAAAGAACTAAATGTGACTCGATTTAAAACAGTGTGACGCCAATGTTGCAGCAGCTGCCGATGTTAAGCTGGTGGCCGTGAACAGTGGTGGATCGGTTCCACCGGTGCTGATGCCGTGTTGCTCGATGTTCTTTGTAGCGTCGTAACTCTCGGTATTACAGTAATTAAGCGTTTTTAGGTCGCTGTCTTAAAAGCAGTTGTTCATTTGAGCAATGCAGCCTGGTAAAACGAAGCCTAGAACCTGAACCAAAAAGACGAAATGGTTCCTCAACATCTCCTCGCTCAGAGTGCCACCATGCCCTGTGCCAAAGAACGAAACGTGACTCGATTTAAAGCAGTGTTACGTCAATGTTGCAGCAGCTGCCTATGTTACGCTGGTGGCCGTGAACAGTGGTGGATCGGTTCCACCGGTGCTGATGCCGTGTTGCTCGATGTTCTTTGTAGCGTCGTAACTCTCGGTATTACAGTAATTAAGCGTTTTCAGGTCGCTGTCGTAAATGCAGGTGTTCAGTCGGGCAATGCAGCCTGGTAGAACGAAGCAAGAACCTCAACCAAAAAGACGAAATGGTTCCTCAACATCACCTCGATCAGGGTGCCACCATGCCCAGTGCCAAAGAATTAAACGTGACTCGATTTAAAACTGTGTGACGTCAGTGTTGCAGCAGCTGCCGATGTTACGCTGGGCCCATGAGCAGTGGTGGATCGGTCCCACAGGTGCTGATGCCGAGTTGCTCGATCTTCCTTGTAGCGTCGTAACTCTCGGTAATACAGTAAATTAGCGTTTTCAGGTCGCTGTCTTAAATGCAGGTGTTCATTTGAGCAATGCAGCCTGGTAGAACGAAGCCTAGAACCTGAACCGAAAAGACGAAATGGTTCCTCAACATCACCTCGCTCAGAGTGCCACCATGTCCAGTGACAAAGAACAAAACGTGACTCGATTTAAAACACTGTGACGTCAATGCTTCAGCAGCTGCCGGTATTACGGTGGGGCTATGAACAGTGTCGGATAGGTTTCACAGGTGCTGATGCCGTGTTGCTCGATGTTCCTTGTATCGTCGTAACTCTCGGTAATACAGCAATTCAGCGTTTTCAGGTCGCTGTCGTAAATGCAGGTGTTCACTCGAGGAATGCAGCCTGGTAAAACGAAGCCTAGAACCTGAACCAAAAAGACGAAATGGTTCCTCAACATCACCTCGCTCAGAGTGCCACCATGTCCAGTGACAAAGAACGAAACGTGACTCGATTTAAAACACTGAGACGTCAATGCTGCAGCAGCTGCGATGTTACGCTGGGGCTATGAACAGTGTCGGATTGGTTCCACAGGTGCTGATGCCGTGTTGCTCGATGTTCCTTGTATCGTCGTAACTCTCGGTAATACAGCAATTCAGCGTTTTCAGGTCGCTGTCGTAATTGCAGGTGTTCAGTCGAGCAATGCAGCCTGGTATAACGAAGCCAAGAAGCTCATCTAAAAAGACGAAATGGTTCCTCAACATCACCTCGATCAGGGTGCCACCATGCCCAGTTGCAAAGAACGAAACGTGACTCGATTTTCTTTGAACCTTGGCGAGTGTATGTTTTTTTTCATCAGTATGAATTTTCCCCGCCAGACGGGATTCCGTCGAACCCTAGACTTCATTACTCACCGCGAAAAGTACGGGCCGCCAGCCGTAACCAAGATTCGACAGTTCGTCGCACTGAAAACGAGGCTTACCTCCTTCCTGTGCCACCTACGCTTCAACCTCCGATGCAAGAGCCATGGGTTGGTCCCGAAGTCCATGCGTCTACCAATTCTGGTATGTACCCCGTTTGGGAAAAATGTTATCACTCGAGCCGAAAAACTTCTACTACAAGCGAGAATTCTGGAGACAAGATCAACGATTAAGCGTCTGGAGAACGACATCTTCTTCGCTCAACAGGCACTAGAACGTACCCTAGCTATGGACGCCTTTGATGTCCTGCTCTACGCGAACAGTGTGGCAGCGAACACTCAGGAACAAAGACAGCAGAATCAAGAAACGAAGTTCCGGTTGCTCCTAGGGCGGCAGACAGAAGAGACAGCAACTTCTTGCGTACACAACCTGTCTTCGTACAAGCTAGACCATGCTGAACTCTCGCTTCTTAACAAGGGACTCAACTTCAACACTGGACCCGTCCCCGATGCGAAAAGCATGACATGTGCCGTTGAGCTAGCAGTGCGAAAGATTGACGCCAGCCTACGCGACCAAGCACGTTCTCGTGCCATCGGAGCACTTTCAAAGTTACGAAAAGAAAAAGACAGCGCACTCCCACGCCCTGAAAAGGAAGCCCTCAAAAGATTACAAAAGAATGAGGCAATCGTGATCCTTCCGGCCGACAAGGGGAACGCCACTGTGGTGCTAGATCGGACTGAATATATAAAAAAGATGTCGGCACTTTTGGAGGACAAAAATACCTATAAAAAGATAAACCGGGACCCGACCAGAAAGATAGAAGCTGAACTTCAGAAGCTTCTCGCTGATGTATTCAAATACGTCCCCCCGTCCGACGGTCAATATATCTACAACAAGCTACTGTGTCACAATGGCGCCGCTCCTGCCATCTACGGCGTACCAAAAGTGCACAAAGAGGGCACACCGCTCCGTCCAATTGTGGACTTTACACGGTCCCCGCTGAACAAGCTCTCTGGCTACCTTCACCGGGTGCTGGCCCCTCTAGCGGGAAAAACCGCCACGCACGTCCGGAATGCAAGCGACTTCGTCGAGAAGCTGAAGAATGTGCCCATTGACGACACCCAAGTAATGGCTTCTTTCGATGTGAAGTCTTTGTTCACATCTGTGCCTGTGGATTTTGCGGTGGAGTGTTGCAAGAAAGCCCTGAACGAAGACACGACTTTGCCTGAACGAACCCCGATTGAAGCCGACGACCTCTGCCGACTCCTAAAATTCTGCCTCTCGAATACTTATTTCACCTTCAACAAGAACTTCTACAGACAGACTTTCGGAACAGCCATGGGTGCCTCAGTTTCTGTAGTATGTGCTAACCTTGCCTTAGAATCAATAGAATCCGCAGCACTTGCCTCATTCGACCCCCCACCGCAGTTTTTTGTACGCTATGTCGACGACTGCTTCTCTGTCATCAACCGGCCAGACGTACACAGGTTTCTAGCGCACCTCAACACGTTCCAGCAAAGCATTCAGTTCACCCTAGAGGAGGAAGTGGATGGCCACATCGCTTTCCTCGACGTCCTCGTGGAACGCTCACCGCATTCTCTGCAAACCACCGTCTATCGTAAACCCACTCACACCGGAAGGTACCTAAACTTTCAGTCATCTCATCCCATCGGGCACAAGCGCTCAGTCGCGGCGTCTCTGTTCAACCGCGCATTTAGGATATGCTCAAGTCCTAAGCGCAGAGCAGCAGAAGTGAAACAGGTCAGGCAAGACCTGATACGGAACGGTTACCCAGCCCAAATACTACGATCCCAAGAACGACGCGCCTCTGCTCCGACTATCCGAACTGACGCATGCGCAAAGAAGCGGGTGCCGATTCCGTATGCCCACGGTGTGAGTGAGAACCTTGCTCGCATCTTTTCAGATTATAACATTCATGTGGCCCACGTCCCGTCGTGCAAACTTCGGCAACGACTCTTGCGAGTCAAGGACCCTCTTGACATCGATAGCTTTCCAGGCGTGATCTACAAGATCCCCTGTCATGATTGCGACGCTTCCTATATCGGAGAAACAGGCAAATTCAAGACAAGGCTCAAACAGCACCAAAATGACGTCGCCAAAGGAAAATCTATCTCAAACGCTTTGGCGCAACATCATCAAGAAACTGGCCATACCATCGACTGGGACGCAGCACGTGTAATTGCAAAGGAAAAATCATTACCAAAACGCCTTCTCATAGAATCATTGTGCATTCAATCCACGCCAAACACGATTAACCGGACCCGTGGCAATCTCCCAGAGATATACCTGCGCACCCTTCAAAAAACTGCCCATATATAGCTCACCTGCCCGTCCTTCGCTTCTTTGTGATCAAGGCACCCGTACGGGCGCCGAAACGTCAATTCCTTCTTGTTTTCTTTGAACCTTGGCGAGTGTATGTTTTTTTTTTTCATCAGTATGAATTTTCCCCGCCAGACGGGATTCCGTCGAACCCTAGACTTCTTTGATTTAAAACAGTGTGACGACAATGCTGCAGTAGCTGCAGATGTTAAGCTGGGGCCATGAACAGTGGTGGATCGGTTCCACAGGTGCTGATGCCGTGTTGCTCTATGTTCCTTGTAGCGTCGTAACTCTCAGTAATACAGTAATTCAGCGTTTTCAGGTCGCTGTCGTAAGTGCAGGTGTTCACTCGAGCAATGCAGACTGGTAGAACAAAATCAAGAACCTGAACCAAAAAGACGAAATGGTTCCTTAACATCACCTCGCTCAGAGTGCCACCATGCCTTGTAGCAAAGAATGAAACGTGACTCGATTTAAAGCAGTGTGACGTCAAGGTTGCAGCAGATGCCGATGTTACGCTGGGGGCCGTGAACAGTGGTGGATCGGTGCCACAGGAGCTGATTCCGTGTTGCTCGATGTTCCTTGTAGCGTCGTAACTGCCGGTAATACAGTAATTCAGATTTTCCAGGTCGCTGTCGTATATGCAGGTGTTCACTCGAGCAATGCAGCCTTGTAGAACAAAGCCAAGAACCTGAACCAAAAAGACGAAATGGTTCCTCAACATCGCCTCGCTTAGAGTGCCACCATGCCCTGTGCCAAAGAACGAAACGTGACTATTTAAAGCAGAGTGCCGCCAATGTTGCAGCAGCTGAATATGTTACGCTGGTGGCCGTGTACAGTGGTGGATGTGTTCCAGCGGTGCTGATGCCGTGTTGCTCGATGTTCTTTGTAGCGTCGTAACTCTCACTATTACAGTAATTAAGCGTTTTAAATCCGCTGTCGTAAATGCAGGTGTTCAGTCGAGCAATGCAGCCTGGTAGAACGAAGCCAAGAACCTCAACCAAAAAGACGAAATGGTTCCTCAACATCACCTCGATCAGTGCACCACCATGCCCAGTGCCAAAGAACGAAACGTGCCTCGATTTATAGCAGTGTGACGTCAATGTTGTAGCAGTGGCCGATGTTACGCGGAGGGCCGTGAACAGAGGTGGATCGGTTCCTCAGCTGCTGATGCCTTGGTGCTCGATTTTCCTGGTAGGTTCGTAACTCTCGGTATTACACGAAATAAGCGTTTTCAGGTCACTGTCTTAAATGCAGGTGTTCATTCGAGCAATGCAGCCTGGTAGAACGAAGCCAAGAACCTGAACCAAAAAGACGAAATGGTTCCTCAACATCACCTCGTTCAGAGTGCCACCATGCCCTTTGCCAAAGAACGAAACGTGACTCGATTTAAAAAAGTGTGACGTCAATGTTGCAGCAGCTGCCAATGTTACGCTGGTGGCCGTGAACAGTGGTGGACCGGTTCCACCGGTGCTGATGCCATGTTGCTCGATGTTCCTTGTAGCGTCGTAACTCTCGATATTACAGTAAAAAAGCGTTTTCAGGGCGCTGTCGTAATTGCAGGTGTTCAGTCTAGCAATGTAGCCTGGTGGAATGAAGCCAAGAACCTGAACCAAAAGACGAAATGGTTCTTCAATATCACCTCGCTCAGGGTGCCACCATGCCCTGTGCCAAAGAACGAAACGTGACTCGATTTAAAAAAGTGTGACGTCAATGTTGCAGCAGCTGCCAATGTTACGCTGGTGGCCGTGAACAGTGGTGGATCGGTTCCACCGGTGCTGATGCCGTATTGCTCCATGTTCCTTGTAGCGTCATAACTCTCGGTATTACAGTAATTAAGCGTTTTCAGGTCGCTGTCGTAATTGCAGGTGTTCGGTCGAGCAATGTAGCCTGGCAGAATGAAGCCAAGAACCTTAACCAAAAAGACGAAATGGTTCTTCAATATGACCTCGCTCAGGGTGCCACCATGCCCAGTTCCAAAGAATGAAGCGTGAGTCGATTTATAGCAGTGTGACGTCAATGTTGTAGCAGCGGCCGATGTTACGCTGAGGGCCGTGAACAGCGGTGGATCGGTTCCACAGATGCTGATGCCGTGGTGCTCGATTTTCCTTGTAGCGTCGTAACCCTCGGTATTACACTAAATAAGCGTTTTCAGGTCGCTGTCTTAAATGCAGGTGTTCATTCGAGCAATGCAGCCTGGTAGAACAAAGCCAAGAACCTGAACCAAAAAGACGAAATGGTTCCTCAACATCACCTCGCTCAGAGTGCCAAAATGCCCTTTGCCTAAGAACGAAACGTGACTCGATTTAAAAAAGTGTGACGTCAATGTTGCAGCAGCTGCCAATGTTACGCTGGTGGCCGCGTACAGTGGTGGACCGGTTCCACCGGTGCTGATGCCATGTTGCTCGATGTTCCTTATAGCGTCATAACTCTCGGTATTACAGTAATTAAGTGTTTTCAGGTCGCTGTCGTAATTGCAGGTGTTCAGTCGAGCAATGTAGCCTGGTGGAATGAAGCCAAGAACCTGAACCAAAAAGACGAAATGGTTCTTCAATATCACCTCGCTCAGGGTGCCACCATGCCCAGTTCCTAAGAATGAAGCGTGAGTCGATTTATAGCAGTGTGACGTCAATGTTGTAGCAGCGGCTGATGTTACGCTGAGGGCCGTGAACAGCGGTGGATCGGTTCCACCGGTGCTGATGCCGTGTTGCTCGATGTTCTTTGTAGCGTCGTAACTCTCGGTAATACAGTAAATTAGCGTTTTCAGGTCGCTGTCTTAAATGCAGGTGTTCATTTGAGCAATGCAGCCTGGTAAAACGAGGCCTAGAACCTAAACCAAAAAGACGAAATGGTTCCTCAACATATCCTCGCTCAGAATGCCACCATTCCCTGTGCCAAAGAACGAAACGTGACTCGAATTAAAGCAGTGTGACGTCAATGTTGCAGCAGCTGCCTATGTTACGCTGGTGGCCGTGAGCAGTGGTGGATCGGTCCCACAGGTGCTGATGCCGTGTTGCTCGATGTTCCTTGTATCGTCGTAACTCTCGGTAATACAGCAATTCAGCGTTTTCAAGTCGCTGTCGTAAATGCAGGTGCTCACTCGAGCAATGCAGCCTGGCAAAACGAAGCCTAGAACCTGAACCAAAAAGACGAAATGGTTCCTCAACATCTCCTCGCTCAGCGTGCCACCATGCCCTGTGCCAAAGAACGAAACGTGACTCGATTTAAAGCAGTGTGACGTCAATGTTGCAGCAGCAGCCTATGTTACGCTGGTGGCCGTGAACTGTGGTAGATAGGTTCCTCCGGTGCTGATGCCGTGTTGCTCGATGTTCTTTCTAGCGTCGTAACTCTCGGTAATACAGCAATTCAGATTTTTCAGGTCGCTGTCGTATATGCAGGTGTTCACTCGAGCAATGCAGCCTTGTAGAACAAAGCTAGGAACCTGAACCAAAAAGACGAAATGGTTCCTCAACATCACCTCGCTCAGGATGCCACCACGACCAGTTCAAAAGAACGAAGAGTGACTAGATTTATTGCAGTGTGACGTCATGTTGCAGCAGCTGCCGATGTTACTATGGGGATCGTGAACAGTGGTGAATCGGTTCCACACATTCTGATGCCATGTTTCTCGATTTTCCTTGTAGCGTCGTAACCCTTGGTATCACTGTAATTCAGCGTTTTCAGGTCGCTGCCTTAAATTCAGGTGTTCACTCGAGCAATGCAGCCTGGTAGAACGAAGCCAAGAACCTGAACCAAAAAGACGAAATGGTTCCTCAACATCACCTCGCTTAGAGTGCCACCATGCCCTGTGCTAAAGAACGAAACCTGACTCGATTTAAAGCAGTGTCACGTCAATGATGCAGCAGCTATTTATGTTACGCTGGGGGGCCGTGAACAGTGGTGGATCGGTTCCACAGCTACTGATGCCGTGTTGCTCGATGTTCTTGTAGCGTTGTAACTCTCGGTATTACAGTAATTGAGCGTTTTCAGGTCGCTGTCGTAAATGCAGGTGTTCAGTCGGCCAATGCAGTTTGGTAGAACGAAGCCAAGCACCTCAACCAAAAAGACGAAATGGTTTCTCAACATCACCTCGCTTAGAGTGCCACCATGCCCTGTGCCAAAGAACGAAACCTGACTCGATTTAAAGCAGTGTGACGTCAATGTTGCAGCAGCTGCCTATGTTGCGCTGGTGGCCGTGAACAGTGGTGGATCGGTTCCACCGGTGCTGATGCCGTGTTGCTCGATGTTCCTTGTAGCGTCGTAACTCTCGGTATTACAGTAATTAAGCGTTTTCAGGTCGCTGTCGTAATTGCAGGTGTTCAGTCGAGCAATGTAGCCTGGTGGAATGAAGCCAAGAACCTGAACCAAAAAGAAATGGTTCTTCAATATCACCTCGCTCATGGTGCCACTATGCCCAGTTCCTAAGAATGAAGCGTGAGTCGATTTATAGCAGTGTGACGTCAATGTTGTAGCAGTGGCCGATGTTACGCGGAGGGCCGTGAACAGAGGTGGATCGGTTCCTCAGCTGCTGATGCCTTGGTGCTCGATTTTCCTGGTAGGTTCGTAACTCTCGGTATTACACGAAATAAGCGTTTTCAGGTCACTGTCTTAAATGCAGGTGTTCATTCGAGCAATGCAGCCTGGTAGAACGAAGCCAAGAACCTGAACCAAAAAGACGAAATGGTTCCTCAACATCACCTCGTTCAGAGTGCCACCATGCCCTTTGCCAAAGAACGAAACGTGACTCGATTTAAAAAAGTGTGGACGTCAATGTTGCAGCAGCTGCCAATGTTACGCTGGTGGCCGTGAACAGTGGTGGACCGGTTCCACCGGTGCTGATGCCATGTTGCTCGATGTTCCTTGTAGCGTCGTAACTCTCGATATTACAGTAATTAAGCGTTTTCAGGGCGCTGTCGTAATTGCAGGTGTTCAGTCTAGCAATGTAGCCTGGTGGAATGAAGCCAAGAACCTGAACCAAAAAGACGAAATGGTTCTTCAATATCACCTCGCTCAGGGTGCCACCATGCCCTGTGCCAAAGAACGAAACGTGACTCGATTTAAAAAAGTGTGACGTCAATGTTGCAGCAGCTGCCAATGTTACGCTGGTGGCCGTGAACAGTGGTGGATCGGTTCCACCGGTGCTGATGCCGTATTGCTCGATGTTCCTTGTAGCGTCGTAACTCTCGGTATTACAGTAATTAAACGTTTTCAGGTCGCTGTCGTAATTGCAGGTGTTCGGTCGAGCAATGTAGCCTGGCAGAATGAAGCCAAGAACCTTAACCAAAAAGACGAAATGGTTCTTCAATATCACCTCGCTCAGGGTGCCTCCATGCCCAGTTCCAAAGAATGAAGCGTGAGTCGATTTATAGCAGTGTGACGTCAATGTTGTAGCAGCGGCCGATGTTAGGCTGAGGGCCGTGAACAGCGGTGGATCGGTTCCACAGATGCTGATGCCGTGGTGCTCGATTTTCCTTGTAGCGTCGTAACCCTCGGTATTACACTAAATAAGCGTTTTCAGGTCGCTGTCTTAAATGCAGGTGTTCATTCGAGCAATGCAGCCTGGTAGAACAAAGCCAAGAACCTGAACCAAAAAGACGAAATGGTTCCTCAACATCACCTCGCTCAGAGTGCCAAAATGCCCTTTGCCTAAGAACGAAACGTGACTCGATTTAAAAAAGTGTGACGTCAATGTTGCAGCAGCTGCCAATGTTACGCTGGTGGCCGCGTACAGTGGTGGACCGGTTCCACCGGTGCTGATGCCATGTTGCTCGATGTTCCTTATAGCGTCATAACTCTCGGTATTACAGTAATTAAGTGTTTTCAGGTCGCTGTCGTAATTGCAGGTGTTCAGTCGAGCAATGTAGCCTGGTGGAATGAAGCCAAGAACCTGAACCAAAAAGACGAAATGGTTCTTCAATATCACCTCGCTCAGGGTGCCACCATGCCCAGTTCCTAAGAATGAAGCGTGAGTCGATTTATAGCAGTGTGACGTCAATGTTGTAGCAGCGGCTGATGTTACGCTGAGGGCCGTGAACAGCGGTGGATCGGTTCCACCGGTGCTGATGCCGTGTTGCTCGATGTTCTTTGTAGCGTCGTAACTCTCGGTAATACAGTAAATTAGCGTTTTCAGGTCGCTGTCTTAAATGCAGGTGTTCATTTGAGCAATGCAGCCTGGTAAAACGAGGCCTAGAACCTAAACCAAAAAGACGAAATGGTTCCTCAACATATCCTCGCTCAGAATGCCACCATTCCCTGTGCCAAAGAACGAAACGTGACTCGAATTAAAGCAGTGTGACGTCAATGTTGCAGCAGCTGCCTATGTTACGCTGGTGGCCGTGAGCAGTGGTGGATCGGTCCCACAGGTGCTGATGCCGTGTTGCTCGATGTTCCTTGTATCGTCGTAACTCTCGGTAATACAGCAATTCAGCGTTTTCAAGTCGCTGTCGTAAATGCAGGTGCTCACTCGAGCAATGCAGCCTGGCAAAACGAAGCCTAGAACCTGAACCAAAAAGACGAAATGGTTCCTCAACATCTCCTCGCTCAGCGTGCCACCATGCCCTGTGCCACAGAACGAAACGTGACTCGATTTAAAGCAGTGTGACGTCAATGTTGCAGCAGCAGCCTATGTTACGCTGGTGGCCGTGAACTGTGGTAGATAGGTTCCTCCGGTGCTGATGCCGTGTTGCTCGATGTTCTTTCTAGCGTCGTAACTCTCGGTAATACAGCAATTCAGATTTTTCAGGTCGCTGTCGTATATGCAGGTGTTCACTCGAGCAATGCAGCCTTGTAGAACAAAGCTAGGAACCTGAACCAAAAAGACGAAATGGTTCCTCAACATCACCTCGCTCAGGATGCCACCACGACCAGTTCAAAAGAACGAAGAGTGACTAGATTTATTGCAGTGTGACGTCATGTTGCAGCAGCTGCCGATGTTACTATGGGGATCGTGAACAGTGGTGAATCGGTTCCACACATTCTGATGCCATGTTTCTCGATTTTCCTTGTAGCGTCGTAACCCTTGGTATCACTGTAATTCAGCGTTTTCAGGTCGCTGCCTTAAATTCAGGTGTTCACTCGAGCAATGCAGCCTGGTAGAACGAAGCCAAGAACCTGAACCAAAAAGACGAAATGGTTCCTCAACATCACCTCGCTTAGAGTGCCACCATGCCCTGTGCTAAAGAACGAAACCTGACTCGATTTAAAGCAGTGTCACGTCAATGATGCAGCAGCTATTTATGTTACGCTGGGGGCCGTGAACAGTGGTGGATCGGTTCCACAGCTACTGATGCCGTGTTGCTCGATGTTCTTGTAGCGTTGTAACTCTCGGTATTACAGTAATTGAGCGTTTTCAGGTCGCTGTCGTAAATGCAGGTGTTCAGTCGACCAATGCAGTTTGGTAGAAAGAAGCCAAGCACCTCAACCAAAAAGACGAAATGGTTTCTCAACATCACCTCGCTTAGAGTGCCACCATGCCCTGTGCCAAAGAACGAAACCTGACTCGATTTAAAGCAGTGTGACGTCAATGTTGCAGCAGATGCCTATGTTGCGCTGGTGGCCGTGAACAGTGGTGGATCGGTTCCACCGGTGCTGATGCCGTGTTGCTCGATGTTCCTTGTAGCGTCGTAACTCTCGGTATTACAGTAATTAAGCGTTTTCAGGTCTCTGTCGTAATTGCAGGTGTTCAGTCGAGCAATGTAGCCTGGTGGAATGAAGCCAAGAACCTGAACCAAAAAGAAATGGTTCTTCAATATCACCTCGCTCAGGGTGCCACTATGCCCAGTTCCTAAGAATGAAGCGTGAGTCGATTTATAGCAGTGTGACGTCAATGTTGTAGCAGCGGCCGATGTTACGCTGAGGGTCGTGAACAGCGGTGGATCTGTTCCTCAGGTGTTGATGCCGTGGTGCTCGATTTTCCTTGTAGCGTCGTATCTCTCGGTATTACAGTAATTAAGCGTTTTCAGGTCGCTGTGTAAATGCAGGTGTTCACTCGTGCAATGTAGCCTGGTGGAATGAAGCCAAGAACCTGAACCAAAAAGGCGAAATGGTTGTTCAATATCACCTCACTCAGGGTGCCACCATGCCCTGTGCCAAAGAACGAAACGTGACTCGATTAAAAAAAGTGTGACGTCAATGTTGCAGCAGCTGCCAATGTTACGCTGGTGGCCGTGAACAGTGGTGGATCGGTTCCACCGGTGCTGATGCCGTGTTGCTCGATGTTCCTTGTAGCGTCGTAACTCTCGGTATTACAGTAATTCAGCGTTTTCAGGTCGCTGTCTTAAATACAGGTGTTCACTCGAGCAATGCAGCCTGGTAGAACGAAGCCAAGAACCTGAGCCAAAAAGACGAAATGGCTCCTACACATTGCCTCGCTCAGAGTGCCACCATGACTTGTGCCAAAGAACGAAACCTAACTCGATTTAAAGTAGTGTGACGTCAATGTTGCAGCAGATGCCGATGTTACGCTGGGGGCCGTGAACAGTGGTGAATCGGTTCCACAGGGGCGGATGCCGTGTTCTCGATGTTCCTTGTAGCGTCGTAACCCTGGGTATTACACTAAATAAGCGTTTTCAAGTCGCTGTCTTAAATGCAGGTGTTCACTTGAGCAATGCAGCCTGGTAGAACGAAGCCAAGAACCTGAACCAAAAGATGAAATGGTTCCTCAACATCACCTCGCTTAGAGTGCCACCATGCCCTGTGCCAAAGAACGAAACGTGACTCTATTTAAAGCAGTGTGACGCCAATGTTGCAGCAGCTGAATATGTTACGCTGGTGGCCGTGTACAGTGGTGGATCGGTTCCACCGGTGCTGATGCCGTGTTGCTCGATGTTCTTTGTAGCGTCGTAAGTCTCAGTATTACAGTAATTAAGCGTTTTAAATCCGCTGCCGTAAATGCAGGTGTTCTGTCGAGCAATGCAGCCTAGTAGAACGAAGCCATAAACCTCACCAAAAAGACGAAATGGTTCCTCAACATCACCTCGCTTAGAGTGCCACCATGCCCTGTGCCAAAGAACGAAACGTGACTCGATTTAAAGCAGTGTGATGTCAATGTTGCAGCAGCTGCCTATGTTACGCTGGTGGCCATGAACAGTGAGGGATCGGTTCCACCGGTGCTGATGCCGTGTTGCTCGATGTCCTTTGTAGTGTCGTAACTCTCGGTATTACAGTAATTAGGCGTTTTCAGGTCGCTGTCGTAAATGCAGGTGTTCAGTCGAGCAATGCAGCCTGGTAGAACGAAGCCAAGAACCCCAACCAAAAAGACGAAATGGTTCTTCAACATCACCTCGATCAGGATACCACCATGCCCAGTGCCAAAGAAGTAAACGTGGCTCGATTTAAAGCAGTGTGGCGTCATTGTTGCAGAAGATGCCGATGTTACGCTAGGGCCGTGAACAGTGGTGGATCGGTTCCACAGGTGGTGATGCCGAGTTGCTCGATGTTCCTTGTAGCATCGTAACTCTCGGTAATACAGTAAATTAGCGTTTTCAGGTCACTGCCTTAAATGCAGGTGTTCATTTGAGCAAAGCAGCCTGGTAGAACGAAGCCAAGAACCTGAACCAAAAAGACGAAATGGTTCCTAGACATCACCTCGTTCCGAGTGCCACAATGTCCACTGACAAAGAACAAAACGTGACTCGATTTAAAACACTGAGACGTCAATGCTGCAGTAGCTGCCGATGTTGCGCTGGGGCTATGAACAGTGTCGGATCGGTTCCACCGGTGCTGATGCCGTGTTGCTCGATGTTCTTTGTAGCGTCGTAACTCTCGGTATTACAGTAATTAAGCGTTTTCAGGTCGCTGTCGTAAATGCAGGTGTTCAGTCGGGCAATGCAGCTTGGTAGAGCGAAGCCAAGAACCTGAACCAAAAAGACGAAATGGTCACTCAACATCACCTCGCTCAGAGTGCCACCATGCCTTGTGGCAAACAATAAAACGTGACTCGATATAAAGCAGTGTGACGTCAATGTTGCAGCAGCTGCCGATGTTACGCTGGAGCACGTGAACAGTGGTGAATCGGTTCCACACGTTCTGATGCCATGTTGCTGGATTTTCCTTGTAGCGTCGTAACCCTGGGTATCACTGTAATTCAGCGTTTTCAGGTCGCTGCCTTAAATGCAGGTATTCACTCGAGCAATGCAGCCTGGTAGAACGAAGCCAAGAACCTGGACCAAAAAGACGAAAAGGTTCCTCAACATCACCTCGCTTAGAGTGCCACCATGCCCTGTGCTAAAGAACGAAAAATGACTCGATTTAAAGCAGTGTCACGTCAATGTTGCAGCAGCTGCCTATGTTACGCTGGGGGCCGTGAACAGTGGTGGATCGGTACCACAGCTGCTGATGCCGTGTTGCTCGATGTTCTTGTAGCGTCGTAACTCTCGGTATTACAGTAATTAAGCGTTTTCAGGTCGCTGTCGTAAATGCAGGTGTTCAGTCGAGCAATGCAGCCTGGTAGAACGAAGCCAAGAACCCCAACCAAAAAGACGAAATGGTTCTTCAACATCACCTCGATCAGGATACCACCATGCCCAGTGCCAAAGAAGTAAACGTGGCTCGATTTAAAGCAGTGTGGCGTCATTGTTGCAGAAGATGCCGATGTTACGCTAGGGGCCGTGAACAGTGGTGGATCGGTTCCACAGGTGGTGATGCCGAGTTGCTCGATGTTCCTTGTAGCATCGTAACTCTCGGTAATACAGTAAATTAGCGTTTTCAGGTCACTGCCTTAAATGCAGGTGTTCATTTGAGCAAAGCAGCCTGGTAGAACGAAGCCAAGAACCTGAACCAAAAAGACGAAATGGTTCCTAGACATCACCTCGTTCCGAGTGCCACAATGTCCACTGACAAAGAACAAAACGTGACTCGATTTAAAACACTGAGACGTCAATGCTGCAGTAGCTGCCGATGTTGCGCTGGGGCTATGAACAGTGTCGGATCGGTTCCACCGGTGCTGATGCCGTGTTGCTCGATGTTCTTTGTAGCGTCGTAACTCTCGGTATTACAGTAATTAAGCGTTTTCAGGTCGCTGTCGTAAATGCAGGTGTTCAGTCGGGCAATGCAGCTTGGTAGAGCGAAGCCAAGAACCTGAACCAAAAAGACGAAATGGTTCCTCAACATCACCTCGCTCAGAGTGCCACCATGCCTTGTGGCAAACAATAAAACGTGACTCGATTTAAAGCAGTGTGACGTCAATGTTGCAGCAGCTGCCGATGTTACGCTGGAGCACGTGAACAGTGGTGAATCGGTTCCACACGTTCTGATGCCATGTTGCTGGATTTTCCTTGTAGCGTCGTAACCCTGGGTATCACTGTAATTCAGCGTTTTCAGGTCGCTGCCTTAAATGCAGGTATTCACTCGAGCAATGCAGCCTGGTAGAACGAAGCCAAGAACCTGGACCAAAAAGACGAAAAGGTTCCTCAACATCACCTCGCTTTGAGTGCCACCATGCCCTGTGCTAAAGAACGAAAAATGACTCGATTTAAAGCAGTGTCACGTCAATGTTGCAGCAGCTGCCTATGTTACGCTGGGGGCCGTGAACAGTGGTGGATCGGTACCACAGCTGCTGATGCCGTGTTGCTCGATGTTCTTGTAGCGTCGTAACTCTCGGTATTACAGTAATTAAGCGTTTTCAGGTCGCTGTCGTAAATGCAGGTGTTCAGTCGAGCAATGCAGTTTGGTAGAACGAAGCCAAGCACCTCAACCAAAAAGACGAAATGGTTCCTCAACATCACCTCGCTCAGGTTGCCACCATACCCAGTTCCTAAGAATGAAGCGTGAGTTGATTTATAGCAGTGTGACATCAATGTTGTAGCAGCGGCCGATGTTACGCTGAGGGCCGTGAACAGTGGTGAATCGGTTCCACAGGTGCTGATGCCGTGTTGCTCGTTTTTCCTTGTAGCGTCGTAACCCTCGGTATTACACTAAATAAGCGTTTTCATGTCGCTGTCTTGAATGCAGGTGTTCATTCGAGCAATGCAGCCTGGTAGAACGAAGCCAAGAGCCTGAGCCAAAAAGACGAAATGGCTGCTACACATTGCCTCACTCAGAGTGCCACCATGCCTTGTGCCAAAGAATGAAACGTAACTCGATTTAAAGTAGTGGGACGTCAATGTAGCAGCAGATGCCGATGTTACGCTGGGGGCCGTGAACAGTGGTGGATCGGTTCCACAGGGGCTGATGCCGTGTTCTCGATGTTCCTTGTAGCGTCGTAACCCTGTGTATCGCAGTAATTCAGCGTTTTCAGGTCGCTGTCTTAAATGCAGGTGTTCGCTCGAGCAATGCAGCCTGGTAGAACGAAGCCAAGAACCTTAACCGAAAAGTCGAAACGGTTTCTTAACATCACCTCGCTTAGAGTGCCACCATGCCCTGTGCTATATAACGAAACCTGACGTCAATGTTGTACCAGCGGCCGATGTTACGCTGAGGGCCGTGAACAGTGGTGGATCGGTTCCAGAGGTGCTGATGCCGTGTTGCTTGATGTTACTTGTAGCGCCGTAACTCTCGGTATTACAGTAATTCAGCTTTTTCAGGTCGCTGTCTTAAATGCATGTGTTCATTCGAGCAATGCAGCCTAGTAAAACGAAGCCAAGAACCTGAACCAAAAAGACGAAATCGTTCGTCAACATCTCCTCGCTCAAAGTGCCACCATGCTCTGTCCCAAAGAACGAAACGTGACTCGATTAAAAGAAGTGTGACGTCAATGCTTCAGCAGCTGCCGGTATTACGGTGGGGCTATGAACAGTGTCGGATAGGTTCCACAGGTGCTGATGCCGTGTTGCTCGATGTTCCTTGTATCGTCGTAACTCTCGGTAATGCAGCAATTCAGCGTTTTCAGGTCGCTGTCGTAAATGCAGGTGTTCACTCGAGCAATGCAGCCTGGTAAAACGAAGCCTAGAACCTGATCCAAAAAGACGAAATGGTTCCTCAACATCACCTCGCTCAGAGTGCCAACATGTCCAGTGACAAAGAACTAAACGTGACTCGATTTAAAGTAGTGTGACGTCAATCTTGCAGCAGATGCGATGTTACGCTGGGGGCCGTGAACAGTGGTTAATCGGTTCCACTGGGGCTTATGATGTGTTCTCGATGTTCCTTGTAGCGCCGTATCCTTGGGTATTACAGTAATTCAGCGTTTTCAGGTCGCTGCCTTAAATGCAGGTGTTCCCTCGAGCAATGCAGCCTGGTAGAACGAAGCAAAGAACCTGAACCAAAAGATGAAATGGTTCCTCAACATCACCTCGCTTAGAGTGCCACCATGCCCTGTGCCAAAGAACGAAACGTGACTATTTAAAACAGTGTGACGCCAATGTTGCAGCAGCTGAATATGTTACGCTGGTGGCCGTGTACAGTGGTGGATCGGTTCCACCGGTGCTGATGCCGTGTTGCTCGATGTTCTTTGTAGCGTCGTAACTCTCACTATTACAGTAATTAAGCGTTTTAAATCCGCTGTCGTAAATGCAGGTGTTCAGTCGAGCAATGCAGCCTGGTAGAACGAAGCCAAGAACCTAAACCAAAAAGACGAAATGGTTCCTCAACATCACCTCGATCAGTGCACCACCATGCCCAGTGCCAAAGAACGAAACGTGACTTGATTTAGAAAAGTGTGACGTCAATGTTGCAGCAGCTGCCGATGTTACGCTGGGGGACGTGAACAGTGGTGATTCGGTTCCACACGTGTTGATGCCGTGTTGCTCGATGTTCCTTGTAGCGCCGTAACCATCGGTTTTACACTAAATAAGCATTTTCAGGTCGCTGTCTTAAATGCAGGTGTTCATTTGAGCAATGCAGCCTAGTACAACGAAGCCAAGAACCTGAACCAAAAAGACGAAATGGTTCCTCAACATCACCTCGCTCAGAGTGCCACCATGCCCTGTGCCAAAGAACGAAACGTGACTCGATTTAGAAAAGTGTGACGTCAATGTTGCAGCAGCTGCCAATATTACGCTGGTGGCCGTGAACAGTGGTGGATCGGTTCGACAGGGGCTGATTCCGTGTTGCTCGATGTTCCTTGTAGTGTCGTAACTGCCGGTAATACAGTAATTCAGATTTTTCAGGTCGCTGTCGTATATGCAGGTGTACACACGAGCAATGCAGCCTGGTGGAATGAAGCCAAGAACCTGAACCAAATAGACGAAATGGTTCCTCAACATCACCTCGCTTAGAGTGCCACCATGCCCTGTGCCAAAGAACGAAACGTGACTATTTAAAGCAGTGTGACGCCAATGTTGCAGCAGCTGAATATGTTACGCTGGTGGCCGTGTACAGTGGTGGATCGGTTCCACCGGTGCTGATGCCGTGTTGCTCGATGTTCTTTGTAGCGTCGTAACTCTCACTATTACAGTAATTAAGCGTTTTAAATCCGCTGTCGTAAATGCAGGTGTTCAGTCGAGCAATGCAGCCTGGTAGAACGAAGCCAAGAACCTAAACCAAAAAGACGAAATGGTTCCTCAACATCACCTCGATCAGTGCACCACCATGCCCAGAGCCAAAGAACGAAACGTGCCTCGATTTATAGCAGTGTGACGTCAATGTTGCAGCAGCTGCCGATGTTACGCTGGGGGACGTGAACAGTGGTGATTCGGTTCCACACGTGTTGATGCCGTGTTGCTCGATGTTCCTTGTAGCGTCGTAACCATCGGTATTACACTAAATAAGCGTTTTCAGGTCGCTGTCTTAAATGCAGGTGTTCATTCGAGCAATGCAGCCTAGTACAACGAAGCCAAGAACCTGAACCAAAAAGACGAAATGGTTCCTCAACATCACCTCGCTCAGAGTGCCACCATGCCTTGTGCCAAAGAACGAAACGTAACTCGATTTAAAGTAGTGTGACGTCAATGTTGCAGCAGATGCCGATGTTACGCTGGGGGCCGTGAACAGTGGTGGATCGGTTCTACAGGGGCTGATGCCGTGTTCTCGATGTTCCTTGTAGCGTCGTAACCCTGGTTATTACACTAAATAAGCGTTTTCAGGTCGCTGTCTTAAATGCAGGTGTTCACTTGAGCAATGCAGCCTGGTAGAACGAAGCCAAGAACCTGAACCAAAAGATGAAATGGTTCCTCAACATCACCTCGCTTAGAGTGCCACCATGCCCTGTGCCAAAGAACGAAACGTGACTCTATTTAAAGCAGTGTGACGCCAATGTTGCAGCAGCTGAATATGTTACGCTGGTGGCCGTGTACAGTGGTGGATCGGTTCCACCGGTGCTGATGCCGTGTTGCTCGATGTTCTTTGTAGCGTCGTAACTCTCACTATTACAGTAATTAAGCGTTTTAAATCCGCTGCCGTAAATGCAGGTGTTCTGTGGAGCAATGCAGCCTAGTAGGACGAAGCCAAAAACCTCACCAAAAAGACGAAATGGTTCCTCAACATCACCTCGCTTAGAGTGCCACCATGCCCTGTGCCAAAGAACGAAACGTGGCTCGATTTAAAGCAGTGTGATGTCAATGTTGCAGCAGCTGCCTATGTTACGCTGGTGGCCATGAACAGTGAGGGATCGGTTCCACCGGTGCTGATGCCGTGTTGCTCGATGTCCTTTGTAGTGTCGTAACTCTCGGTATTACAGTAATTAAGTGTTTTCAGGTTGCTGTCGTAAATGCAGGTGTTCAGTCGAGCAATGCAGCCTGGTAGAACGAAGCCAAGAACCTCAACCAAAAAGACGAAATGGTTCCTCGACATCACCTCGTTCCGAGTGCCACAATGTCCAGTGACAAAGAACAAAACGTGACTCGATTTAAAACACAGTCGTCAATGCTGCAGCAGCTGCCGATGTTGCGCTGGGGCTATGAAAAGTGTCGGATCGGTTCCACCGGTGCTGATGCCGTGTTGCTCGATGTTCTTTGTAGCGTCGTAACTCTCGGTATTACAATAATTAAGCGTTTTCAGGTCGCTGTAGTAAATGCAGGTGATCAGTCGAGCAATGCAGCTTGGTAGAGCGAAGCCAAGAACCTGAACCAAAAAGACGAAATGGTTCCTCAACATCACCTCGCTCAGAGTGCCACCATGCCTTGTGGCAAACAATAAAACGTGACTCGATTTAAAGCAGTGTGACGTCAATGTTGCAGCAGCTGCCGATGTTACGCTGGAGCACGTGAACAGTGGTGAATCGGATCCACACGTTCTGATGCCATGTTGCTGGATTTTCCTTGTAGCGTCGTAACCCTGGGTATCACTGTAATTCAGCGTTTTCAGGTCGCTGCCTTAAATGCAGGTATTCACTCGAGCAATGCAGCCTGGTAGAACGAAGCCAAGAACCTGGACCAAAAAGACGAAAAGGTTCCTCAACATCACCTCACTTAGAGTGCCACCATGCCCTGTGGTAAAGAACGAAAAATGACTCGATTTAAAGCAGTGTCACGTCAATGTTGCAGCAGCTGCCTATGTTACGCTGGGGGCCGTGAACAGTGGTGGATCGGTACCACAGCTGCTGATGCCGTGTTGCTCGATGTTCTTGTAGCGTCGTAACTCTCGGTATTACAGTAATTAAGCGTTTTCAGGTCGCTGTCGTAAATGCAGGTGTTCAGTCGAGCAAAGCAGTTTGGTAGAACGAAGCCAAGCACCTCAACCAAAAAGACGAAATGGTTCCTCAACATCTCCTCGCTCAGAGTGCCACCATGCCCTGTGCCAAAGAACGAAACGTGACTCGATTTAAAGCAGTGTGACGTCAGTGTTGTAGCAGCGGCCGATGTTACGCTGAGGGCCGTGAACAGTGGTGGATCGGTTCCACCGGTGCTGATGCCGTGTTGCTCGATGTTCTTTGTAGCGTCGTAACTCTCGGTATTACAGTAATTAAGCGTTTTCAGGTCGCTGTCGTAAATGCAGGTGTTCAGTCGGGCAATGCAGCCTTGTAGAACGAAGCAAGAACCTCAACCAAAAAGTCGAAATGGTTCCTCAACATCACCTCGATCAGGGAGCCACCATGCCCAGTGCCAAAGAATTAAACGTAACTCGATTTAAAACTGTGTGACGTCAATGTTGCAGCAGCTGCCGATGTTACGCTGGGCCCATGAGCAGTGGTGGATCGGTCCCACAGGTGCTGATGCCGTGTTCTCGATGTTCCTTGTAGCGTCGTAACCCGTGTATCGCAGTAATTCAGCGTTTTCAGGTCGCTGTCTTAAATGCAGGTGTTCACTCGAGCAATATAGCCTGGTAGAACGAAGCCAAGAACCTGAACCAAAAAGACGAAATGGTTCCTCAACATCACCTCGCTTAGAGTGCCACCATGCCCTGTGCTATAGAACGAAACCTGACGTCCATGTTTAACCAGCGGCCGATGTTACGCTGAGGGCCGTGAACAGTGGTGGATCGGTTCCAGAGGTGCTGATGCCGTGTTGCTTGATGTTACTTGTAGCGCCGTAACTCTCGGTATTACAGTAGTTCAGCGTTTTCAGGTCGCTGTCTTAAATGCAGGTGTTCATTCGAGCAATGCAGCCTAGTAGAACGAAGCCAAGAACCTGAACCAAAAAGACGAAATCGTTCGTCAACATCTCCTCGCTCAAAGTGCCACCATGTCCAGTGACAAAGAACGAAACATGACTCGATATAAAACACTGTGACGTCAATGCTTCAGCAGCTGCCGGTATTACGGTGGGGCTATAAACAGTGTCGGATAGGTTCCACAGGTGCTGATGCCGCGTTGCTCGATGTTCCTTGTATCGTCGTAACTCTCGGTAATACAGCAATTCAGCGTTTTCAGGTCGCTGTCGTAAATGCAGGTGTTCACTCGAGCAATGCAGCCTGGTAAAACGAAGCCTAGAACTTGAACCAAAAAGACGAAATGGTTCTTCAATATCACCTCGCTCAGGGTGACACCATACCCAGTTCCTAAGAATGAAGCGTGAGTCGATTTATAGCTGTGTGACATCAATGTTGTAGCAGCGGCCGATGTTGCGCTGAGGGCCGTGAACAGTGGTGAATCGGTTCCACAGGTGCTGATGCCGTGTTGCTCGATATTCGTTGTAGCGTCGTAACCCTCGGTATTACAATAAATGAGCGTTTTCAGGTCGCTGTCTTAAATGCAGGTGATCACTCGAGCAATGCAGCCTGGTAGAACGAAGCCAAATACCTGAGCCAAAAAGACGAAATGGCTCCTACACATTGCCTCGCTCAGAGTGCCACCATGCCTTGTGCCAAAGAACGAAACGTAACTCGATTTAAAGTAGTGTGACGTCAATCTTGCAGCAGATGCGATGTTACGCTGGGGGCCGTGAACAGTGGTTAATCGGTTCCACAGGGGCTTATGATGTGTTCTCGATGTTCCTTGTAGCGTCGTATCCTTGGGTATCACAGTAATTCAGCGTTTTCAGGTCGCTGCCTTAAATGCAGGTGTTCACTCAAGCAATGCAGCCTGGTAGAACGAAGCCAAGAACCTGAACCAAAAGATGAAATGGTTCCTCAACATCACCTCGCTTAGAGTGCCACCATGCCCTGTGCCAAAGAACGAAACGTGACTATTTAAAGCAGTGTGACGCCAATGTTGCAGCAGCTGAATATGTTACGCTGGTGGCCGTGTACAGTGGTGGATCGGTTCCACCGGTGCTGATGCCGTGTTGCTCGATGTTCTTTGTAGCGTCGTAACTCTCACTATTACAGTAATTAAGCGTTTTAAATCCGCTGTCGTAAATGCAGGTGTTCAGTCGAGCAATGCAGCCTGGTAGAACGAAGCCAAGAACCTAAACCAAAAAGACGAAATGGTTCCTCAACATCACCTCGATCAGTGCACCACAATGCCCAGTGCCAAAGAACGAAACGTGCCTCGATTTATAGCAGTGTGACGTCAATGTTGCAGCAGCTGCCGATGTTACGCTGGGGGACGTGAACAGTGGTGATTCGGTTCCACACGTGTTGATGCCGTGTTGCTCGATGTTCCTTGTAGCGTCGTAACCATCGGTATTACACTAAATAAGCATTTTCAGGTCGCTGTCTTAAATGCAGGTGTTCATTCGAGCAATGCAGCCTAGTACAACGAAGCCAAGAACCTGAACCAAAGAGACGAAATGGTTCCTCAACATCACCTCGCTCAGAGTGCCACCATGCCCTGTGCCAAAGAACGAAACGTGACTCGATTTAGAAAAGTGTGACGTCAATGTTGCAGCAGCTGCCAATATTACGCTGGTGGCCGTGAACAGTGGTGGATCGGTTCGACAGGGGCTGATTCCGTGTTGCTCGATGTTCCTTGTAGTGTCGTAACTGCCGGTAATACAGTAATTCAGATTTTTCAGGTCGCTGTCGTATATGCAGGTGTTCACACGAGCAATGCAACCTGGTGGAATGAAGCCAAGAACCTGAACCAAATAGACGAAATGGTTCCTCAACATCACCTCGCTTAGAGTGCCACCATGCCCTGTGCCAAAGAACGAAACGTGACTATTTAAAGCAGTGTGACGCCAATGTTGCAGCAGCTGAATATGTTACGCTGGTGGCCGTGTACAGTGGTGGATCGGTTCCACCGGTGCTGATGCCGTGTTGCTCGATGTTCTTTGTAGCGTCGTAACTCTCACTATTACAGTAATTAAGCGTTTTAAATCCGCTGTCGTAAATGCAGGTGTTCAGTCGAGCAATGCAGCCTGGTAGAACGAAGCCAAGAACCTAAACCAAAAAGACGAAATGGTTCCTCAACATCACCTCGATCAGTGCACCACCATGCCCAGTGCCAAAGAACGAAACGTGCCTCGATTTATAGCAGTGTGACGTCAATGTTGCAGCAGCTGCCGATGTTACGCTGGGGGACGTGAACAGTGGAGATTCGGTTACACACGTGTTGATGCCGTGTTGCTCGATGTTCCTTGTAGCGTCGTAACCATCGGTATTACACTAAATAAGCGTTTTCAGGTCGCTGTCTTAAATGCAGGTGTTCATTCGAGCAATGCAGCCTAGTACAACGAAGCCAAGAACCTGAACCAAAAAGACGAAATGGTTCCTCAACATCACCTCGCTCAGAGTGCCACCATGCCCTGTGCCAAAGAACGAAACGTGACTCGATTTAGAAAAGTGTGACGTCAATGTTGCAGCAGCTGCCAATATTACGCTGGTGGCCGTGAACAGTGGTGGATCGGTTCCACCGGTGCTGATGCCGTGTTGCTCGATGTCCTTTGTAGCGTCGTAACTCTCGGTATTACAGTAATTAGGCGTTTTCAGGTCGCTGTCGTAAATGCAGGTGTTCAGTCGGGCAATGCAGCCTGGTAGAACGAAGCAAGAACCTCAACCAAAAAGACGAAATGGTTCCTCAACATCACCATGATCAGGGTGCCACCATGCCCAGTGCCAAAGAATTAAACGTGACTCGATTTAAAACTGTGTGACGTCAATGTTGCAGCAGCTGCCGATGTTACGCTGGGCCCATGAGCAGTGGTGGATCGGTCCCACAGGTGCTGATGCCGAGTTGCTCGATCTTCCTTGTAGCGTCGTAACTCTCGGTAATACAGTAAATTAGCATTTTCAGGTTGCTGTCCTAAATGCAGGTGTTCATTTTAGCAATGCAGCCTGGTAGAACGAAGCCTAGAACCTGAACCAAAAAGACGAAATGGTTCCTCAACATCACCTCGCTCAGAGTGCCACCATGTCCTGTGACAAAGAACGAAACGTGACTCGATTTAAAACACTGTGACGTCAATGCTTCAGCAGCTGCCGGTATTACGGTGGGGCTATGAACAGTGTCGGATAGGTTCCACAGGTGCTGATGCCGTGTTGCTCGATGTTCCTTGTATCGTCGTAACTCTCGGTAATACAGTAACTCAGCGTTTTCTGGCCGCTGCCGTAAATACAGGTGTTCACTCGAGCAATGGAGCCTGGTAGAACGAAGCCAAGAACCTGAGCCAAAAAGACGAAATGGCTGCTACACATTGCCTCACTCAGAGTGCCACCATGCCCAGTGCCAAAGAACGAAGTGTGACTCGATTTAAAGCAGTGTGATGTCAATGTTGTAGCAGCTGCCGATGTTACTATGGGGATCGTGAACAGTGGTGGGTCGGTTCCACAGGTTCTGATGTCGTGTTCCTCGATGCTCCTTGTAGCGTCGTAGCTCTTGGTATTACAGTAACTCAGCGTTTTCTGGCCGCTGCCGTAAATACAGGTGTTCACTCGAGCAATGGAGCCTGGTAGAACGAAGCAAAGAACCTGAGCCAAAAAGACGAAATGGCTGCTACACATTGCCTCACTCAGAGTGCCACCATGTCTTGTGCCAAAGAATGAAACGTAACTCGATTTAAAGTAGTGGGACGTCAATGTAGCAGCAGATGCCGATGGTACGCTGGGGGCCGTGAACAGTGGTGGATCGGTTCCACAGGGGCTGATGCCGTGTTCTCGATGTTCCTTGTAGCGTCGTAACCCTGTGTATCGCAGTAATTCAGCGTTTTCAGGTCGCTGTCCTAAATGCAGGTGTTCGCTCGAGCAATGCAGCCAGGTAGAACGAAACAAAGAACCTGAACCGAAAAGTCGAAACGGTTCCTCAACATCACCTCGCTCAGGGTGCCATCACACCCAGTTCAAAAGAACGAAGCTTGACTCGATTTATTGCAGTGTGACGTCATGTTGCAGCAGCTGCCGATGTTACGCTGGAGCACTTGAACAGTGGTGAATCGGTTCCAGCGGTGCTGATGCCGTGTTGCTCGATGTTCTTTGTAGCGTCGTAACTCTCGGTAATACAGTAATTAAGCGTTTTCAGGTCGCTGTCGCAAATGCAGGTGTTCACTCGAGCAATGCTGACTGGTAGAACGAAGCCAAGAACCTGAACCAAAAAGACGAAATGGTTCCTCAACATCCCCTCACTTAGGGTGCCACCATGCCCAGTGCCAAAGAACGAAGTGTGACTCGATTTAAAGCAGTGTGACGTCAATGTTGTAGCAGCTGCCGATGTTACTATGGGGATCGTGAACAGTGGTGGATCGGTTCCACAGGGGCTTATGCCGTGTTCTCGATGTTCCTTGTAGCGTCGTATCCTTGGGTATCACAGTAATTCAGCGTTTTCAGGTCGCTGCCTTAAATGCAGGTGTTCACTCGAGCAATGCAGCCTGGTAGAACGAAGCCAAGAACCTGAACCAAAAGATGAAATGGTTCCTCAACATCACCTCGCTTAGACTGCCACCATGCCCTGTGCCAAAGAACGAAACGTGACTATTTAAAGCAGTGTGACGCCAATGTTGCAGCAGCTGAATATGTTACGCTGGTGGCCGTGTACAGTGGTGGATCGGTTCCACCGGTGCTGATGCCGTGTTGCTCGATGTTCTTTGTATCGTCGTAACTCTCGGTAATACAGCAATTCAGCGTTTTCAGGTCGCTGTCGTAAATGCAGGTGTTCACTCGAGCAATGTAGCCTGGTAAAACGAAGCCTAGAACCTGAACCAAAAAGACGAAATGGTTCCTCAACATCTCCTCGCTTAGAGTGCCACCATGCCCTGTGCCAAAGAATGAAACGTGACTCAATTTAAAGCAGTGTGACGTCAATGTTGCAGCAGCTGCCTATGTTACGCTGGTGGCCGTGAACAGTGGTGGATCGGTTCCACCGGTGCTGATGCCGTGTTTCTCGATGTTCTTTGTAGCGTCGTAAATCTAGGTATTACAGTAATTAAGTGTTTTCAGGTTGCTGTCGTAAATGCAGGTGTTCAGTCGAGCAATGCAGAATGGTAGAACGAAGCCAAGAACCTGAACCAAAAAGACGAAATGGTTCCTCAACATCACCTCGCTCAGAGTGCCACCATGCCTTGTGGCAAAGAATAAAACGTGACTCGATTTAAAGCAGTGTGACGTCAATGTTGCAGCTGATGCCGATGTTACGCTGAGGGCCGTGAACAGTGGTGGATCGGTTCCACAGGAGCTGATGCCGTGTTGCTCGATGTTCTTTGTAGCGTCGTAACTCTAGGTATTACAGTAATTAAGCGTTTTCAGGTCGCTGTCGTAAATGCAGGTGTTCAGTCGAGCAATGCAGCCTTGTAGAACAAAGCCAAGAACCTGAACCAAAAAGACGAAATGGTTTCTCAACATCACCTCGCTCAGGGTGCCACCACGCCCAGTTCAAAAAAACGAGGAGTGACTAGATTCATTGCAGTGTGACGTCATGTTGCAGCAGCTGCCGATGTTACGCTGGAGCACGTGAACAGTGGTGAATCGGTTCCACACGTTCTGATGCCGTGTTGCTCGATTTTCCTTGTAGCGTCGTAACCCTGGGTATCAAAGCATTCAGCGTTTTCAGGTCGCTGCCTTAAATGCAGGTGATCATTCGAGCAATGCAGCCTGAGTAAAGCAGAAATTTGGGCAAGTTGGTACGTATCCATTTTGAAACAGCGCAACAAAGACGGGACGTGGAAACTGAGGTGTAAAGACAAACAAGCGCTGACTAACAACTGGGTTTATTGAAAAAAACACGCAAAATATATAGAGTTAGGAAAGACTAATCGCCACCATAGTCAACTCATGCCACATGTGACGTCAGATATCCAATCTCCCCTTCGGAAAGGGCGACCGATGGGCAACTAATGCACGTTGCGCCTTTCTCACGTATAAGAAAAGCTTATACGTGAGAAAGCTTATTCTTATACGTGAGAAAGGCGCAACGTGCATTAGTTGCCCATCGGTCGCCCTTTCCGAAGGGGAGATTGGATATCTGGCGTCACATGTGGCATGAGTTGACTATGGTGGCGATTAGTCTTTCCTAACTCTGTATATATTTTGCGTGTTTTTTTCAATAAACCCAGTTGTTAGTCAGCGCTTGTTTGTCTTTACACCTCAGTTTCCACGTCCCGTCTTTGTTGCGCTGTTTCAAAATGGATCAATGCAGCCTGGTAGAACGAAGCCAAGAACCTGAACAAAAAAGGCGAAATGGTTCCTCACCATCACCTCGCTCAGAGTGCCACCATGCCCTTTGCCAAAGAACGAAACGTGACTCGATTTCAAAAGTGTGACGTCAATGTTGCAGCAGCTGCCAATGTTACGCTGGTGGCCGCGAACAGTGGTTGATCGGTTCCACCGGTGCTGATGCCGTGTTGCTCGATGTTCCTTGTAGCGTCGTAAATCTCGGTATTACAGTAATTAAGCGTTTTCAGTTCGCTGTCGTAATTGCAGGTGTTCAGTCGAGCAATGCAGCCTGGTATAACGAAGCCAAGAACCTCATCCAAAAAGACGAAATGGTTCCTGAACATCACCTCGATCAGGGTGCCACCATGCCCAGCGCCAAGGAACGAAACGTGACTCGATTTAAAACAGTGTGACGACAATTCTGCAGTAGCTGCCGATGTTACGCTGGGGCCATGAACAGTGGTGGATCGGTTCCACAGGTGCTGATGCCGTGTTGCTCTATGTTCCTTGTAGCGTCGTAACTCTCGGTAATACAGTAATTCAGCGTTTTCAGGTCGCTGTCGTAAATGCAGGTGTTCACTCGAGCAATGCAGACTGGTAAATCGAAGCCAAGAACCTGAACCAAAAATACGAAATGTTTCCTCAACATTCCCACACTAAGGGTGCCACCATGCCCAGTTCCAAAGAACGAATTGTGACTCGATTTAAAGCAGTGTGACATCAATGTTGTAGCAGCTGCCGATGTTACTATGGGGATCGTGAACAGTGGTGTGTGGGTTCCACAGGTTCTGATGTCGTGTTCCACGATGCTCCTTGTAGCGTCGTAACCCTCAGTATTACAGTAACTCAGCGTTTTCAGGTCGCTGTCGTAAATACAGGTGTTCACTCGAGCAATGCAGCCTGGTAAATCGAAGCCAAGAACCTCAGCCAAAAAGACGAAATGGCTCCTACACATTGGCTCGCTCAGAGTGCCACCATGCCGTGTGCCAAAGAGCGAAACGTAACTCGATTTAAAGTAGTGTGACGTCAATGTTGCAGCAGATGCCGATGTTACGCTGGGGGCCGTGAACAGTGCTGGATCGGTTCCACAGGGGCTGATGCCGTGTTCTCGATGTTCCTTGTAGCGTCGTAACCCTGGTTATTACACTAAATAAGCGTTTTCAGGTCGCTGTCTTAAATGCAGGTGTTCACTTGAGCAATGCAGCCTGGTAGAACGAAGCCAAGAACCTGAACCAAAAGATGAAATGGTTCCTCAACATCACCTCGCTTAGAGTGCCACCATGCCCTGTGCCAAAGAACGAAACGTGACTCTATTTAAAGCAGTGTGACGCCAATGTTGCAGCAGCTGAATATGTTACGCTGGTGGCCGTGTACAGTGGTCGATCGGTTCCACCGGTGCTGATGCCGTGTTGCTCGATGTTCTTTGTAGCGTCGTAAGTCTCAGTATTACAGTAATTAAGCGTTTTAAATCCGCTGCCGTAAATGCAGGTGTTCTGTCGAGCAATGCAGCCTAGTAGGACGAAGCCAAAAACCTCACCAAAAAGACGAAATGGTTCCTCAACATCACCTCGCTTAGAGTGCCACCATGCCCTGTGCCAAAGAACGAAACGTGGCTCGATTTAAAGCAGTGTGATGTCAATGTTGCAGCAGCTGCCTATGTTACGCTGGTGGCCATGAACAGTAAGGCATCGGTTCAACCGGTGCTGATGCCGTGTTGCTCGATGTCCTTTGTAGTGTCGTAACTCTCGGTATTACAGTAATTAAGTGTTTTCAGGTTGCTGTCGTAAATGCAGGTGTTCAGTCGAGCAATGCAGCCTGGTAGAACGAAGCCAAGAACCTGAACCAAAAAGACGAAATGGTTCCTCAACATCACCTCGCTCAGAGTGCCACCATGCCTTGTGGCAAACAATAAAACGTGACTCGATTTAAAGCAGTGTGACGTCAATGTTGCAGCAGCTGCCGATGTTACGCTGGAGCACGTGAACAGTGGTGAATCGGATCCACACGTTCTGATGCCATGTTGCTGGATTTTCCTTGTAGCGTCGTAACCCTGGGTATCACTGTAATTCAGCGTTTTCAGGTCGCTGCCTTAAATGCAGGTATTCACTCGAGCAATGCAGCCTGGTAGAACGAAGCCAAGAACCTGGACCAAAAAGACGAAAAGGTTCCTCAACATCACCTCGCTTAGAGTGCCACCATGCCCTGTGCTAAAGAACGAAAAATGACTCGATTTAAAGCAGTGTCACGTCAATGGTGCAGCAGCTGCCTATGTTACGCTGGGGGCCGTGAACAGTGGTGGATCGGTACCACAGCTGCTGATGCCGTGTTGCTCGATGTTCTTGTAGCGTCGTAACTCTCGGTATTACAGTAATTAAGCGTTTTCAGGTCGCTGTCGTAAATGCAGGTGTTCAGTCGAGCAAAGCAGTTTGGTAGAACGAAGCCAAGCACCTCAACCAAAAAGACGAAATGGTTCCTCAACATCACCTCGCTCAGGTGGCCACCAACCCCAGTTCCTAAGAATGAAGCGTGAGTCGATTTATAGCAGTGTGACATCAATGTTGTAGCAGCGGCCGATGTTACGCTGAGGGCCGTGAACAGTGGTGAATCGGTTCCACAGGTGCTGATGCCGTGTTGCTCGTTTTTCCTTGTAGCGTCGTAACCCTCGGTATTACACTAAATTAGCGTTTTCAGGTCGCTGTCGTAAATGCAGGTGTTCACTCGAGCAATGCAGATTGGTAAAACGAAGCCAACAACCTGAGCGAAAAAGACGAAATGGTTCCTCAACATCCCCTCACTCAGGGTGCCACCATGCCCAGTGCCAAAGAACGAAGTGTGACTCGATTTAAAGCAGTGTGATGTCAATGTTGTAGCAGCTGCCGATGTTACTATGGGGATCGTGAATAGTGGTGGGTCGGTTCCACAGGTTCTGATGTCGTGTTCCTCGATGCTCCTTGTAGCGTCGTAGCTCTTGGTATTACAGTACCTCAGCGTTTTCAGGCCGCTGTCGTAAATACAGGTGTTCACTCGAGCAATGGAGCCTGGTAGAACGAAGCCAAGAACCTGAGCCAAAAAGACGAAATGGCTGCTACACATTGCCTCACTCAGAGTGCCGCCATGCCTTGTGCCAAAGAATGAAACGTAACTCGATTTAAAGTAGTGGGACGTTAATGTAGAAGCAGATGCCGATGTTACGCTGGGGGCCGTGAACAGTGGTGGATCGGTTCCACAGGGGCTGATGCCGTGTTCTCGATGTTCCTTGTAGCGTCGTAACCCTGTGTATCGCAGTAATTCAACGTTTTCAGGTCGCTGTCTTAAATGCAGGTGTTCGCTCGAGCAATGCAGCCTGGTAGAACGAAGCCAAGAACCTGAACCGAAAAGTCGAAATGGTTCCTCAACATCACCTCGCTTAGAGTGCCACCATGCCCTGTGCTATAGAACGAAACCTGACGTCAATGTTGTACCAGCGGCCGATGTTACGCTGAGGGCCGTGAACATTGGTGGATCGGTTCCAGAGGTGCTGATGCCGTGTTGCTTGATGTTACTTGTAGCACCGTAACTCTTGGTATTACAGTAATTCAGTTTTTTCAGGTCGCTGTCTTAAATGCAGGTGTTCATTCGAGCAATGCAGCCTAGTAGAACGAAGCCAAGAACCTGAACCAAAAAGACGAAATCGTTCGTCAACATCTCCTCGCTCAGAGTGCCACCATGCCCTGTGCCAAAGAATGAAACGTTACTCGATTTAAAGCAGTGTGACGTCAATGTTGCAGCAGCTGCCTATGTTGCGTTGGTGGCCGTGAACAGTGGTGGATCGGTTCCAGCGGTGCTGATGCCGTGTTGCTCGATGTTCTTTGTAGCGTCGTAACTCTCCCTATTACAGTAATTAAGCGTTTTCAGGTCGCTGTCGTAAATGCAGGTGTTCAGTCGGGCAATGCAGCCTGGTAGAACGAAGCAAGAACCTCAACCAAAATGACGAAATGGTTCCTCAACATCACCTCGATCAGGGTGCCACCATGCCCAGTGCCAAAGAATTAAACGTGACTCGATTTAAAACTGTGTGACGTCAATGTTGCAGCAGCTGCCGATGTTACGCTGGGCCCATGAGCACTGGTGGATCGGTCCCACAGGTGCTGATGCCGAGTTGCTCGATCTTCCTTGTAGCGTCGTAACTATCGGTAATACAGTAAATTAGCGTTTTCAGGTCGCTGTCTTAAATGCAGGTGTTCATTTGAGCAATGCAGCCTGGTAGAACGAAGCCTAGAACCTGAACCAAAAAGACGAAATGGTTCCTCAACATCACCTCGCTCAGAGTGCCACCATGTCCAGTGACAAAGAACGAATCGTGACTCGATTTAAAACACTGTGACGTCAATGCTTCAGCAGCTGCCGGTATTACGGTGGGGCTATGAACAGTGTCGGATAGGTTCGACAGGTGCTGATGCCGTGTTGCTCGATGTTCCTTGTATCATCGTAACCCTCGGTAATACAGCAATTCAGCGTTTTCAGGTCGCTGTCGTAAATGCAGGTGTTCACTCGAGCAATGCAGCCTGGTAAAACTAAGCCTAGAACCTGAACCAAAAAGACGAAATGGTTCTTCAATATCACCTCGCTCAGGGTGCCACCATACCCAGTTCCTAAGAATGAAGCGTGAGTCGATTTATAGCAGTGTGACATCAATGTTGTAGCAGCGGCCGATGTTACGCTGGAGCACGTGAACAGTGGTGAATCGGTTCCACACGTTCTGATGCCATGTTGCTCAATTTTCCTTGTAGCGTCGTAACCCTGGGTATCAAAGCATTCAGCGTTTTCAGGTCGCTGCCTTAAATGCAGGTGATCATTCGAGCAATGCAGCCTGGTAGAACGAAGCCAAGAACCTGAACAAAAAAGGCGAAATGGTTCCTCACCATCACCTCGCTCAGAGTGCCACCATGCCCTTTGCCAAAGAACGAAACGTGACTCGATTTCAAAAGTGTGACGTCAATGTTGCAGCAGCTGCCAATGTTACGCTGGTGGCCTCGAACAGTGGTTGATCGGTTCCACCGGTGCTGATGCCGTTTTTCTCGATGTTCCTTGTAGCGTCGTAACTCTCGGTAATACAGTAATTCAGCGTTTTCAGGTCGCTGTCGTAAATGCAGGTGTTCACTCGAGCAATGCAGACTGGTAAATCGAAGCCAAGAACCTGAACCAAAAATACGAAATGTTTCCTCAACATTCCCACACTAAGGGTGCCACCATGCCCAGTTCCAAAGAACGAATTGTGACTCGATTTAAAGCAGTGTGGCATCAATGTTGTAGCAGCTGCCGATGTTACTATGGGGATCGTGAACAGTGGTGTGTGGGTTCCACAGGTTCTGATGTGTTCCTCGATGCTCCTTGTAGCGTCGTAACTCTCAGTATTACAGTAACTCAGCGTTTTCAGGTCGCTGTCGTAAATACAGGTGTTCACTCGAGCAATGCAGCCTGGTAAATCGAAGCCAAGAAACTGAGCCAAAAAGACGAAATGGCTCCTACACATTGCCTCGCTCAGAGTGCCACCATGCCTTGTGCCAAAGAACGAAACGTAACTCGATTTAAAGTAGTGTGACGTCAATGTTGCAGCAGATGGCGATGGTACGCTGGGGGCCGTGAACAGTGGTGGATTGGCTCCACAGGGGCTGATGCCGTGTTCTCGATGTTCCTTGTAGCGTCGTAACCCTGGGTATTACACTAAAAAAGCGTTTTCAGGTCACTGTCCTAAATGCAGGTGTTCACATGAGCAATGCAGCCTGGTAGAACGAAGCCAAGAACCTGAACCAAAACATGAAATGGTTCCTCAACATCACCTCGCTTAGAGTGCCACCATGCCCTGTGCCAAAGAACAAAACGTGACTCTATTTAAAGCAGTGTGACGCCAATGTTGCAGCAGCTGAATATGTTACGCTGGTGGCCGTGTACAGTGGTGGATCAGTTCCACCGGTGCTGATGCCGTGTTGCTCGATGTTCTTTGTAGCGTCGTAAGTCTCAGTATTACAGTAATTAAGCGTTTTAAATCCGCTGCCGTAAATGCAGGTGTTCTGTCGAGCAATGCAGCCTAGTAGAACGAAGCCAAAAACCTCACCAAAAAGACGAAATGGTTCCTCAACATCACCTCGCTTAGAGTGCCACCATGCCCTGTGCCAAAGAACGAAACGTGACTCGATTTAAAGCAGTGTGATGTCAATGTTGCAGCAGCTGCCTATATTACGCTGGTGGCCATGAACAGTGAGGGATCGGTTCCACCGGTGCTGATGCCGTGTTGCTCGATGTCCTTTGTAGTGTCGTAACTCTCGCTATTACAGTAATGTAATTAAGCGTTTTCAGGTCGCTGTCGTAAATGCAGGTGTTCAGTCGAGCAATGCAGCCTGGTAGAACGAAGCCAAGAACCTCAACCAAAAAGACGAAATGGTTCCTCGACATCACCTCGTTCCGAGTGCCACAATGTCCAGTGGCAAAGAACAAAACGTGACTCGATTTAAAACACAGACGTCAATGCTGCAGCAGCTGCCGATGTTGCGCTGGGGCTATGAAAAGGGTCGGATCGGTTCCACCGGTGCTGATGCCGTGTTGCTCGATGTTCTTTGTAGCGTCGTAACTCTCGGTATTACAGTAATTAAGCGTTTTCAGGTCGCTGCAGTAAATGCAGGTGTTCAGTCGAGCAATGCAGCCTGGTAGAACGAAGCCAAGAGCCTGAGCCAAAAAGACGAAATGGCTGCTACACATTGCCTCACTCAGAGTGCCACCATGCCTTGTGCCAAAGAATGAAACGTAACTCGATTTAAAGTAGTGGGACGTCAATGTAGCAGCAGATGCCGATGTTACGCTGGGGGCCGTGAACAGTGGTGGATCGGTTCCACAGGGGCTGATGCCGTGTTCTCGATGTTCCTTGTAGCGTCGTAACCCTGCGTATCGCAGTAATTCAGCGTTTTCAGGTCGCTGTCTTAAATGCAGGTGTTCGCTCGAGCAATGCAGCCTGGTAGAACGAAGCCAAGAACCTCAACCGAAAAGTCGAAACGGTTTCTTAACATCACCTCGCTTAGAGTGCCACCATGCCCTGTGCTATATAACGAAACCTGACGTCAATGTTGTACCAGCGGCCGATGTTACGCTGAGGGCCGTGAACAGTGGTGGATCGGTTCCAGAGGTGCTGATGCCGTGTTGCTTGATGTTACTTGTAGCGCCGTAACTCTCGGTATTACAGTAATTCAGCGTTTTCAGTTCGCTGTCTTAAATGCATGTGGTCATTCGAGCAATGCAGCCTAGTAAAACGAAGCCAAGAACCTGAACCAAAAAGACGAAATCGTTCGTCAACATCTCCTCGCTCAAAGTGCCACCATGCTCTGTGCCAAAGAACGAAACGTGACTCGATTAAAAGAAGTGTGACGTCAATGTTGCACCAGCTGCCAATGTTACGCTGGTGGCTGTGAACAGTGGTGGATCGGTTCCACCGGTGCTGATGCCGTGTTGCTTGATGTTCCTTGTAGCGTCGTAACTCTCGGTATTACAGTAATTAAGCGTTTTCAGGTCGCTGTCGTAATTGCAGGTGTTCAGTCGAGCAATGCAGCCTGGTAGAACGAAGCCAAGAACCTGAACCAAAAAGACGAAATGGTTCCTCAACATCACCTCGCTCAGAATGCCACCACGCCCTGTGCTAAAGAACGAAACCTGACGTCAATGTTGTACCAGCGGCCGATGTTACGCTGAAGGACGTGAACAGTGGTGGATCGGTTCCAGAGGTGCTGATGCCGTGTTGTTTGATGTTACTTGTAGCGCCGTAACTCTTGGTATTACAGTAATTCAGCTTTTTCAGGTCGCTGTCTTAAATGCAGGTGTTCATTCGAGCAATGCAGCCTAGTAGAACGAAGCCAAGAACCTGAACCAAAAAGACGAAATCGTTCGTCAACATCTCCTCGCTCAGAGTGCCACCATGCCCTGTGCCAAAGAACGAAACGTGACTCGATTTAAAACACTGTGACGTCAATGCTTCAGCAGCTGCCGGTATTAAGGTGGGGCTATGAACAGTGTCGGATAGGTTCCACAGGTGCTGATGCCGTGTTGCTCGATGTTCCTTGTATCGTCGTAACTCTCGGTAATGCAGCAATTCAGCGTTTTCAGGTCGCTGTCGTAAATGCAGGTGTTCACTCGAGCAATGCAGCCTGGTAAAACGAAGCCTAGAACCTGAACCAAAAAGACGAAATGGTTCCTCAACATCACCTCGCTCAGAGTGCCACCATGTCCAGTGACAAAGAACTAAACGTGACTCGATTTAAAACAGTGTGACGCCAATGTTGCAGCAGCTGCCGATGTTAAGCTGGTGGTCGTGAACAGTGGTGGATCGGTTCCACCGGTGCTGATGCCGTGTTGCTCGATGTTCTTTGTAGCGTCGTAACTCTCGGTATTACAGTAATTAAGCGTTTTCAGGACGCTGTCTTAAAAGCAGGTGTTCATTCGAGCAATGCAGCCTGGTAAAACGAAGCCTAGAACCTGAACCAAAAAGACGAAATGGTTCCTCAACATCTCCTCGCTCAGAGTGCCACCATGCCCTGTGCCAAAGAACGAAACGTGACTCGATTTAAAGCAGTGGGACGTTAGTGTTGCAGCAGCTGCCTATGTTACGCTGGTGGCCGTGAACAGTGGTGGATCGGTTCCACCGGTGCTGATGCCGTGTTGCTCGATGTTCTTTGTAGCGTCGTAACTCTCGGTATTACAGTAATTAAGCGTGTTCAGGTCGCTGTCGTAAATACAGGTGCTCAGTCGAGCAATGCAGCCTGGTAAAAGGAAGCCTAGAACCTGAACCAAAAAGACGAAATGGTTCCTCAACATCTCCTCGCTCAGAGTGCCACCATGACCCTGTGCCAAAGAACGAAACGTGATTCGATTTAATTCAGTGTGACGTCAATGTTGCGGCAGCTGCCTATGTTACGCTGGTGGCCGTGAACAGTGGTGGATCGGTTCCACCGGTGCTGATGCCATGTTGCTCGATGTTCTTTGTAGCGTCGTAACTCTCGGTATAACAGTAATTAAGCGTTTTCAGGTCGCTGTCGTAAATGCAGGTGTTCATTCGGGCAATGCAGCCTGGTAGAACGAAGCAAGAACCTCAACCAAAAAGACGAAATGGTTCCTCAACATCACCTCGATCAGGGTGCCACCATGCCCAGTGCCAAAGAATTAAACGTGACTCGATTTAAAACTGTGTGACGTCAATGTTGCAGCAGCTGCCAAATGTTACGCTGGGCCCATGAGCAGTGGTGGATCGGTCCCACAGGTGCTGATGCCGAGTTGCTCGATCTTCCTTGTAGCGTCGTAACTCTCGGTAATACAGTAAATTAGCGTTTTCAGGTCGCTGTCTTAAATGCAGGTGTTCATTTGAGCAATGCAGCCTGGTAGAAACAAGCCTAGAACCTGAACCAAAAAGACGAAATGGTTCCTCAACATCACCTCGCTCAGAGTGCCACCATGTCCAGTGACAAAGAAGGAAACAAGACTCGATTTAAAACACTGTGACGTCAATGCTTCAGCAGCTGCCGGTATTACGGCGGGGCTATAAACAGTGTCGGATAGGTTCCACAGGTGCTGATGCCGCGTTGCTCGATGTTCCTTGTATCGTCGTAACTCTCGGTAATACAGCAATTCAGCGTTTTCAGGTCGCTGTCGTAAATGCAGGTGTTCACTCGAGCAATGCAGCCTGGTAAAACGAAGCCTAGAACTTGAACCAAAAAGACGAAATGGTTCTTCAATATCACCTCGCTCAGGGTGACACCATACCCAGTTCCTAAGAATGAAGCGTGAGTCGATTTATAGCTGTGTGACATCAATGTTGTAGCAGCGGCCGATGTTGCGCTGAGGGCCGTGAACAGTGGTGAATCGGTTCCACAGGTGCTGATGCCGTGTTGCTCGATATTCGTTGTAGCGTCGTAACCCTCGGTATTACAATAAATAAGCGTTTTCAGGTCGCTGTCTTAAATGCAGGTGATCACTCGAGCAATGCAGCCTGGTAGAACGAAGCCAAATACCTGAGCCAAAAAGACGAAATGGCTCCTACACATTGCCTCGCTCAGAGTGCCACCATGCCTTGTGCCAAAGAACGAAACGTAACTCGATTTAAAGTAGTGTGACGTCAATCTTGCAGCAGATGCGATGTTACGCTGGGGGCCGTGAACAGTGGTTAATCGGTTCCACAGGGGCTTATGATGTGTTCTCGATGTTCCTTGTAGCGTCGTATCCTTGGGTATCACAGTAATTCAGCGTTTTCAGGTCGCTGCCTTAAATGCAGGTGTTCACTCGAGCAATGCAGCCTGGTAGAACGAAGCCAAGAACCTGAACCAAAAGATGAAATGGTTCCTCAACATCACCTCGCTTAGAGTGCCAGCATGCCCTGTGCCAAAGAACGAAACGTGACTCGATTTAGAAAAGTGTGACGTCAATGTTGCAGCAGCTGCCAATATTACGCTGGTGGCCGTGAACAGTGGTGGATCGGTTCCACCGGTGCTGATGCCATGTTGCTCGATATTCCTTGTAGCTTCGTAACTCTCGGTATTACAGTAATTAGGCGTTTTCAGGTCGCTTTCGTAATTGCAGGTGTTCAGTCGAGCAATGTAGCCTGGTGGAATGAAGCCAAGAACCTGAACCAAATAGACGAAATGGTTCCCCAACAACATTCGCTCAGAGTGCCACCATGCCCTGTGCCAAAGAACGAAACGTGACTCGATTTAAAGCAGTGTGACGTCAATGTTGCAGCAGCTGCCTATGTTACGCTGGTGGCCGTGAACAGTGGTGGATCGGTTCCACCGGTGCTGATGCCGTGTTGCTCGATGTCCTTTGTAGCGTCGTAACTCTCGGTATTACAGTAATTAGGCGTTTTCAGGTCGCTGTCCTAAATGCAGGTGTTCAGTCGGGCAATGCAGCCTGGTAGAACGAAGCAAGAACCTCAACCAAAAAGACGAAATGGTTCCTCAACATCACCTCGATCAGGGTGCCACCATGCCCAGTGCCAAAGAATTAAACGTGACTCGATTTAAAACTGTGTGGCGTCAATGTTGCAGCAGCTGCCGATGTTACGCTGGGCCCATGAGCAGTGGTGGATCGGTCCCACAGGTGCTGATGCCGAGTTGCTCGATCTTCCTTGTAGCGTCGTAACTCTCGGTAATACAGTAAATTAGCTTTTTCAGGTCGCTGTCTTAAATGCAGGTGTTCATTTGAGCAATGCAGCCTGGTAGAACGAAGCCTAGAACCTGAACCAAAAAGACGAAATGGTTCCTCAACATCACCGCGCTCAGAGTGCCACCATGTCCTGTGACAAAGAACGAAACGTGACTCGATTTAAAACACTGTGACGTCAATGCTTCAGCAGCTGCCGGTATTACGGTGGAGCTATGAACAGTGTCGGATAGGTTCCACAGGTGCTGATGCCGTGTTGCTCGATGTTCCTTGTATCGTCGTAACTCTCGGTAATACAGCAATTCAGCGTTTTCAGGTCGCTGTCGTAAATGCAGCTGTTCACTCGAGCAATGCAGCCTGGTAAAACGAAGCCTAGAATCTGAACCAAAAAGACGAAATGGTTCCTCAACATCACCTCGCTCAGAGTGCCACCATGTCCAGTGACAAAGAACGAAACGTGACTCGATTTAAAACACTGTGACGTCAATGCTGCAGCAGCTGCGATGTTACGCTGGGGCTATGAACAGTGTCGGATCGGTTCCACAGGTGCTGATGCCGTGTTGCTCGATGTTCCTTGTATCGTCGTAACTCTCGGTAATACAGCAATTCAGCGTTTTCAGGTCGCTGTCGTAATTGCAGGTGTTCAGTCGAGCAATGCAGCCTGGTAAAACGAAGCCAAGAACCTGAACCAAAAAGACGAAATGGTTCCTCAACATCCCCTCACTCAGGGTGCCACCATGCCCAGTGCCAAAGAACGAAGTGTGACTCGATTTAAAGCACTGTGACGTCAATGTTGTAGCAGCTGCCGATGTGACTATGGGGATCGTGAACAGTGGTGGGTTGATTCCACAGGTTCTGATGTCGTGTTCCTCGATGCTCCTTGTAGCGTCGTAACTCTCGGTATTACAGTAACTCAGCGTTTTCAGGTCGCTGTCGTAAATACAGGTGATCACTCGCGCAATGCAGCCTGGTAGAACGAAGCCAAGAACCTGAACCAAAAAATGAAATGGTTCCTCAACATCCCCTCACTCAGGGTGCCACCATGCCCAGTGCCAAAGAACGAAGTGTGACTCGATTTAAAGCAGTGTGACATCAATGTTGTAGCAGCTGCCGATGTTACTATGGGGATCGTGAACAGTGGTGGGTTGGTTCCACCGGTGCTGATCCCTGTTGCTCGATGTTCTTTGTAGCGTCGTAACTCTCACTATTACAGTAATTAAGCGTTTTAAATCCGCTGTTGTAAATGCAGGTGTTCAGTCGAGCAATGCAGCCTGGTATAACGAAGCCAAGAACCTCAACCAAAAAGACGAAATGGTTCCTCAACATCACCTCGATCAGTGCACCACCATGCCCAGTGCCAAAGAACGAAACGTGCCTCGATTTATAGCAGTGTGACGTCAATGTTGCAGCAGCTGCCGATGTTACGCTGGGGGACGTGAACAGTGGTGATTCGGTTCCACACGTGTTGATGCCGTGTTGCTCGATGTTCCTTGTAGCGTCGTAACCATCGGTATTACACTAAATAAGCGTTTTCAGGTCGCTGTCTTAAATGCAGGTGTTCATTCGAGCAATGCAGCCTAGTAGAACGAAGCCAAGAACCTGAACCAAAAAGACGAAATGGTTCCTCAACATCACCTCGCTCAGAGTGCCACCATGCCCTGTGCCAAAGAACGAAACGTGACTCGATTTAAAAAAGTGTGACGTCAATGTTGCAGCAGCTGCCAATATTACGCTGGTGGCCGTGAACAGTGGTGGATCGGTTCCACCGGTGCTGATGCCATGTTGCTCGATGTTCCTTGTAGCGTCGTAACTCTCGGTATTACAGTAATTAAGCGTTTTCAGGTCGCTTTCGTAATTGCAGGTGTTCAGTCGAGCAATGTAGCCTGGTGGAATGAAGCCAAGAACCTGAATCAAAAAGACGAAATGGTTCTTCAATATCACCTCGCTCAGGGTGCCACCATGCCCAGTTCCTAAGAATGAAGCGTGAGTCGATTTATAGCAGTGTGGCGTGAATGTTGTAGCAGTGGCCGATGTTACGCGGAGGGCCGTGAACAGAGGTGGATCGGTTCCTCAGGTGCTGATGCCGTGGTGCTCGATTTTCCTGGTAGGTTCGTAACTCTCGGTATTACACGAAATATGCGTTTTCAGGTCGCTGTCTTAAATGCAGGTGTTCATTCGAGCAATGCAGCCTTGTAGAACGAAGCCTAGAACCTGAACCAAAAAGACGAAATGGTTCCTCAACATCACCTCGCTCAGAGTGCCACCATGTCCAGTGACAAAGAACTAAACGTGACTCGATTTAAAACAGTATGACTCCAATGTTGCAGCAGCTGCCGATGTTAAGCTGTTGGCCGTGAACAGTGGTGGATCGGTTCCACCGGTGCTGATGACGTGTTGCTCGATGTTCTTTGTAGCGTCGTAACTCTCGGTATTACAGTAATTAAGCGTTTTCAGGTCGCTGTCTTAAAAGCAGGTGTTCATTTGAGCAATGCAGCCTGGTAAAACGAAGCCTAGAAACTGAACCAAAAAGACGAAATGGTTCCTCAACATCTCCTCGCTCAGAGTGCCACCATGCCCTGTGCCAAAGAACGAAATGTGACTCGATTTAAAGAGGTGTGACGTCAATGCTGCAGCAGCTGCCTATGTTACGCTGGTGGCCGTGAACAGTGGTGGATCGGTTCCACCGGTGCTGATGCCGTGTTGCTCGATGTTCTTTGTAGCGTCGTAACTCTCGGTATTACAGTAATTAGGCGTTTTCAGGTCGCTGTCGTAAATGCAGGTGTTCAGTCGGGCAATGCAGCCTGGTAGAACGAAGCAAGAACCTCAACCAAAAAGACGAAATGGTTCCTCAACATCACCTCGATCAGGGTGCCACCATGCCCAGTGCCAAAGAACGAAACGTGACTCGATTTAAAACAGTGTGACGACAATGCTGCAGTAGCTGCGGATGTTACGCTGGGGGCCGTGAACAGTGGTGGATCGGTGCCACAGGAGCTGATTCCGTGTTGCTCGATGTTCCTTGTAGCGTCGTAACTGCCGGTAATACAGTAATTCAGATTTTTCAGGTCGCTGTCGTATATGCAGGTGTTCAGTCGAGCAATGCAGCCTGGAAGAACGAAGCCAAGAACCTCAACCAAAAAGACGAAATGGTTCCTCAACATCACCTCGATCAGGGTGCCACCATGCCCAGTGCCAAAGAACTAAACGTGACTCGATTTAAAACAGTGTGACGCCAATGTTGCAGCAGCTGCCGTTGTTAAGCTGGTGGCCGTGAACAGTGGTGGATCGCTTCCACCGGTGCTGATGCCGTGTTGCTCGATGTTCTTTGTAGCGTCGTAACTCTCGGTATTACAGTAATTAAGCGTTTTCAGGTCGCTGTCTTAAAAGCAGGTGTTCATTTGAGCAATGCAGCCTGGTAAAACGGAGCCTAGAACCTGAACCAAAAAGACGAAATGGTTCCTCAACATCTCCTCGCTCAGAGTGCCACCATGCCCTGTGCCAAAGAACGAAACGTGACTCGATTTCAAGCAGTGTGACGTCAATGTTGCAGCAGCTGCCTATGTTACGCTGGTGGCCGCGAACAGTGGTGGATCGGTTCCACCGGTGCTGATGCCGTGTTGCTCGATGTTCTTTGTAGCGTCGTAACTCTCGGTATTACAGTAATTAAGCGTTTTCAGGTCGCTGTCGTAAATGCAGGTGTTCAGTCGGGCATAGCAGCCTGGTAGAACGAAGCAAGAACCTCAACCAAAAAGACGAAATGGTTCCTCAACATCACCTCGATCAGGGTGCCACCATGCCCAGTGCCAAAGAATTAAACGTGACTCGATTTAAAACTGTGTGACGCCAATGTTGCAGCAGCTGCCGATGTTAAGCTGGTGGCCGTGAACAGTGGTGGATCGGTTCCACCGGTGCTGATGCCGTGTTGCTCGATGTTCTTTGTAGCGTCGTAACTCTCGGTATTACAGTAATTAAGCGTTTTTAGGTCGCTGTCTTAAAAGCAGGTGTTCATTTGAGCAATGCAGCCTGGTAAAACGAAGCCTAGAACCTGAACCAAAAAGACGAAATGGTTCCTCAACATCTCCTCGCTCAGAGTGCCACCATGCCCTGTGCCAAAGAACGAAACGTGACTCGATTTAAAACACTGTGACGTCAATGCTTCAGCAGCTGCCGGTATTACGGTGGGGCTATGAACAGTGTCGGATAGGTTCCACAGGTGCTGATGCCGTGTTGCTCGATGTTTCTTGTATCGTCGTAACTCTCGGTAATACAGCAATTCAGCGTTTTCAGGTCGCTGTCGTAAATGCAGGTGTTCACTCGAGCAATGCAGCCTGGTAAAACGAAGCCTAGAACCTGAACCAAAAAGACGAAATGGTTCTTCAATATCACCTCCCTCAGGGTGACACCATACCCAGTTCCTAAGAATGAAGCGTGAGTCGATTTATAGCAGTGTGACATCAATGTTGTAGCAGCGGCCGATGTTACGCTGAGGGCCGTGAACAGTGGTGGATCGGTTCCACCGGTGCTGATGCCGTGTTTCTCGATGTTCTTTGTAGCGTCGTAACTCTAGGTATTACAGTAATTAAGCGTTTTCAGGTCGCTGTCTTAAATGCAGGTGTTAATTCGAGCAATGCAGCCTGATTGAACGAAGCCAAGAACCTGAACCAAAAAGACGAAATGGTTCCTCAACATCACCTCGCTCAGAGTGCCACCATGCCCTGTGCCAAAGAACGAAACGTGACTCGATTTGAAAAAGTGTGAGGTCATTGTTGCAGCAGCTGCCAATGTTACGCTGGTGGCCGTGAACAGTGGTGGATCAGTCCCACAGGTGCTGATGCCGAGTTGCTCGATGTTCCTTGTAGAGTCGTAACTCTCGGTATTACAGTAATTAAGCGTTTTCAGGTCGCTGTCGTAATTGCAGGTGTTCAGTCGAGCAATGCAGCTTTGTATAACGAAGCCAAGAACCTCATCCAAAAAGACGAAATGGTTCCTCAACATCACATCGATCAGGGTGCCACCATGCCCAGTGCCAAAGAACGAAACGTGACTCGATTTAAAACAGTGTGACGACAATGCTGCAGTAGCTGCCGATGTTACGCTGGGGCCATGAACAGTGGTGGATCGGTTCCACAGGTGCTGGTGCCGTGTTGCTCTGTTTCTTGTAGCGTGGTAACACACGGTAATACAGTAATTTATCTTTTCAGGTCGCTGTCGCAAATGCAGGTGTTCACTCGAGCAATGCTGACTGGTAAAACGAAGCCAAGAACCTGAACCAAAAAGACGAAATGGTTCCTCAACATCCCCTCACTCAGGGTGCCACCATGCCCAGTGCCAAAGAACGAAGTGTGACTCGATTTAAAGCAGTGTGACATCAATGTTGTAGCAGCTGCCGATGTTACTATGGGGATCGTGAACAGTGGTGGGTTGGTTCCACAGGGGCTTATGCCGTGTTCTCGATGTTCCTTGTAGCGTCGTATCCTAGGGTATCACAGTAATTCAGCGTTTTCAGGTCGCTGCCTTAAATGCAGGTGTTCACTCGAGCAATGCAGCCTGGTAGAACGAAGCCAAGAACCTGAACCAAAAGATGAAATGGTTCCTCAACATCACCTCGCTTAGAGTGCCACCATGCCCTGTGCCAAAGAACGAAACGTGACTATTTAAAGCAGTGTGACGCCCCTGTTGCAGCAGCTGAATATGTTACGCTGGTGGCCGTGTACAGTGGTGGATCGGTTCCACCGGTGCTGATGCCGTGTTGCTCGATGTTCTTTGTAGCGTCGTAACTCTCACTATTGCAGTAATTAAGCGTTTTAAATCCGCTGTCCTAAATGCAGGTGTTCAGTCGAGCAATGCAGTCTGGTAGAACGAAGCCAAGAACCTCAACCAAAAAGACGAAATGGTTCCTCAACATCACCTCGATCAGTGCACCACCATGCCCAGCGCCAAAGAACGAAACGTGCCTCGGTTTATAGCAGTGTGACGTCAATGTTGCAGCAGCTGCCGATGTTACGCTGGGGGACGTGAACAGTGGTGATTCCGCTCCACACGTGTTGATGCCGTGTTGCTCGATGTTCCTTGTAGCGTCGTAACCATCGGTATTACACTAAATAAGCGTTTTCAGGTCGCTGTCTTAAATGCAGGTGTTCATTCGAGCAATGCAGCCTAGTAGAACGAAGCCAAGAACCTGAACCAAAAAAACGAAATGGTTCCTCAACATCACCTCGCTCACAGTGCCACCATGCCCTGTGCCAAAGAACGAAACGTGACTCGATTTAAAAAAGTGTGACGTCAGTGTTGCAGCAGCTGCCAATATTACGCTGGTGGCCATGAACAGTGGTGGATCGGTTCCACCGGTGCTGATGCCATGTTGCTCGATGTTCCTTGTAGCGTCGTAACTCTCGGTATTACAGTAATTAAGCGTTTTCAGGTCGCTTTCGTAATTGCAGGTGTTCAGTCGAGCAATGTAGCCTGGTGGAATGAAGCCAAGAACCTGAACCAAAAAGACGAAATGGTTCTTCAATATCACCTCACTCAGGGTGCCACCATGCCCAGTTCCTAAGAATGAAGCATGAGTCGATTTATAGCAGTGTGGCGTCAATGTTGTAGCAGTGGCCGATGTTACGCGGAGGGCCGTGAACAGAGGTGGATCGGTTCCTCAGGTGCTGATGCCGTGGTGCTCGATTTTCCTGGTAGGTTCGTAACTCTCGGTATTACACGAAATAAGCGTTTTCAGGTCGCTGTCCTAAATGCAGGTGTTCATTCGAGCAATGCAGCCTGGTAGAACGAAGCCAAGAACCTGAACCAAAAAGACGAAATAGTTCCTCAACATCACCTCGTTCAGAGTGCCACCATGCCCTTTGCCAAAGAACGAAACGTGACTCGATTTAAAAAAGTGTGACGTCAATGTTGCAGCAGCTGCCAATGTTACGCTGGTGGCCGTGAACAGTGGTGGACCGGTTCCACCGGTGCTGATGCCATGTTGCTCGATGTTCCTTGTAGCATCGTAACTCTCGGTATTACAGTAATTAAGCGTTTTCAGGGCGCTGTCGTAATTGCAGGTGTTCAGTCGAGCAATGTAGCCTGGTGGAATGAAGCCAAGAACCTGAACCAAAAAGACGAAATGGTTCTTCAATATCACCTCGCTCAGGGTGCCACCATGCCCAGTTCCTAAGAATGAAGCGTGAGTCGATTTATAGCAGTGTGACGTCAATGTTGCAGCAGATGCCGATGTTACGCTGGGGGCCGTGAACAGTGGTGGATCGGTTCCACAGGGGCTGATGCCGTGTTCTCGATGTTCCTTGTAGCGTCGTAACCCTGGGTATCACAGTAATTCAGCGTTTTCAGGTCGCTGTCTTAAATGCAGGTGTTCACTCGAGCAATGCAGCCTGGTTGAACGAAGCCAAGAACCTGAACCAAAATTCGAAATGGTCCCTCAACATCACCTCACTCAGGGTGCCACCACACCCAGTTCAAAAGAACGAAGCTTGACTAGATTTATTGCAGGGTGACTTCATGTTGCAGCAGCTGCCGATGTTACGCTGGAGCACGTGAACAGTGGTCAATCGGTTCCACACATTCTGATGCCATGTTGCTCGATTTTCCTTGTATCGTCGTAACCCTGGGTATCACAGTAATTCAGCGTTTTCAGGTCGCTGTCTTAAATGCAAGTGTTCAGTCGAGCAATGCAGCCTGGTATAACGAAGCCAAGAACCTCATCCAAAAAGACGAAATGGTTCCTGAACATCACCTCGATCAGGGTGCCACCATGCCTTGTGCCAAAGAACGAAACCTGACTCGATATAAAGCAGTGTGACGTCAATGTTGCAGCAGCTGGCTATGTTACGCTGGTGGCCGTGAACAGAGGTGGATCGGTTCCACAGGTGCTGAGGCCGTGTTGCTCGTTGTTCCTTGTAGCGTCGTAACCCCGGGTATTACACTAAATAAGCGTTTTCAGGTCGCTGTCCTAAATGCAGGAGTTCACTCGAGCAATGCAGCCTGGTAGAACGAAGCCAAAAACCTCAACCAAAAAGACGAAATGGTTCCTCATCATCACCTCGCTTAGAGTGCCACCATGCCGAGTGCCAAAGAACTAAACGTGACTCGATTTAAAACAGTGTGACGCCAATGTTGCAGCAGCTGCCGCTGTTAAGCTGGTGGCCGTGAACAGTGGTGGATCGGTTCCACCGGTGCTGATGCCGTGTTGCTCGATGTTCTTTGTAGCGTCGTAACTCTCGGTATTACAGTAATTAAGCGTTTTCAGGTCGCTGTCTTAAAAGCAGGTGTTCATTTGAGCAATGCAGCCTGGTAAAACGAAGCCTAGAACCTGAACCAAAAAGACGAAATGGTTCCTCAACATCTCCTCGCTCAGAGTGCCACCATGCCCTGTGCCAAAGAACGAAACGTGACTCGATTTCAAGCAGTGTGACGTCAATGTTGCAGCAGCTGCCTATGTTACGCTGGTGGCCGCGAACAGTGGTGGATCGGTTCCACCGGTGCTGATGCCGTGTTGCTCGATGTTCTTTGTAGCGTCGTAACTCTCGGTATTACAGTAATTAAGCGTTTTCAGGTCGCTGTCGTAAATGCAGGTGTTCAGTCGGGCATAGCAGCCTGGTAGAACGAAGCAAGAACCTCAACCAAAAAGACGAAATGGTTCCTCAACATCACCTCGATCAGGGTGCCACCATGCCCAGTGCCAAAGAATTAAACGTGACTCGATTTAAAACTGTGTGACGCCAATGTTGCAGCAGCTGCCGATGTTAAGCTGGTGGCCGTGAACAGTGGTGGATCGGTTCCACCGGTGCTGATGCCGTGTTGCTCGATGTTCTTTGTAGCGTCGTAACTCTCGGTATTACAGTAATTAAGCGTTTTTAGGTCGCTGTCTTAAAAGCAGGTGTTCATTTGAGCAATGCAGCCTGGTAAAACGAAGCCTAGAACCTGAACCAAAAAGACGAAATGGTTCCTCAACATCTCCTCGCTCAGAGTGCCACCATGCCCTGTGCCAAAGAACGAAACGTGACTCGATTTAAAACACTGTGACGTCAATGCTTCAGCAGCTGCCGGTATTACGGTGGGGCTATGAACAGTGTCGGATAGGTTCCACAGGTGCTGATGCCGTGTTGCTCGATGTTTCTTGTATCGTCGTAACTCTCGGTAATACAGCAATTCAGCGTTTTCAGGTCGCTGTCGTAAATGCAGGTGTTCACTCGAGCAATGCAGCCTGGTAAAACGAAGCCTAGAACCTGAACCAAAAAGACGAAATGGTTCTTCAATATCACCTCGCTCAGGGTGACACCATACCCAGTTCCTAAGAATGAAGCGTGAGTCGATTTATAGCAGTGTGACATCAATGTTGTAGCAGCGGCCGATGTTACGCTGAGGGCCGTGAACAGTGGTGGATCGGTTCCACCGGTGCTGATGCCGTGTTTCTCGATGTTCTTTGTAGCGTCGTAACTCTAGGTATTACAGTAATTAAGCGTTTTCAGGTCGCTGTCTTAAATGCAGGTGTTAATTCGAGCAATGCAGCCTGATTGAACGAAGCCAAGAACCTGAACCAAAAAGACGAAATGGTTCCTCAACATCACCTCGCTCAGAGTGCCACCATGCCCTGTGCCAAAGAACGAAACGTGACTCGATTTGAAAAAGTGTGAGGTCATTGTTGCAGCAGCTGCCAATGTTACGCTGGTGGCCGTGAACAGTGGTGGATCAGTCCCACAGGTGCTGATGCCGAGTTGCTCGATGTTCCTTGTAGAGTCGTAACTCTCGGTATTACAGTAATTAAGCGTTTTCAGGTCGCTGTCGTAATTGCAGGTGTTCAGTCGAGCAATGCAGCTTTGTATAACGAAGCCAAGAACCTCATCCAAAAGACGAAATGGTTCCTCAACATCACATCGATCAGGGTGCCACCATGCCCAGTGCCAAAGAACGAAACGTGACTCGATTTAAAACAGTGTGACGACAATGCTGCAGTAGCTGCCGATGTTACGCTGGGGCCATGAACAGTGGTGGATCGGTTCCACAGGTGCTGGTGCCGTGTTGCTCTGTTTCTTGTAGCGTGGTAACTCACGGTAATACAGTAATTTATCTTTTCAGGTCGCTGTCGCAAATGCAGGTGTTCACTCGAGCAATGCTGACTGGTAAAAACGAAGCCAAGAACCTGAACCAAAAAGACGAAATGGTTCCTCAACATCCCCTCACTCAGGGTGCTACCATGCCCAGTGCCAAAGAACGAAGTGTGACTCGATTTAAAGCAGTGTGACATCAATGTTGTAGCAGCTGCCGATGTTACTATGGGGATCGTGAACAGTGGTGGGTTGGTTCCACAGGGGCTTATGCCGTGTTCTCGATGTTCCTTGTAGCGTCGTATCCTTGGGTATCACAGTAATTCAGCGTTTTCAGGTCGCTGCCTTAAATGCAGGTGTTCACTCGAGCAATGCAGCCTGGTAGAACGAAGCCAAGAACCTGAACCAAAAGATGAAATGGTTCCTCAACATCACCTCGCTTAGAGTGCCACCATGCCCTGTGCCAAAGAACGAAACGTGACTATTTAAAGCAGTGTGACGCCCCTGTTGCAGCAGCTGAATATGTTACGCTGGTGGCCGTGTACAGTGGTGGATCGGTTCCACCGGTGCTGATGCCGTGTTGCTCGATGTTCTTTGTAGCGTCGTAACTCTCACTATTGCAGTAATTAAGCGTTTTAAATCCGCTGTCCTAAATGCAGGTGTTCAGTCGAGCAATGCAGCCTGGTAGAACGAAGCCAAGAACCTCAACCAAAAAGACGAAATGGTTCCTCAACATCACCTCGATCAGTGCACCACCATGCCCAGCGCCAAAGAACGAAACGTGCCTCGGTTTATAGCAGTGTGACGTCAATGTTGCAGCAGCTGCCGATGTTACGCTGGGGGACGTGAACAGTGGTGATTCCGCTCCACACGTGTTGATGCCGTGTTGCTCGATGTTCCTTGTAGCGTCGTAACCATCGGTATTACACTAAATAAGCGTTTTCAGGTCGCTGTCTTAAATGCAGGTGTTCATTCGAGCAATGCAGCCTAGTAGAACGAAGCCAAGAACCTGAACCAAAAAAACGAAATGGTTCCTCAACATCACCTCGCTCACAGTGCCACCATGCCCTGTGCCAAAGAACGAAACGTGACTCGATTTAAAAAAGTGTGACGTCAGTGTTGCAGCAGCTGCCAATATTACGCTGGTGGCCATGAACAGTGGTGGATCGGTTCCACCGGTGCTGATGCCATGTTGCTCGATGTTCCTTGTAGCGTCGTAACTCTCGGTATTACAGTAACTCAGCGTTTTCAGGTCGCTGTCCTAAATGCAGGTGTTCATTTGAGCAATGCAGCCTGGTAGAAACAAGCCTAGAACCTGAACCAAAAAGACGAAATGGTTCCTCAACATCACCTCGCTCAGAGTGCCACCATGTCCAGTGACAAAGAACGAAACAAGACTCGATTTAAAACACTGTGACGTCAATGCTTCAGCAGCTGCCGGTATTACGGCGGGGCTATAAACAGTGTCGGATAGGTTCCACAGGTGCTGATGCCGCGTTGCTCGATGTT